>NC_137011.1:22334164-22500274 GCF_032717465.1 Coenobita brevimanus | reverse complement strand
TCTGATGCAGCCTAGAGAGCCGCCCTACACTCTGTCGCGCTCCTCTCGGACTAGTGGCCCCTCCAAGGGCCATCCTTTCTTGTGCAGCTCCCCGGATTGCCTGACTCCCATGCCTGGCCGCCACCTGGAGCTCCCGATGTAGGCCCCTTCACCCTTGGGCTGTGTTCTCCCCTCCGACTGAACTGTGAGTAACAGGTCTAGTGACTTTCCACCCTGCCAGTGTGGTGATCCTGACTCCTAGTGAACCAACCAGTGTGATGTTGTTCCCCCCCCCCCTGGAATGTCTTCCCAGTGCCTCTACCCCCCCCCGTGCATCCCTCTACCCTCCCCTGGTGAACCAAGTATCTGTGACTTACAAGTGGAGTATCTCACCGCATTCACGGGCTGATTTCCCCCGGACAGTGCAAAACCCCCCTGTGTTACACACACAAAACAACAACACCCCAGTGCGTCCTTGTTCAGTGTTGCCCCCCCCTTCTCTCCCCCTGGCCCCTGGCCCCAAGGAAAACAGTCCATCCCAATCCTCACTAATGCATCCCCCCTCCCCCCCTCTGGTCTGACATACTGTATACTCTCGTCCTGTATGATGTGGCATAGTCTGTGTAGCTAGGGTTTTTGTCTATGTCACGCGGACATATTATATTAGCTAGGACCTCGTCTATGTCCCGCGAACCCTGAGGCTTAAGGACCTGACTATACGAGCTGTCTCTGTGGATATACTGGATAATGTTATCTGTGAATATGCCAATGGTGATATGCTTGATATGTATGTGAGGAATTACCTGTGGCACTGTGTGTATGCCAATTATACTCCAGGAAAGAGTAAACCCGTATACTAGACATGTGTGCTGAGCTAGGTGGACAGTGATTGTCATAAACATCGGTGCAAGTTGTTGTGTAATCTCAGCTTTGGCTATATCATTGTGTGTGTAATTGCTCTCTGATATTGTAACAGTGATTGTCATAAACATCGGTGCAAGTTATTGTGTATTCTCAGCTTTGGCTATAGTATTGTGTGTGTAATTGTTCTCTGATAATATAGCAGTGTTTCTTTTGACCCGTGGTGTCTGTGTTTTTCCTTCCTTGTGGATAGTGACCTGGTCAGGAACAAAGAACCCAGAGCTGCACCGTGTCTGGATCCGAGAAGTTGGGCCACAGTATACGCTGCATAATACTGGTGGCTAGTGGTGGTTCTTGACCCGGCAGTGGAATAGCAAGGAACAGAAATTCCACAAACATGGCGGTTAAACCACACGTTCAACTTCCTAAGTTCGACTCCGAACTTTACAATATACACACATACATGGCTATGATCAAAGCTATATTAGACATAAATTTTGAGAATGGCTGAGAAAAGATAGCAATCACGCTCCCCCACCTCGAAATGGTTGTCTCAAATATTGCCACTAAAATAGTCCCGGAGATGAAATGGGACCAATTTCAGCAGAGCGTGACCCAAGCTGTCAAACCCTCATTAGCGAAGGTTGTCGCCTTCTCCCAGCTAGACGCATTCACTTACGATGGGAACCTAGATGACACCCTCATTCAAACACAACGTCTCATTGCCACCGCCTACCCGGAGGTGGATCCAAAAACCCTTGCCCAACATGTATTTAAAACCCTGCTAAGAATACTCCCTAGTATGGTCAGGGAACATTTTACCATTTACAACCTGACTGGGGACATTGACAGGAACATCTAGTTGGTGAGGCTCCTACTTGCCGCCCGGACGACCCCTCAGCAAGTAGGTACGGTATGCAGAATCCCCACCCACAAGCCGCCACCCAACAAGCCACGAGCATCCACCCCGAACCCGCCACCCCAGGAGCCACCAGCCCTAGTCTGGGCCATCCCCACCAGAAACCAACCTCCTCCCAGGGAAACGTCTTACCTCATCTCCTTTAATCCCTGGGAGTTTATAACATGACATTAAAGAGCAAAGAGCAGCTGAAGGCCACCCGGGGGAGGGCTGCTAACCAGGGGCGCTGCAAGGTGTCTGCCATCGAGAATGACCCACCAGACAAACCTTCCCCCCCCATCAAGACCCCCGAAGCTGAAGAGGCTGACATAGGCAGCGAGGGAGAGGCCACCTCACCCCAACTGGATTTTTAGGACCGCCCTCACACCTCCCCACGGTGGCGGGGGCCACCCAGCACAAGCACCACCCCCAAGTCTACGACAAGGCCAGGCTGAGTGGGGTGAAGGCCCGACAGCTGGTTGACATGGGAGCAGCCAGGTCGTGCCTATACCACCATTTCTAATCCTGTCATGCCAAAGCTTTCGGCCCTCTCCTCCCCACCTCAGCCCACCTCGTGGAGGCGGGGGATGGCCCCCTGCCAATCCGTGGGGAGACAAGGGCTCTCCGTGTCCAAACACACCAGAAAGCAACCTCCCAACACCAGTTTATCATATCTGACTCCTCTTGCTGTGCCTATGACGGTTACTTGGGGTTGGATCTGCTACAGAAACTCTGGGTCAACATTGATTGCCACGGAAGCTGGTTGCATTTCCACAAATCACCAGATCTACCCCCTCAACCTCTCTGAATGTGCCACACCGTAACACCTTTTTTGCTCCCCCCCTTCCCCCCTCCCCCCATCACCTTCCCCTTCTCCCCCTCCAGCCCTGCCTCTGTCCCGGTCACCCCGCCCCCCACATTTCCTGCCACTCTCTCCTCCGCTGTAACCATTCCTCCCCACCATGAGGTGTGGCTCTCTTTGCATTGACCCGCCAGTACCCACGTAGTATTCTCCCCAGTCACACCGGCAGGCGCCACCGCCTCCTGCCTTCTCTCCCCCACCTTCCTACCCCTGCACCTCGCTGCGGTCCTTGCGGCTAACCTCTCCACCTCACCCCCTCACCCTCCCCAAGAGCCTAGTAGTGGGCAAGATAGAAGCAGAGCCCTGCGCCACACCCTCTGCACCCACCTCCCAGGCCCTACCCCCACTCCCAGAACACCTTTCCCCACAAGAAGCCACCCATCTGAGATGCCTCCTCCTGGACTTTCAGGACATCTTCTCATTGGGACCCGTAGACATCGGCCACACCACCATCCTGTCCCAAAAGATACACACGACTGGCCCCCCCATCCGGCAGCCTGCTTGCCACAAAGAACCAATGCAATGGGCTGAGGAAGACAGGCAGGTCCATGACATGGTAGATGACGCTGTAATATCTCCATCAACCAGCTCTTGGTCCTCTCCTGTCGTCCTCGTAAAGAAGAAAGACAGGACACTATTATTTTGTGTGGACTACCGTCACCTAAACAATGTCACTATCATAGACACCACTCCCCTACCAAGGATCGATGACTTCCTGGACTCTCTCTACGGAGCATCCTGGTTCTTCGCCCTGGACCTGCAATCGGGGTACTTGCAAGTCCCCATGCATCCGGAGGATCGAGGAAAGACCATCTTCTTCACCAGCAATGGGAAGTACTACGAATTTAATGTGCTCCCCTTTGGCCTCTGCAACACCATGGCGACGTCCCGCCTGATGGAGTCTGTCCTTAGCGGCCTCAACTGGGAGACCTGCCTTGCCTACCTCGACGTCGTCATTATCTTCAGCAGAATCTGGGCCGACCATCTCCACTGCCTACGCCAGGTTCTTTCCAGAATATGACATGCTGGGCTCAAACTACGCCCGTCCAAGTGCGTCCTGGCCAAGAGGTCAGTTTCCTTCCTCAGACACATCATATCAAAGGAAGGCATCGCACCCAACCCCGAGAAACTCAGAGCCATAGCTGACCTTCCCCTACCCTGAGACATGCATGAGATCTGTGTGTTCATAGGCCTCACCTCTTACTACCGCCATTTCATAAAGGGGCTCACTACCATCGCCAAACCCCTACACAATCTCACCAAAAAAGGGGAGCCATTTACTTGGACAGAAGACTGCCTCCAAGCCTTTCGGACCTTCAAAGACACTCATCACGGCTCCCATAGTGGCATTCCCAGATTACACTCTCCCATTCCGCCTCTGCACCGACATCTCACCATATATAATACAGGTACGAGATGGCAGGGAACACATTATTGGCTGCGCCAGCTGCACTCTCAACCAGGCCGAGTGGAACTATGCAGCCACTAAGCCAGAGTGACTTGATATCATCTGGGCACTTGAATACTTCAGCACATACCTGGCGGGCACCCATATTACCATCATTACAGATCACCAGTCCCTGCAATGGCTCCACCAATCCGACACCAAAAATGTGCAGATGATCTGCTGGAGGGGGACCTTGGAAAAATTTGGCTTTGACATATCATACCGACTTGTCATACTCCACACAAATGCAGACGCCCTCTCCAGACTTCCTGTAAATGCCATCCAGGCTATGCCTACCCTCCTGCAACGTTGGTAGGCCAAGGATCTCCCTGAATGGATGCCCGCCCACCTGTTCTCCAAGCTGCAATAGCACGGCGACCTCCTGTAAACGCCCTTCTGCCACATAGTTCTCGACCCCAAGGCCGCCCTGGACACCCTCACCCATCTCCACATCGACAACAGGTTAAACCTCGGTGCAAAGAAGTTGCTCCAGGCGTACAATGACACCTTCTGGGCCCCACACCCCTCCAAACTAGTACAACAAGTAGTACAAGCCTGTTGAGTGTGCACCCTCGGAAAGGACACCACTCGCACAACAGTCCCCTCTGGCCGTCTGTTGGCCAGCAAACCGTGGCAGCTATTGTCAGTCGATGTCGTTGGCCCCCTTCCACTTAATTAGGTTACCCTTACATCATTACTTTTGTAGACACTTTAAATTCCTGGTAGCCTGCCCGGAGAAAGAACATCACGCCCTTGCCATCGTAGATGCCCTGACTCGCCACGTATTCCCGTACTTTGACATCCCCCACACCCTCCATTCCTATAATGCGCCCGAATTTACAGGAAAAATCTGGAAAGAATTATCTACCATTTTTGGATACAACATCTCCCATTCATCCCCCTACTGGCCATAAGGGAATGGCATTTGTAAGTGTAGTCATCGCACTCTGCTCAATCAGGTACGGACCCGCATTCAAGCCACACAGGACGATGACTGGCAAGTGCATGTCAGAATCATACAATGGGGTATGAATACCTGCCCATGTGAGGATAGCATCACGCCACATGAATGGGTATTTGGCGAATCACCCCTACTGCTCCCCCTCCGCCACGACCTCCAGCCCCCCCCCTCAGCCCTACCTCATCCAACCCCCTGCTTCACCTTAAGCAGAAGCTCCAGTACCTACAAGCCACCCAAGACTTAGCCCCAGATACCACCCCTGCCAACCCCTACAAACCAGGCTATCTTGTCATGGTTGCCACCCTACCTACCCCACACAAGCTCGCCTCTCGCTGTACCAGCCCCTATGAAGTAATCAGCGTCCCCAACCCTTACCAAGTCATCATCAACTACCACAAAACCATCCGCACCTACAGAAACTGACATGTGCATCGCTCTCCAGCACCAGACGCACCATCCCCTTGGTAATACAATCCGCCAACCCTGGTCCCACCGCTACCCCCAACACCGGAAAATTCCTACTCCTGCTAACTCTCCTCTTCCTTCTCCTCCACCAACACCCCAGCCGCGTCCACCACCCCGACGCCAGCCACCACTTCCCTGTCCTCCATCACCTCACACCATCACATAGCACTGGCAACTCTGACACTTTCCAACTCCAGTCACAGGGGCATGACTTTTCCACCCATGATGGCGGTGAAATGCACACGCGGCAGGGTGAACCCGACACCACCACCCCAGGAGGAGGGAGTGAGGAGGTGATGCCCACCCACTAGGAGACAATGGAGGGGCTAATTTACCTGACCCGATGTCCCGGCATCAATGACGTATGTCCCTCGTGACACAGCGCCCCTCTTCTGCACAGCCAGACCACCTGGCAGTGTACAGGGAAAGTATACTACTCTCCAACAGAGGGAACGCTCACCAGAATTGAGGTGGGATTTGCAAAGATAAGCTCCCAAGCACACCCTCGAATGTCGAATCCTTTGGATTGGCCTCCAATTTGACTGAGGACTCAGGAGGAGACTCTAGGGTTGCTACCCCTGTACCTCGATGGACGGAGGGCACACTCCACCGGAACTGTAGGAAAAGCCGAGAGAATACGCACAGACTCTTCCTCCCGACGTTGCAGGTACAGAACCTTCCCCAACAGAGGGAGGACATGCTCCACTGGAGCTGTGGTGTAAGCTGTGAGAGTACGTCTGAACTCGTCCTCCCGATGTCCCAGGGACAGGTGTCTCCTTCCCGACGAACAGAGGGCATACTCCATTGGAGCTGTGGCGAAAGCTGAGAGAGAAACCCGATCTCTTCCTCCCGATGTCTCAGGGGGAGGAGACTCTGGCCCTACAGCAGGAGTGCAGACTCCACTGGAGCCACAATGACCACAGGGAGGGCCGTACGGGTGCCTGCTCTCCGTCGTCAGTACCGGCGGTGTCCAGGTGAGGCTCCTCGGACCTCTCTCGCGTCCATGGTCCTCATAGGAGTGCAGGCAGTGCCCGATGGGGCTGCCAGATGGAGGGGGCCACCTCTGGCTTGACCCTCCACCCCTGTGGTAGAGTGAGGCGCCCCTCCCCACGTCCTTCTCCCCGAGAGGCAGGAGTCTCCCCTGCTACAGGCTCCCCACCCAAGTCCGGACCCGGAGAGGCATCCCCAAGGCCTGGTGTCCAGTCCCTCTAGCCCCGCCCTTCCCTGGTGCTGATGGGCTCCACCTGGACCAGAGGCCACAGCCCACCCCTGATGGCCTCCCTCTGCTGCCGAGGCTGCAGCCCCTGGAGTCAGCGGGCCACCCCAGGTGTCCACCGCGGCAGCAGGTCTTCTCCCGGAGTAGGTAGTCACAGTCCCTCCCTGTCAGCCGCCCCTGACGGGAGTGAAGCCAACCCCGCCCGGGCACTGCCCTCCTCCTGGCTGACTTTAGTCCTGGCCTCCCTCGGTCCCTTCCCCGGACCCTGATGAGGGCGAAGGGCTGACGATGTGCTGCTCTTCTATTGGCCCTCTTCGACCCCAGCCCAGAGAGCCCTGCTTCCTGTAGGGCCGACGCAGCTTGAGAGCTGCCCCACATACCGTCCCACTCCTCTCGAACTAGTGGCCCCTCCAAGGGCCGCCCTTTCCTGTAAAACCCCCCGGACAGCCCGCCTCCCATGCCTGGCCGCCACCTGGAGCTCCCAGCTTAGGACCCTTCACCCGCGGGCCGTGTTCTCCCCTCTGACTGAACTGTGAGTAACAGGTCTCGTGACTTTCCACTCCCCCAGTGTGGTGATCCTGACACCTAGTGAACCAACCAGTGTGACATTGTCCCCCCCCCCTGGAGTGTCTCCCCAGTGCCTCTCCCCCCTCCCATGCATCCCTGTACCCTCCCCTTGGTGTCCCTCCCTGGTGAGCCGAGTACCTGTGACTTACAAGTGGAATATCTCACACCATCCTTGGGCTGGTTTTCTCCGGACAGTGCAAAAAAAAAAACCTGTGTCACACACACAAAACAACAACACCCCAGTGCATCCTTGTTCAGTGTTGTCCTCCCCCCTTCTCTCCCCCTGGACCCTGTCCCCAAGGAAAACAGTCCCCCCCTATCCTCACTAATACGTCCCCCCTTCCCCCCCCTCAGGTCTGACTTACTGTATACTCTTGTCCTGTGTGATGCAGCATAGTCTAAGTCTTGCTAGGGTTTTCGTCTATGTCACACGGATATATTATATTAGCTAGGACCTCGTCTATGTCCCGCGAACCCTCAGGCTTAAGGACCTGACTATACAAGCTGTCTCTGTGGATATACTGGATAATATTGTCTGTGAATATGCCGATGGTGATATGCTTGATATATTTGTGAGATGTTACCTGTGACACATTGTGTATGCCAGTTATACTCCAGGAAAGTGTAAACAAATATACGAGACGTGTGTTGAACTAGGTAGACTGTGATTGTCATAAACATCGGTGCAAGTTGTTGTGTAAACTCAGCTTTGGCTATAGCACTGTGTGTGTAATTGCTCTTTGATATTGTAACAGTGATTGTCATAAACATCGGTGCAAGTTATTGTGTATTCTCACCTTTGGCTACAGCATTGTGTGTGTAATTGTTCTCTGATAATATTACAGTGTATCTTTTTGACCCGTGGTGTTTGTGTTATTCCTTCCTTGTTGATACTGACCCGGTCAGGAGCAAAGAACCCATGGCTGCACCATGTCTGGACCCGAGAAGTCGGGGCACAGAATACGATGCATAACAATAATCATCATCATCATCATCATCATCATCATCATCATCATCAGCTGCCATAGTCAAGGACGTAGTATCACGATATATAAATTTAATCAGTGGATGAAAGTCTCAATATATAAACTGATTTATAAGACTATTCTATTTTTACCTCCTTAACTTTAACTTGTTTTCTCCACATTCGGCAGCACTGAACTGCCAGATGTTTTATTCATTCTCGTTATACCAGCTTTAAATGGACGATATGCTTCCCAGTGGTGAATATTATCGCTTGTAGGTGTCACAGCTCTTCCCAAGGCAATGATTTGCGTGAAATATAAGAATAATTGTACAGTACCTACTTTACTCTCTCTCTCTTTCTCTCTGAACCTTTCCAGGATCAAATTTATCCCACCAGAAGATGAGGAGTGGGGATACCTGACCAGTGACGGGGTGTGGACAGGCATGATTGGCATGGTGTATAGAGAGGTGGGCAAGGTTTCCCTCGTTTAATATTGACTCTTACAATACTGGGTATTGAAGGAGATTTCACATAGTAAGTGGGACTTTCAAATTAGATTAGCTTTGATATGAGGGCACTGATTAATTTGTATATGCATGAACAGATCAGGAAGGAAAAATGAATGATTTTACAAAATGGAATTGAAAATTTAGATTACTAGCCTGCTTAGCCTGGCTGAATTTTTAATGGAAACTGATAATTTAGGAAGTATTTGCTTGCTTAGTCTCTAATTCTGTAGTCCTTCACATCCCTCCACAAACTTCATGGGAAAGATGGATCTTACCTTGAAGCAGTATGTTAGGCACCTCTATGGGCTATTGCGATTTACATTTCATTCGATGGAATTATTTGCGCCTGTGAACGTTTCCTCTTCATTTTTTAAATCAATCTTTAACATCGCCTCAAATTGTATTCTGCTAAATATATTAGTGAATATTTTTTAAAATGCATCAACCCTCCATATTCCCCACCCCAACTGAAGACAGAAATTACAGTTGAACTGTTATGTCTACCCTAAGTTGAATACAACCATGTGGATATGGTAAGTACTGAACAAAATAAATAGGAGGCACCACAGTGTTCAAGGGTCATAACTTTTAGTATACTGCCCACCTCAATAGGAAGCAGACATTGCCCTAGGACTATTTACAATGACACCCGAGCGAGCAACAGCAGTCGACTTCACAGACCACGTGTCCATCAACTATGCCAGAATCTTAGCAGCCCGAGGAAGTCCCGAGGTCACACTGTGGGGGTTCCTGCAGCCCCTGACAACAAATGTGTGGGTAAGGATCTCTCTCTCTCTCTCTCTCTCTCTCTCTCTCTCTCTCTCTCTCTCATTTCATTGAATCCGGCGATGTTCTTTTCAGTGCATTACTGCTGCTAACAGACGATTTTAATTAACTTAGGAAAAGTCTGTTGTGTACTGAAGTGCTTGATTAACGTTTTACCTAGCCTTTCCAGTTAAAATTAGTATACTTTAAACTGATTCAAATATTCAAGATTTTGACAAGAATAAGACTAAAGAGACATTCCTGGGATCAGTTGGAGAATATATTTTTGGCTATAGACCAGTGGCATAGGAGTGAAAGCCATTACGACAAAAAATATGAATGTTCTGTTTTACCAAGAGTTTGTAAATAACTGGGTTATCTCTGGGATAAAGTATAATCGATTTCTGAAAGAAAACTTGAAACAATGGATATATGAAAGCCAGCACAAAATAACATGTTCTTGGTTTGCACTACCTAATGTTTTTGCTTTTAAAACTTGTTATTTAGTGAAACAACCTAATCTAAGTAAACAACAAAACTCCTACCGCTTCTCTCAATTCTTTTGATAATTCAGCTGCAAGCAACACAGGATTTCACCTGGATAAAGATAATTGTCATCATGTGATGCCACAAATTTAGTATTCATGTATGTGTTTAGAGGTATTATAATTTCTAAGTTAGATAGGATGTAATCTGTATACTAGTTTATAAATTCCTGTCCTAAGTAGTAATTCATATATTAATGATTGATGTAGGGTTAACTTTATTTTTATATGTATACATCTCCGTATCTATGCATTGGGTGATGTAATTGTGAGTGTTGAGCTATGGGAATTCCTCCGTCTGGTCGAGTGATGAATAACAGATGCGAGCAGCCTTTCTCCTTGTTTATGTGTCGTTGTTGGGCACCAAGTTTAAACCTTAAACAGAGTAATGATGGGTATACAATTCTTTCTGTATCCTAGTTGTGAAATGTTTACTAATGAAGCTGCTAGAACCCAAATATGTAAGATTAATAGTCAAAAAGGCCAAAATAATGTCACTTGTGAGGGATTTAATAGTCCCGCTTGCCTTAGCTGTCACTAGATGGCATAAGCTGCCCCAAACTCAAGGCGGGATAGTAGTAAATACAGTATTTAAATTAAGTAAGGATTGAATCCCAAATTTTCCCCAATTCAATCAAAAGTCCTAACGTCATGTGTACACTACTATATAAATAGTGTGGAGAATTAAAACCCACCATATTGCAAAAACACAATCTCATTTGATCTAGCAGTGGCGTCTCTTGCGTGCCCGGGAGGCCGCACTCGCTGCTCGGATATCGTGTATAATGGACGTTGGTTCAGGTGAGCTGTCCACATTCCTCCTTTTCCCCCTTTTTCTTGTTTAATTCTTACTTGGCGTGAACCATATGAAGTAATGTTGTTAAAAGCTTAATGTAAAGACTCGCCGCTCAGACATCGTGTATAATGGACGTTGGTTCAGTCCCCAGACACTGGCGACGTCGGAGTGTGCACAAGGCCATCTCGTGGTATTGCCCATAGACTCGTCTTACATACACACTTACACTACCCATGAATTATTTTATAAACTGAATGTAACTGAAATGGTATTATTGATCTATCAAGTGAACTTCTTTTTTTGTAGGTAAGGAATAGAAATTTGAAAAGTGATGTGATCATGTAACGGAAAGGCGAAATTCAAATTCATTAACCGTTTTCTTTCTCTTATATTAATATGTTAGAAAATTAGGAGCATGGAAGGGAACTTAGTGGTTGTGAGCAATAATGTGATTTTGAGTTGTTCCTCGAGGCTAAACAAGCCCAAGTGATTATGTATTCTTGGTGATTATGCGATTTTGAGTTGTTCCTCGAGGCTACACAAGCCCGAGTGATTATGTATTTTTGGTGATTATGCATTAATGATGATTATGAATTGTTAATAATTATGAATTGATAGTGATTGGGAACTACAGTGAATTGCATGATGAAATTATACTATACGGGCGAAATAGAGCACGAGTGATTATTTGTATTGGTTCGAGGCTATGCCAGCCCGAAAAGATAACCCAAGCTCATAAATATTCCAGTCTTGAGGCTATTGTCGAGCCCAAGAATAACTGACTAAAAAAGAGTGAGGTACGATGACGTCAGAAATTGCTTGAATGTTCCAAATTGTTTCGCTGGTGACAATGTTGTAGGAATGATCACCCATACCATGGTTTTGATGTACAACCCTTTTTCATATGACTAAAGGTCATGTTATTAAAAATGTTTGTTGAAACCCAGTATAGAATTATTAAAGTAGAGTAAAGTGTATGTCATTTTATACCCAATCAAGGGAATTATGTCCTTTTTGCCTAACTCACTCCCCTTCCAATTCAAGATTTCTCCGCTTTGGGAACGACAACCACACGTGGTACTGACTTAATCTCGACTCGGCCAAAAACTACAAACGCTACCAAAACTATCTTAAATAATTATCCTTTACCACACCAAGTCAAAACACCACCCCCTCCCCCTTTTGTTTTACTGAAGTGAATTTTCTATCAACCAAGGAGGGGAGACTAAGTCGAGTACCATTTGTATTATCAATGGGTAAGTTGACCAGAACCAACAACCGGTAAGATTATAAATCCTAACATTACACTGATGGAACAATAACAAGCGGGGAAAGATCTCAAAACCCGTCGTTATACTGGTGGTAATAGCGGTGGGATATTCATCATTCCCCAATTAGTGGCGTTGGTGAGAAAGTGAACTGAAGTGAATAGCAAAGAGAGTGAGAATGTTCAGGGTAGCATTGGTTGGTCATTCCCAAATACCTCCGCAACTCTATGTTCAGAACATCCTGGTTGTAATGAGGTTCAAATAGTGTACTAGTTGGTATTACCCCTGGGGAAGGGGGGAGAGAATACTTCCCCAGTATCCCTGCTTGTCGTAAGAGGCGAAGAGGCGACTAAAGGGGGCCTTTTTATCTCCAGTCTGTCTCCTTACTCTCCTTTTCTGCTCTTCTGTCCTACCTCTCGTCTTGATATTTCCATGTTTCATCTAAGCTTAGTGCTAATTCTTCACTTTTCCTTCCTTCCAGCTTAGAATGTTAAGGGTTAGGTAATTATATGTTCTCTAGACAAATATTACCCATTCAGAGACAAACACACAAAACATCATACACTGTCTTGGGCAATACTTCACCGACTTTGGGACGCACGAGGTATCGTCCTGGACAACGGCGGAGAGTTCATGAGTGGAGAGTTCAAGAAATTCTGCCGGAGGAACCAGGTGGACTTGTTCTACGTCACTCCTTATCATCCCCAGGGAAATTCCACCATTGAAAGGATGCACAGGACTACGAAAAGTATCTTAGCATCCCTCTGCAACGGACACCCCTTGCGTTGGCCTCAGCTGCTTCAGTCGTGCCAAACTGTCATATATCAAGCGGTGCACTAGAGCACGGGACAACAGCCCTATTATGCCTTCTTCTCACGCCATTCCCCTCTCCTCATTGGTACCTTATTGCATTCTGTGGATGCAGAGGAGGACGACCTGGCGATAGCACACACACTCATCAAAAGTACTCACCAGAAAATGACCAGGCGATACCGGGAGGTGGACAACAGGCGGAGGAGAGCGCAGAAGGTTGGAGTCAATAGCTTGGTGTGGGCGAAAAAAGAGACCATACAGCCGGGTACCTGTAGGAAACTGAATGCCGAATTGGACGGCCTGTATAAAGTGATCAAAGTGCTGCTAGATGGAAGTGTTTATATCACTGAAAATGTATTTAGTGGCAAAAGAATACAAAGGGCTGCTGAAAAGGTAAAACCATATTACGGTACAGAGGAATGGCTCTTAGAACCGTTGCAACAGGAGCTCGCCCCGGAGCCCGAAGATGAGCAATTACCACCGTGAGTGAGTAATGCCCCTCGGAGGCTCATAGAGGAGTGTTAGCTAGAAAAGTATAGATCAGTGCATGAGACCAATGTTGTGAAACATAACTGCTTAGAGTTATGTTCCGGGTGGACTCATCCCTGAGGAGTGGGTGTAAAAAGAAAAAAAAAGAGAGAAGAGTTCCTGTTGGAACCGGGAAGTGCCTTACTTCGAGGGGAGTAAGTAATCCCCTCACCTTACAGTTAGCACGGTTTGTGAGGTAGTGGAGTCTTCAGGACAGAATGAGCGCTCAACTTTGCGGCCGGAAAGCTGGAAACAAAAGAACAGAGTGAATGCGAATGCGAATGGAAGAGTGGAAGGAAGCGCCTCCCGTGGTGATCTCACTCTCGAGAGACCCTGTCAAGCTCAGGTGAGCAACAAGCTATCCTCCAAAACCTGAGGCTGACTGGGGCATAAATTCCCTCATAACATCACGTGTAAGGAGTGATCATACCTCCCAATGAAGTAAGTGACCTTCCGAGGTACGCATCAGGTGTTTAATGTGGACTGACAGGTGCCACCGATTGTGGGGAAAGGTATTCCAATTTAAAGTGTTCATAGCAGTTATAAGAGTAACAACATTCCATCCATGCACATGTCATAGATGACTGACTTGGGTAAAATTTGTCTTCCGAACGTGGGAGCCGTGTAATGCCACAAATTTAGTATTCATGTATGTGTTTAGAGGTACTGTAATTTCTAAGTTAGATAGGATGTAATCTGAATACTAGTCTATAAATTCCTGTCCTAAGTACTAATTCATATATTAATGATTGATGTAGGGTTAACTTTATTTTTATATGTATACATCTCCGTATCTATACATTGGGTGATGTAATTGTGAGTGTTGAGCTATGGGAATTCCTCCGTCTGGTCGAGTGATGATTAACAGATGCGAGCAGCCTTTCTCCTTGTTTATGTGTCGTTGTTGGGCGCCAAGTTTAAACCTTAAACAGAGTAATGATGGGTATACAATTCTTTCTGTATCCTAGTTGTGAAATGTTTACTAATGAAGCTGCTAGAACCCAAATATGTAAGATTAATAGTCAAAAAGGCCAAAATAATGTCACTTGTGAGGGATTTAATAGTCCTGCTTGCCTTAGCCGTCACTAGATGGCATAAGCTGCCCCAAACTCAAGGCGGGATAGTAGTAAATACAGTATTTAAATTAAGTAAGGATTGAATCCCAAATTTTCCCCAATTCAATCAAAAGTCCTAACGTCATGTGTACACTACTATATAAATAGTGTGGAGAATTAAAACCCACCATATTGCAAAAACACAATCTCATTTGATCTAGCAGTGGCGTCTCTTGCGTGCCCAGGAGGCCGCACTCGCTGCTCAGACATTGTGTATAATGGACGTTGGTTCAGGTGAGCTGTCCACATTCCTCCTTTTCCCCCCTTTTCTTGTTTAATCCTTACTTGGCGTGAACCATATGAAGTAATGTTGTTAAAAGCTTAACGTAAAGACTCGCTGCTCAGACATCGTGTATAATGGACGTTGGTTCAGTCCCCAGACACCGGCGACGTCAGAGTGTGCACAAGGCCATCTCGTGGTATTGCCCATAGACTCGTCTTACATACACAATTACACTACCCATGAATTATTTTATAAACTGAATGTAACTGAAATGGTATTATTGATCTATCAAGTGAACTTCTTTTTTTGTAGATAAGGAATAGAAATTTGAAAAATGATGTGATCATGTAACGGAAAGGCGAAATTCAAATTCACTAAATGTTTTCTTTCTCTTATATTAATATGTTAGAAAATTAGAAGCGTGGAAGGGAACTTAGTGGTTGTGAGCAATAATGTGATTTTGAGTTGTTCCTCGAGGCTAAACAAGCCCGAGTGATTATGTATTCTTGGTGATTATGCATTAATGATGATTATGAATTGTTAATAATTATGAATTGATAGTGATTGGGAACTATAGTGAATTGCATGATGAAATTATACTATACGGGCGAAATAGAGCACGAGTGATTATTTGTATTGGTTCGAGGCTATGCCAGCCTGAAAAGATAACCCAAGCTCATAAATGTTCCAGTCTTGAGGCTATTGTCGAGCCCAAGAATAACTGACTAAAAAAGAGTGAGGTACGATGACCTCAGAAATTGCTTGAATGTTCCAAATTGTTTCGCCTGGTGACAATGTTGTAGGAATGATCACCCAAACCATGGTTTTAATGTACAACCCTTTTTCATATGACTAAAGGTCATGTTATTAAAAATGTTTGTTGAAACCCAGTATGGAATTATTAAAGCAGAGTAAAGTATATGTCATTTTATACCCAATCAAGGGAATTATGTCCTTTCCTGCCTACCTCACTCCCCTTTCAATTCAAGATTTCTCCGCTTTGGGAACGACGACCACACGTGGTACTGACTTAATCTCGACTCGGCCAAAAACTACAAACGCTACCAAAACTATCTTAAACAATTATCCTTTACCATACCAAGTCAAAACACCACCCCCTCCCCCTTTTGTTTTACTGAAGTGAATTTTCTATCAACCAAGGAGGGGAAACTAAGTCGAGTACCATTTGTATTATCAATGGGTAAGTTGACCAGAACCAACAACCGGTAAGATTATAAATCCTAACATTACACTGATGGAACAATAACAAGCGGGGAAAGATCTCAAAACTCGTCGTTACAATCAGTGTCCTTTGCTTTGTATGTACAGTTACTTCCACTTCTAACGAGTACAGTGGATGGTGTGTTTGGTGAAAAGTGGCACCACTGTGTTTGTTTACATCGTAGTAATAGTAAGTGATTGGGCAGACCCGGCAGAGCTTCCCCTCCGCTACAGTATCTAGAACCAACAGAAACAATGGTTTATCAAGTCATACTCTGTCTGCAAATATAAGTGTTTGCCACGTATGTATAGTGGAAGGTAGAGATAAAAATACACGGTAATGCCATTGGCTCCCATTGTTTCTCTGAGAGGAGATGACTGTCAGGCGTGGTGGAACGGAGGGGAGGGGGAATAGGTGGTGGGGACGCATATATCAAAACTTCGTCGTGATTCGTTTAGAAAGATGAAGGGCGTGATTATACTGATGTTCTGAGGTGATCTGGAGCTCCGTACGCAATAACGTGTTTTGGATCAATGTTGAAGCCTTTATGTTCGTCATACAATATGGTGAACGACTGTATTTGAGCATAACTGTTAGAAGGTGTGATGTCCGGTGTCTCGAAACGTGGTTCACCTGAGTCTAGTGAGTGTGCAGCTAAACTGCTGTAACATGTTTGTGACTGAACCAGGGTGGTCACAAATGATTCATGATTATGCATGTGAGACAAGTCATGCCATGTGCATCATCCAGTCCTTTACTGTGAGGAAAAACAATCATTACAGTCGCAAACCATGGTTTAAGCAGATGTCCTGTTGTATAGGATAATAGCTGCTTTGAGTGCTGGACAGCTATTGGCTTCCTCGATAACGTTGGGCAGTCATCATACTGACGGATCAGTCGGAGGTAATGAGATAATGTATTTGCATAATGAATGCAAATCTTGTATTATAATAACTGAAATAACGGTGTTATGGGTGTCAAGTCCACAAATGGTGTCACTTACTTTGAAGTGCCAAATAATCAGTTTTGATGGCTGTAACACATCCATGAACATCGATCAGCATTTATCATATTTCCTTTAAAAAATTCATACATTAGTTTTCATACATGTATTAAACATTCATGGCCTCCTTACCTCTAGACTCATTCCCGGTATATTATTTAATCCTGTGTCTACACCCACACACTGTTCATCCAGAAGGAGCAACAGTTCCCTTACCAACACCAAACATCACATATGTTGGTGATGACCCTACCCCCACCTGCACACATCACTCTCTCCCACGAGTCCCCTTCCACACACCTTGCCACCAAGCAGGGTGGTCAAGCCCCTTCAAACCCCTCTCTATCCTACAGCATTTCCTTCCTCTCCTACTACCCCGTCCCACAGACCAATCTCTATTCAAGAACCCCTAGCCTACCAAATATTCTATTCTATTTCTAACTGCCTTGGGAATATCGTTTTCAGTGTTCAGCGTCATGGGACACGGCATAACGAGTATCTGAAATATCAAAATCTATTGTCGAACTTGAGGTTATAATGAATCTCGTATGATGCCTCTTAACTACTATAGTATGACGACGTTTCGCTTCCCAACCACAATCATCATAACCACAGTCCATAATATACATTATACATTATGCTATTCTAGGTTCTTCTTCCCTTTTGTTCTATGATTGATATACTGCGTGTCCATTGTCTGTCATCAAATTGCAAAGATAGTATCGGACCTGTATTCGCTGTTACTGAAGCTTTTCGGTGGTGTGTTGTTGCTAGGAAAATTGCGTAGTCTAGCCTTGTTTGTCAGGGGTTCAGCAATGCAACTGGCCAATCCGGATCAATGTAAACACAGTAGATGATGTCTGCAACGTTTGTGTGTCAAAAAAGCTCGAACTGCAACTTTTGGTGACTATGCATATCTGTCCGTTGTCTGCTGTTATAAAACAAGGTTTTAGTATGTAGCCACGGCTACACAAAATATTGTTGTGGCGTGATGCTGCTGGGATAGCGTAAAATTGCGTATAGTCTACGCGTGCTTGTGCAGGAAGTCTGGTAATACTTCACCGACCTCTTCACACTCATGCCATAATAGCAGCCTAGCTCTCGGTTTTGGCGGCCATACTGATAACCATTGAACATACTTTCACGTCCCAGAAGTCTGAATGAGGTCCAGTTTTCAACTAATGGACACATGAACTAATACAGTGCAGTGCAATGTTATATGTTAAGTAAGGAGTGTTTTGTGCACATGTCATCAAATAGACTGACAGTATAACACAGCAAAAATAGGCTGGTAGGATTAAGGTTGAGTGCTGCTGGAGCGTCCGCATAAACGTGAGCAACATTTGGTGCACCAGCACCTAGATGGTAAAACCCAACCACCGCGCTTTAGGCAAAATACCCCAGGGTTCTGAAGCTATCCCACGTCATCCAGTAGATTTACACAAGGTCATTGATAAGGCGGCAGTCTCGTCGTAATGATGTACTTTGATAAGAAATGGCGGGAATTTTGAGAGAGAGAGAGAGAGAGAGAGAGAGAGAGAGAGAGAGAAAGAGAGGAGGAATGGCCGGAATTCTGTGAGAGAGGAGAGACAGACAAACAGACAGACAGACTGGTGCATTCACGGTGTGACATTTCAGGTTCATACAATACGACATAGTAGACCAATGAAAGGATGAAGTTGTTGCCTCCCTGGTCGTCCTTCTGCTGTGATAGACTCATATCACCCACCTGTGACATTGTGAGTATACCTCCTTGTTTACAGGCTAATATATATATATATATATATATCTATATATATATATATATATATATATATATATATATCAGTCAGTGAGAACGGCCATAAGACAGAAGGATGAGGTCGAATATAATCAATCTGCCAGTGAAAGAAGGAGAGGGGGAAGGAGTTGAACAAAATACGAATACAATAGTTGGAGAGGATTATGTGCAGGGGTAGAAACAGAAGGATGGGCTCAACCACCCATGCATGATACTAATGTCTGTGGACAATGGTAGTGGGTAGGTAGTTGCAGCAAGGGACAGATTGAGTGCAAGGTGGATATGGATGAGACCGCATATCTTTAGCGTTCATTAGTGATGGTAGAATACAAGTAGTTTATTAATGATAGGACATTGTGATTAAATGAATGATGATGATTGGGATGAGATGATAATGTGAGGTAATGATGAGATACGAGAAATTAACGAGTAGAGAGGTGATTGGTGTGACAAGGAGATAGGAGGTGAGGAATTTGGCGCATAGTATGACGGAAGCCTTTTGTGCTTGCTACCGTTACCTGATTGTATCTTGTGTCAGAAATCAATTATGCTAATATATTCCAGTACATTGTTTATCATTATTAATGCTATTGTCATTTATGAATAAAATACAGCCGTTGGTCTCATTCCTCCGTGAAGTTTCCAGTTTGTGGGGGGGTTTAGCAGGGTAATAGTGAAGGGGGGAAGTGTATCCCGGAGGTATGGGAAGGGGGCTGAGACAAGTATTCATGACGAATGTTATTCATTTCATAGAGACGTCTGCTGTCGTCTTGTGTCTCACCATTTGTGAACCTGTTGTATGTCAGTGCACTCATTATATAAACATACAAAATAAGAGTTTTGCTTTTTATCTGTATCATTATTTTGCGATCATAATTCCTTGTATATCATAATTGTGTGGTCATCATTCTTAACGGTTACCCGAGTGTTGGATGGAACAGTGACATGTGTGTGATGGTGGTTGCCTTATAACTATAGGATGTTGTCACGTAATAAATGTCCTGAAATAAAGACGCCAGTTAAATAACACACCAATAATATTACTTTGTTAAGGGATAATCATAAAAACCAAACTATAACTATATTATTTGTATTAGACCCCTTTATACAAACCATACTAACTACTTTATATTATATTTGATCCAGTCTTAAAATCCAGATCCTAACTAAAATATTTGTATTTCCGCCAATCATACAAACCAGACTAACTATAATATTTCTGTTTGAACCAAACAACCTAGTACTGTGTCCATCCACCCTCGTCCTCAATACCCGCCCGTAATCTGGTAGGCATGGAGGAGACGAGGGTCCATACTTGGTGTGGCCTGGCTCGGAATAGTTCTCACTGGCTTTGAGTGTGGGCCATCAGCTGCTCCCCTGTGCGTTCCTCCTCGGGCTCCCATGAGTTTACCATTTTAACCCAAACATGTTCAATTGGGTTGCAGTCGCACCCTTTGCTAGGCAGGTCCAGCAGCTGCAGGTTCTCTTTACCTGCAAACCACTCCCTTACTACTTCAGCTGTGTGGATGGTGCACCGATCCTGCACAAATATGATCAGGCCCGGAGGAAAGGGGAAGTTCTTTTCCTGAAGGAAGGGAAGGAAAAAATTCCAGAGGATGTCAATATATGTGGCGGAAGTGAATCTTCATTCAATCCTTGTGACATCTCCCATTCCATGCATGGAGATCCAGCCCTAGACATTGTACGTAACGTAACCAGTTCGTCTTTCATTGTAGATGTTATGAGGGTCGTATCTGCCAGTAACGAAAAGGTATTATTCATCATCCAGCTTCACGCATGGTCAAGCTGACACACACACACAATATTAATATTATAATACCGTAATGTATTACTTTAGCTGATAACGACTTTAGAACATTAACATCTAATACTTTGTATGAATAGTATTCTTGTGCCATATGGTTACACACTATTTGTTACATTTGCTTTAATATTAATAATTTCACTTACAGCAGACAGTCATATTCACTGTGGCAACAGCACGCTGTCATGATGATGCTGTCCAAATGCCTGAATGACAGATATGGGCTTAACAGCCATTAACGTCAGTTTACTACAAGTAATTATCCTGGACACAGTAATGTTGGGATAATTAGTTATATTTATGCAGACATTTGCTGCTTCTACGTCATCCATTAAGATCTGTGGTAAAACCTATGCCGCTCAACCTGTTGCATGCTGCCATCATAACCGGTGGGGTATGTGACTGATATGGAATTATGACTGCCTTTTTTTTTTTTTAATGAAATACAGATGTCATTGTATGGTGGCCTGTTATTTCTACCCCTGATGAACTGAATCCCATTACCTCAACCATGGTTAGGGTAGATTAGGTTTTGTTGGCTGAGGTTGGGATCTCCAAAGCTTTAATTGACATGCAACCAGCTACATACCTATTTGCCTCATTATGAGCATCCATCCATATTATACTGGCTAGTGTTATCACCTGACAATGAAGATGGTGACCTCTAACAAGAGAGTATGTGTAACCAGGGATTGTGGATTCAGGGAAGAATAATTGAACACAATGTAATTTTCTGCATTCTTTAATAACCAATTATATAGTGTATGCCCAGACGTTGTTCCCCAACATTACCTGGTGTTGTTTTCCCTCCACACGTGTAATCAGCCATGGTTGAATGAATTGAAGGTCTTCTTGTCTGTGAAGACAGCTCTTGACCAGAACTCCAAGTCTTGCCCGACATACTGGTTGGCGAATTCGAGCCTGCCAGCACGGTCTGCAGCTGTGAGATGCTCTTTATGTGCGGGAACCCTATGATGCGATCCCGCTTTATGAAGTCGTCTGCGAACTGTAGTTACAGACACGTCCAGGTGGAGTTTTTCCCTAATTTCAGTAGCAGTTGTAAAGCAAGTTTCGGCTGGTGCATGCTAGATTCTTTCATCTTCCTCGGGTGTTATTACGCGGGGACGGGGTCTTTTGGCTAAGAAAATAAAATCTACGTTATGTTCAAAATAAAATTTTACAAATAATACTATTAATACCATTAGTATAATAAAGATTAAAACAAATAAAGATGATAATGATATGTTGATAGATTCTTCACATAAGGTTGCCAATGGTTGTGCTAATATACAGATTAACCTCTAATACTGAGAATGAAAATCAAATAGCTTACCCAAGTCGCAGCCAACGAGTCTGAAGGTTGCATTATCGTGCCCTGGCAACCTAATGGTCAACAATGTGTCCAAGTTCGTGTATATTATGATACGTATATGAATATTATTGACAGGAATAATAGTGAAAAGTTACCAATGTGTATCATACACGAGATCGGACGCACTTTTGACCAGTAGGTTGCCAGGGTCCGATAATGGAACTTTAAGACTCGTTGGCCACAACTATACTAGTTAATTTTAAGAAATACGGATTTTATGGTTCAGCTGTTTTGCAGGGTGTCGTATAGGTCTTGCCAGTTACTTTAGATGACTGTTTAGGTAATTCTAAGTAAAATATAAATGTTATGTTGACGTGCTTTTTTTTCCAGTAGTTAAGCAGTAAACAAGGTTACATGTTAAGAGCAGTTAAATGGGAAAAGTAGTAGTGCGAGCAGCAGCTGTGTCGTCTGCTTCACTATCATGTCTGTTAGGTGCCGCCAATTTTTATTTTTTTATCTTTTTAATGCATGGCTTCTCCACATGAAAAATAGTCTATGAATGTTAGTCTAGGAAGTATGTAGGATAGAGTCAAATGAGTTATGAAATAATATGATGTGCATTTAAAACTAGTGTTAGCAATAACTGCATAACTGTGACTCAATAACCACCGAAATGAACACATCAGTGCAACATTTCCACATAATAATTACGTAAACAGTCATCTCCAGCCATATCTGTCGTAACTCGTGGGGCAACCTGTATTCATGAAAGGTGTGTATATATGTACGCATGGGGAAATACTGATGAATGAAATTAACTAATTTCTTTTCACTTAAGGATCTCTGGTGCTGAGACGTTTCAGTTAACCCGCCGCGTGCCAGTGTCGTTTGAAAACGGTCTGACATAATTCCGTGGCCAGTGTCAGTGCTGTTTTAAAACGGTTTCAAATAAAAAACTTCACTGTGACCGCATTTTTCAAGATCCGTGGGTAAACTGGCAGGCATGTAAGGTAACTGTTCATCTACATTCCTCCAGGCTGTCAAGGCCATACACTCATTGGCTCCCCCCCTCACGCTCACTTTGCCTCATTCTGCCTGTGTGCCTCACCCAGTGCTGTACATAGTGAAAGCATTTGGTAAATATTTTCATGTAAGTGTAAGTTGTAAATATTTTCTTGTAAGTGTAGGACTATATAGTGAAGTCAAGTTGTAAATACTTTCTTGTAAGTGCCAGGACTGTACGTAATGAAGTCAGGTTGTACCTATCTTCAAGTAAGTGTAAGATAATGCATTCACAGTGAGAATGACACGCAAATTGTGATAGATGCTGAAGTAATAAGTAATCAGAAAAGTGTTCTGAACATTGCTATACCTTCCCAGCATAAAAACCCAGTATACCTTACACAGAAAACGGCTTTCTCTCACGTACAGTTGGCCGCACTCCCGAGTTCCCTGAACTTCACCCATAGTCAACAATGTGGCACCGTTGTATTTGTTTGGATCTTTGGACACGTACCGTAGCAGTATGAAGAGCTGGGACCTTGCAATAGTGACCTGGCACAGACAGTGAGTAATAGAATTTTCCTCTCAGCGTCTGTGCATTATCGAATCTATGTATCACTTGAATAGCGATAAGCATTAGGATATAACTGGACCCTGTATCGGGTGCCTAGTTTGGTTGGGAGGAAGTGTGGCTAGAGGTGGAGGGGAAGGAGAGGAGGGGGGAGGGGTGGGCTTTCCCACTCTGGGTAGCTTCGCAAAGGGTTTCGGGAAGAAGGTTCACCAGCAACTATCTTATGAATCTGGTTATATAACAAACCAACAACCAACCACCAAAATTGTAAGAGTCACACATCAGGAATCAACTAAAAATGGAGAATAACCACGTAAACATATCCTGCTATTTCATTACAAAATTCAGGTGGCGCACAGAAGGTGCCGAGCAGGACGAGTATACTGCCACAGCATAAGTCATATATATGGTATTCCTGGTAGATATAACAGGGAGTAGCATTTTGGCACCATGCTATCACCTATGAAGGTATTCTATTAGGTATGCACACAGTCCAACTACAGTGTAGGCATACTAACATGATTATAAAACTACACAAGTTTTTATTTATGAACGTGTCTACATTCCATATAGTAACATCAGCAATAGTTGGTTTTCAATAGTGTCATTTTCATTGTCATTGAGTAAAATAGTGTAATTGTGGTGACGAGTCAAGCCAAGTTGCCTCATGAATCAGCCTCCACCTCCCCGCACCAACCACACGCCACATCACATGATAAGCCTAACACTTAACAAACTGAGGTCTGCTGTGTTTTACTTATCACTATGTCGCGTTCATAGCTGTATTGAGAGCCAAGCAATACATATATTACTTAGCCCTCTGTACAAAGGTGAAAGCATGCCGTGTGTGTGTGCCCCTACCCATGTGAATGTTTGTTGTCTCGCTCGTTTCGGGTCAAGTATTTGGTTCCAGCTTACGACTCAGCATATGACTCAGCAAGAAACAGAAGAGCTCGACCCTCCGCCCTCCATTCCCTTCCCTCCCCCACTAGCCACACTTCCTCCCAACCAAACTAGGCACCTGATATAGGATCCAGTTATATCCTAGTGCTTATTACTATTCAAGTGATACATAGGTTTGATAATGCACAGACGCCGAGAGGAAAATTCCGTTACTCACCGTCCGTGCCAGGTCACTATTGCAAGGTCCCAGCTCTTCATACTGCTACGGTACGTGTCCAAAGATCCAAACAAATACAGTGGTGCCACATCGCTGACTATGAATGAAGTTTAGGGAACTCGGGAGTGCAGCCAACTGTATGTGGTGAGCATGAGAGAGCGGCTATACCTGTACACAAGCATGCAGGTCTCAATAAAACTGATTTCCGAGCCTCGGTGAGCATTTTAATGGCGAAATTCATTGTTTCCACATCAAAATCTAGCATTTTAGCCAAAAAAAGAAGGTCGAAAAATGGCCGGCACTGGGGTGACCCGTAGGGCTAAAAATAGCCAGCACGCGGCGGGTTAAAGGTGCTCATTGGTTAATGCAGCACAGAAGGGTGGTAGCAGGTAATTCTACAGGTCTTCGTATTACTCTTATTAATCTTTGTTCAAAAATTGTCTGCAAAAAGAAGTCTGTATGAGTATCAATTAATTTTCCAATCTCATGAAATTAATTTCAGCTCAAAAGGTATATTGTTACCAAAGAAATTTGAATTCGATTATGAAGTGTTTTAAACAGATGGTATTACTCGCGGTCATCGCGGTCCAGTCGATGTTCCTGATCCGCATGGTGATGCGAGGTGAACAGTGCAACTTTGCCAAATATATGGGACTTTTTCTGTACATAATGGTTGTCCGCCAGATTACATAATTGTGCAGATGACTTTATCTGCCAGTTTAGGTTAGGTTATTAAAAAAATATGTATCTAGCAAATGAGACTGTTTAACGTCACCAGGCACTGAAAACTCTTACTTATACTTGGCACACACGCACGAAGTGTGCCTTTGAGCACAAGCGGGAAACTGACGACTCTTTTTCTGCTCGCTGTTATAGTTTGTATTGGAAATGCGCTGATGTTTTTTTGTTAATATGGCTCTTACTACTGCCACTATTACTACTGTTACTTCTACTACTTTTACTATTATTACTACTACTACTACTACTACAATACTACTACTACTACTACTACTGTTACTGCTACTACTACTTCTACTACAATAAAATCACCTCCACCCATTGGGGAATAATTGTGACAATGAAAATCAATCTTCGGAATACAGTTCACCATTTGGAGTTGTGATGTTAAGGTTAACACTAATCTCATATTACAATCCGTTGGCCCCAAGCACGCCAACGGCTGTGGTTACCAGCCGTCTACTATTACTATTACTATTTTATATTTATTAATATTACTGTGATAATAAAGACATTAATCTGTTGGAGTTGCAACTACTACTACCACTACTACTTCTACTACTACTACTGCTGCTGCTGCTGCTGCTGCTTCTACTGTTATTACTATTTTACTTCTATTACTACTACTATTACTTCTACTACAACTATCACTGCTACAACGATTACTGCTACTAGTAATATTTCAACGACTCCTACTACTATTACACTTACTACTACTGCTGTTACTATTACTACTACTATTACTAATTATAATAATAGCAATGATATTATTTATAATAACCTGGTGTTTTTTTTATAAAGTTTACAGTTAACTTCATTACAGCTATAATTTTCCACACATACCCAGGTTGCACAGGTTTCCACCTTCCTCCCACCGTCTGGTCCACCTGGTCACTGTTGATGGAGAGACGCCAAGTTGCTGAGCGATGACCCGTATACTTAGGCCACTCTCTCGCAGTCCAACAATCCTTCCTCGGAGAGCAAGCCGACTGTTGTGTTGGTTCATGCCGAGTCGATAAGAAGAGTGAGCTAGTAGATTCTCGGTGGAGCCCAGAATATTTCTGCTCTCATGTGATTGGCTATCTTCCATACCCAAATCGGACTGTAATTGGTTACCCTTGTGCTGATCACCAAATATGCACAGTGGTTTCCTCACTACTATTACATCTGTAGAGAATACGTTTGCATTCTTGGGTTAATCAAGAGGAGATAATGCGGTACTGTATGTTTCAGCATTACATATCAATGGTGATGGCAAAACATTTGAAACCCTGGAGTGGCTAGGATATAACCAATACCGAGCATGTGACTTCGGCTACCATGTTGAAGCACCACACTCGTCACCTCCAACATGATAATGCAAATGGAACACTGTTCTTGGCTTGATGTCCCCGATTTGCTGTTGCATCCCTAAGGTGATTACTGGACAGTGTCACTGTAATTTCCAGAATCACTGGATATTCTCAAAAGGTGCAGACGTCTGGCAGGGTGCATAAACATGCCTGCCACTACATCAGTGCCACACTGGGCCACTGGCCACTAAATCTATGCAGCACTACCCTTGGAAAAGCCCCTCCATACTATAGAGCTCAGTGGTTATAACAAAGCATGGTGAACACAGTCTCAGGAAACCAATCCTAACCTACCATAACCATGATTAAGTTAATGGGATTCAGTTCACCAGGGGTAGAAATAACTGGCCACGATACAATCACATCCGAATTTTATTTTTAAAAAATGCAGTCATAATTCCATATCAATCACATACCCCACAGGTTGTGATGGCAGCGTGCAACAGGTGCTGCATAGGTTTTACCACAGATCTTAATGGATGACATAGAAACAGCAAATGTCTGCATAAATATCACTAATAATCCCAACATTACTGTGTCCAGGATAATTACATGTAGTGAAAGGCTGTTATGCCCATATGTGTCACTCAGGCATTTGGAAAGCATCATCATGACAGCGTGCTGTTGCCACAGTGAATATGACTGTCTGCTGTAGTGAAATTATAATTATTATTATAGCAGATGTAACAAATAATGTGTGACCATGTGGCACTAGAATACTATTCATACAAAGTATTAGATGCTAATGTTCTAAAGTCGTTATCGGCTAAAGTAATACATTACGGTATTATAATATTTATACTGTGTGTGTGTCAGCCTGACCATGTGTGAAGCTGGATAATGAATAATACCTTTTCATTACTGGCAGATACGACCCTCATAACATCTATAGTGAATGATCAAGTAGTCACGATACAATGTCTGGGGCTGGATCTCCATGCATGGAATGGGAGATGTCACAAGGATTGAAGGATGATTCACGTCCGCCACATATTGTATATTGACATCCTCCAGAATTTTTTCCTTCCCTCCCTTCAGGAAAAGAACTTCCCCTTTCCTCCGGGCCTGATCATATTTGTGCAGGATCGGTGCACCATCCACACGGCTGGAGTAGTAAGGGAGTGGTTTGCAGGTAAAGAGAACCTGCATCTGCTGGACCTGCCTAGCAAAGGGTGCGACTGCAACCCAATTGAACATGTTTGGGTTAAAATGGTAAACACATGGGAGCCCGAAGTGGAACGCACATGGGAGCAGCTGATGGCCCACACTCAAAGCCAGTGAGAACTATTCCGAGCCAGGCCACACCAAGTATGGACCCTCGTCTCCTCCATGCCTACCAGATTACGGGCGGGTATTGAGGACGAGGGTGGATGGACACAGTACTAGGTTGTTTGGTTCAAACAGAAATATTATAGTTAGTCTGGTTTGTATGATTGGCGGAAATACAAATATTTTAGTTAGGATCTGGATTTTAAGACTGGATCAAATATAATATAAAGTAGTTAGTATGGTTTGTATAAAGGGGTCTAATACAAATAATATAGTTATAGTTTGGTTTTTATGATTATCCCTTAACAAAGTAATATTATTGGTGTGTTATTTAACTGGCGTCTTTATTTCAGGACATTTATTACGTGACAACATCCTATAGTTATAAGGCAACCACCATCACACACATGTCACTGTTCCATCCAACACTCGGGTAACCGTTAAGAATGATGACCACACAATTATGATATACAAGGAATTATGATCGCAAAATAATGATACAGATAAAAAGCAAAACTCTTATTTTGTATGTTTATATAATGAGTGCACTGACATACAACAGGTTCACAAATGGTGAGACACAAGACGACAGCAGACGTCTCTATGAAATGAATAACATTCGTCATGAATACTTGTCTCAGCCCCCTTCCCATACCTCCGGGACACACTTCCCCCCTTCACTATTACCCTGCTAAACCCCCTCACACAACTGGAAACTTCACGGAGGAATGAGAGCAACGGCTGTATTTTATTCATAAATGACAATGGCATTAATAATGATAAACAATATATCGGAATATATTAGCATAATTGATTTCTGACACAAGATACAATCAGGTAACGGTAGCAAGCACAAAAGGCTTTCGTCATACTATGCGCCAAATTCCTCACCTCCTATCTCCTTGTCACACCAATCACCTCTCTACTCGCTAATTTCTCGTATCTCATCATTACCTCACATTATCATCTCATCCCAATCATCATCATTCATTAAATCACAATGTCCTATCATTAATAAACTACTTGTATTCTACCATCACTAATGAACGCTAAAGATATGCGGTCTCATCCATATCCACCTTGCACTCAATCTGTCCCTTGCTGCAACTACCTACCCACTACCATTGTCCACAGACATTAGTATCATGCATGGGTGGTTGAGCCCATCCTTCTGTTTCTACCCCTGCACATAATCCTCTCCAACTATTGTATTCGTATTTTGTTCAACTCCTTCCCCCTCTCCTTCTTTCACTGGCAGATTGATTATATTCGACCTCATCCTTCTGTCTTATGGCCGTTCTCACTCACTCATGTGTATAAGTATACCGTAATAGCCTGTAAACAAGGAGGCATACTCACAATGTCACAGGTGGGTGATATGAGTCTATCACAGCAGAAGGACGACCAAGGAGGCAACAACTTCATCCTTTCATTGGTCTACTATGTCGTATTGTATGAACCTGAAATGTCACACCGTGAATGCACCAGTCTGTCTGTCTGTTTGTCTGTCTCTCCTCTCTCACAGAATTCCGGCCATTCCTCTCTCTCTCTCTCTCTCTCTCTCTCTCTCTCTCTCTCTCTCTCAAAATTCCCGCCATTTCTTATCAAAGTACATCATTACGACGAGACTGCCGCCTTATCAATGACCTTGTGTAAATCTACTGGATGACGTGGGATAGCTTCAGAACCCTGGGGTATTTTGCCTAAAGCGCGGTGGTTGGGTTTTACCATCTAGGTGCTGGTGCACCAAATGTTGCTCACGTTTATGCGGACGCTCCAGCAGCACTCAACCTTAATCCTACCAGCCTATTTTTGCTGTGTTATACTGTCAGTCTATTTGATGACATGTGCACAAAACACTCCTTACTTAACATATAACATTGCACTGCACTGTATTAGTTCATGTGTCCATTAGTTGAAAACTGGACCTCATTCAGACTTCTGGGACGTGAAAGTATGTTCAATGGTTATCAGTATGGCCGCCAAAACCGAGAGCTAGGCTGCTATTATGGCATGAGTGTGAAGAGGTCGGTGAAGTATTACCAGACTTCCTGCACAAGCACGCGTAGACTATACGCAATTTTACGCTATCCCAGCAGCATCACGCCACAACAATATTTTGTGTAGCCGTGGCTACATACTAAAACCTTGTTTTATAACAGCAGACAACGGACAGATATGCATAGTCACCAAAAGTTGCAGTTCGAGCTTTTTTGACACACAAACGTTGCAGACATCATCTACTGTGTTTACATTGATCCGGATTGGCCAGTTGCATTGCTGAACCCCTGCACAAACAAGGCTAGACTACGCAATTTTCCTAGCAACAACACACCACCGAAAAGCTTCAGTAACAGCGAATACAGGTCCGATACTATCTTTGCAATTTGATGACAGACAATGGACACGCAGTATATCAATCATAGAACAAAAGGGAAGAAGAACCTAGAATAGCATAATGTATAATGTATATTATGGACTGTGGTTATGATGATTGTGGTTGGGAAGCGAAACGTCGTCATATTATAGTAGTTAAGAGGCATCATACGAGATTCATTATAACCTCAAGTTCGACAATAGATTTTGATATTTCAGATACCCGTTATGCCGTGTCCCATGACGCTGAACACTGAAAACGATATTCCCAAGGCAGTTAGAAATAGAATAGAATATTTGGTAGGCTAGGGGTTCTTGAATAGAGATTGGTCTGTGGGAAGGGGTAGTAGAAAAGGAAGGAAATGTTGCAGGATAGAGAGGGGGTTGAAAGTGCTTGACCACCCTGCTTGGTGGCAAGGTGTGTGGAAGGGGACTCGTGGGAGAGAGTGATGTGTGCAGGTGGGGGTAGGGTCATCACCAACATATGTGATGTTTGGTGTTGGTAAGGGAACTGTTGCTCCTTCTGGATGAACAGTGTGTGGGTGTAGACACACGATTAAATAATGTACCGGGAATGAGTCTGGAGGTAAGCATAAGCTGACCAGAGTCCCGAATTTTGGACGTCCGTCCCACTTTTTAAATTGTGACTAGAATGTCCCGCTTTTTGAGCAAATAGTCTTAATTGTCCTGCTTTTAGAGGCTTACTATTGCATTAAATATAACATGACCTTCTTTTATGATATTAGGATGAATTTGAAAAATTATCCATAATCCTAACAAAATGAAATACCGAATTATTATTATAAAATCTGTAATGCTCACTAGCTGGTAACTTTGGTCAACCCATTCACTGTACCGTACGGTATGTTCGGAGTTCGTAGTAGACTTTAGTGTTTGATTAGCAGCCTCAGTTTGAGGTGTAGCGCAGCAGCGGTCGCAGTCAGTCAATATCTATCTGTCTATATATCTATGTATCCATATATCTATCTATATCTATCTAACTGTCTATCTACCGATCTATCTATCTGTCTATCTATCTATATAGACACACACACACACACACACACACACACACACACACACACACACACACACACACACACACACACACACGGCCGAGGGAATCACCTATACACAAGAGAAGGATATTTGTGAAGCACTAAACAAGAAATTCCAATCAGTTTTTACAGAGGAAAAAAATTTTGAGAGGGATTGTGTGGAACATGCATGCCCGCACATACTACCAGATATACAAACATCAGAAAAAGTAATACAGGAGGACCTAAATAAATTAGACAAAGGAAAAGCAAAATGGTCCTGATGAAATTTCATGTTGGGTGCTACGAGAATGTGCAAAGGAGTTAAGTAAACCATTATTTATAATTTTCAAGAAACCCTTGAGTCAAGGTAAACTACCTGATATTTGGAAAAAAGCAAACATTGTTCCCTTATTCAAGAAAGGGAATAGACAAAATCCACTCAACTACCGACCAGTATCACTAACCAGTGTTGTAAGCAAGGTATTAGAAAAGCTTATAAGAAAAGCTTGGGTAAATCATCTAGAAGAACACAATATGATAACAGAAAGACAGTTTGGTTTCAGAAAAGGAAAATCATGTGTTACTAATCTGTTGAGCTACTATGACAGAGTAACAGACACATTACAGGAAAGAGAAGGATGGGTGGACAGTATCTATTTAGATTTCAAGAAAGCATTTGACACAGTACCACACCAAAGATTTTTATGGAAACTGTACAATCAAGGAGGAATTCGAGGCAAACTGTATTTTTGGATGCAAGATTTTCTCATAAGAAGAGAAATGAGAACAGTACTAAGGGGAAATGACTCATCATGGAAAGAAGTGACTAGTGGAGTACCACAGGGCTCAGTGCTGGCACCAATCATGTTTTTAGTGTAACCATGTAAAATGATATAGACAGTAACACTGGAAATGAAAGCTATCTGAATATGTTTGGAGATGATGCAAAAATACAAAGGAGAATTACTAACACAGACTCTTGTAAAGAGCTACAAGAAGAAATAAATAAACTTCATGAATGGAGTAGTACATGGCAAATGAAATTCAATGTGGACAAGTGTCATGTAATCAAGTTTGGTAAAAGTGGAAAAAGACCTGATTGGGATTATACGTTAGGAAATAAAACCCTACACACACCAGAAAGGGAGAAGGACCTACGTATGATTATCAATAACACACAATCTCCGGCTGACAACATCAGTGAGAAAGTACAGAACATGTATACACTGCTTCCAAATATGAGAATAGCATTCACATACATAAATGAAGACATGCTAAGAAGGATAATAACATCATTCATTAGACCAACCCTGGAATATGCATCAGTAGTCTGGAGTCCTCATCTCAAAAAACACATAGACAAGATTGAAAAAGTTCAAAGGGCCGCTACAAGATGGATACCAAGCTTAAGGGACCTAAGCTACGAAGAAAGACTAAATAAACTGAATCTACCAACACTACAGGAGAGAAGGAAAAGAGGTGACATGATTATGCTATATGAATGCATATCAAGGAAGGAGAAAATAGACGTAAATAATTACTTAACCTATGGGGAAGCATCAGCAAGAGGACAGTGCAAAAAACTGCAGAAGAGAGGTGATAAAGACGTAAGAAAATTTAGTTTCCCAAATAGAGCAATTGATCAATGGAATACACTACCGAATGAAATAATGTATGCCACAAAATTCACAATTTTATGGATATGTACGATAAATATGGTTTAAGACACGGGACAGTACGAGCTTGACTCATTCCTGTAAAGATACAATTAGGTAAGAACAATTAGGTAAGGTAAGAACACACACACACACACACACACACACACACACACACACACACACACACACACACACACACGCACGCACGCGCGCGTCCCGCTTTTAGCTCCAATAAATCTGGTTACCTTAGTTAAGGAGGCCATGAATGTGTAATACTTGTATGAAAACTAATGTATGAATGTTTTAAAGAAAATATAATAAATGCTGATCGATGTTTATGGATGTGTTAGTCATCAGAACTAATGAATTGGCACTTCAAAGTAAGTGACACCATTTGTGGACTGGACACAAGTAACACCGTTACTTTAGTTATTATAATATAAGATTTGCATTCATTATGCACATACATTATCTCATTACCTCCGAGTGATCCGTCAGTATGATGACTGCCCAACATTATCGAGGAAGCCAATAGCTGTCCAGCACTCAAAGCAGCTATTATCCTATACAACAGGACATCTGCTTAAACCATGGTTTGCAACTATAATGTTTGTTTTTCCTCACAATAAAACAGACTGGATGATGCACATGGCATGACTTGTCTCACATGCATATTTATGAATAATTTGTGGCCACTCTGGTTCAGCCACAAACATGTTACAGCAGTTGAGCTGCACACTCACTAGACTCAAATGAACCACGTTTCGAGACACCAGACATCACACCTTCTAACATTTACGCTTAAATACAGTCGCTCACCACATTGTATGAAGAACATTAAAACTCCAACATTCATCCAATACACGTTATTGCATACGGAGTTACAGATCACCTCAGAACATCAGTATAATCACACCCTTCAACTTTCTAAACGAATCACGACGAAGTTTCGATACATGCGTCCCCACCATCTGTTCCCCCTCCCGTCCGTTCCACCTTGCCCCACAATCATCTCCTGTCAGAGAAACAATGGGAGCCAATGGCATTACCACGTATTTTTCCATCTACATTCCACTATACATACGTGGCAAACACTTACATTTGCACACAGAGTGTGATTTGACAAAACATTGTTTCTGTGGGTACTAGATACTGTAGCGGAAGGGAAGCTCTGCCGGATCTGCCCATTCACTTACTATTACTACTATGTAAACAAACACAGTGGTGCCACATATCACAAGCACACCACACGCTGTACTCCTTAGAGGTGGAGGTAACTGTACTAGGTAAACTTTCAAAGACTGTGGAGAGAAAAGCTGGAGAGGTGACCAAACATTTGTTGTTGATAGTACCTGAACAAATACAAATTCAACAACAAATTTTATCATTTAATCCAATACAGATTGGTATCCTGGCTGCACTGGCTGTATACATGCTGGTGATGGTGATGCCCTCTTGTATCAACGATAAGACTCTCACTCGCCCCAGATTGATGAGGAGCTCTTTCCACTGTGTTCGAGTATTCCTGCAGCAAGGTAGAGTAAAACACACTCAGCATACCTCAGATATGACTGATTCATATGGCACAGTCTTCAAACACATTCTAACAAATTCTTTTTAATCATGAGTAAGTTGCTGTTGATTCCGGGTATAATCCTGGTCTGATGGTCAAACAAACCCATCGACAGCAGGCAAGCAACGACCCCTGCAGGGCCATCCTGTGCGGTAAATCGATGTTTCCATGTGGCAGGCATTGCCTTGCCACAGCAAGTCGTAATGAAAAATATAAAGGTTTGGTTTCTGGACGGGTGACACATTCGCTTATCTCTATCCAGTTAACAATGACACCATTAAAGCTTCCACATCACCCCATTATTGGGCTGTATGACTGCCACCCACAGTTGTAAATGTTTTCCTGACAAACAGGAAATCACCAGGCTTTTACTTAGTGTAGAGCCACCTGAAGTGGAAAGAATCCTATTGAAAATAGACAGGAAGGAAGGAATAGGAACAGAGGAGGGTAGGCACAGAAAAAGAACGATACAGTGAAAGAAGAACTAGGCAGAACTACATCAAGTGAGACCATGATGGTCGCCACCACCTACCACTGTTTATAAGTAAACAGAATAAGCTATTCTTAAGTTTTGGTAAAGTGCTTAAATTAAGGACTGTAATCAGAGGGACGGCCCTTCTTTGTGCATAAAATATAAACTACTAGAGGTGATTGTGGGTTACTCGTTCAGTGTACTATAGAGAAATATATTTGAAACTATACACTGTAATTACTTTCTGCCCCAACCTTGGATCAATTGTGCATCATCTCTCTGCTTTAGATGTGGATGAAGGTTCCAGCTGGTGGTGGTGGGAGCGTGTGGTGCTAGGGGTGTGGATGCTGATGATGCTGGTGCTGACGCGGAGCTACTCCGGCAACCTTATGGCTCTCCTTTCGGTGAGGCTGATTCCTGAACCCTTCCAGGCGCTCGAAGACCTGCTCGAACACCCGGTTCAGATCATTATGGTCAAGGGATCTGCCGAAGAACAGGCTTTTAGAGTGAGTTTGTGGTATTTTGTGCTCATGAGACAGCTCTCTCTCTCTCTCTCTCTCTCTCTCTCTCTCTCTCTCTCTCTCTCTCTCTCTCTCTCTGTATTGTTATCGTTTTATTTGTTTCTCTGTTTTGTGTGTAGAAGACAAGATAATATATTGAAGTTAACATAATCAGATAAGTCCAGTTAAATTGTCAAAAGGCTTTGCGTTTTAATTTTTGAAGAAAAAGAATGATTTAAACATGATGTTCGTGGGACGTAATGTGAAAAATGTGGATGAGAATTTTAGCGGGTTGCATATAAACACTCTTAGTAATACAAACATTCTTTAGTTCGTCAGAATTTACTAAGTGGAAATTTTATTCATTTTGGAGCTTATTTCTCTTAGTTCAGTGGCAGAATAAGACAATATTAAGATCCATAGCATTTTCTATTCGGTGCATAATATACTAGTGTTTATTTCTTGTTACAACTCTGCATTAAAGATGGAGAGTTGGCAAATATAAGACACACTGAAGAGAGCATAATACGATTCCTTGAGACCTGCAACGTAGTCTAGCATTACTCCCTTATTATAGCTCTGTGTCGAAGATGGAAGAATGGGAATTCTAGGCAATCTTTAAAGTGAAGAGTATAGTAATAATTATCTGTTCATTTACTATTCTCTCCTGACCTTAACTAGGCATATTGGCATCTCCCCATCTTGACCGCTGAACTATAAATATTAATTGTAAAATAGGTGCTGGTCACAAAAGTGCTCCAGAAACGATGCAAGGCCGTAGTGTTATCTTTGGCTGCCACCGAGATACGCGTGATATGCAGCAAAAAGACGAATATTTCCTTCAGGTTAAAGTAAATGAATTATGGTACCAAGTAATTACAAAGGGGATATTGGTACTACTCCCCAGACAGCTAGAAGTGGCATCAAACAAAAGATCTGGAACCTGAAGAAGGAGAACCGTATCATGCGTTTTGGTATTGCTCAGCTGGAAGTTGTGGAGGCCATTCTGTTGGAGGGGAAGTCTGCCCTGATTTCTCTGGATGTCTACCTCAAGAAGATAATGGCATCGGAATTTACTAAGACAGGTATTATGGATCTCTCTCTCTCTCTCTCTCTCTCTCTCTCTGATCAGTGCCTCTAAATCTTTTGACATAGAATCTTCATGACTTAACCCGTACCCTCCCGGTTTATTCGGCCTCCCCCCCCCCACCTGAAAACCAGAATAATTTTCTTTTTTTTTTCTCAAATATTCCCTTTTGGTGAGAAACTAATGAAAATCAAGACAGTTGCTCCCGTCACCCCTAAGTGCTCCTAAGGTGCGTCTCCTTTCACCTCAGCCAGGTGTTCTGTGGCCGGGGTGGTGCGTTTTTCTACAGTGGGAAGGAGCGTAATTAATCAAAACCAACCTAAATACATATATTTACATTTATTTCCTACAGAAGTACATATATAGCAACAATATTGTGGTATATATATATACGAAGTATATATAAATGGGTGAAAATAACGCAGGTTCATAATGGAACCGACAGTAAATCGCCGATTTCTGGCACACTTGACTAGCTGATACTGTTGTTTCCACTAACATACACTTTGAAAAATTTGACTAGAGGTATGTACACTCATCACAGCCCTATAATAAGTAGCGCGGGATTGCTGTGTTGCGGGAGGTGAGCGTGGGAGACGTTCCACCTCACCTCCGCTCCAATTCACTTCTGCTCCACCTCACCTCCCACCCACCTTGCGCCACACCTCCCACTCTCCCACCAACGCTCTATTTGTCTCTTACTGAGTTTTCACACACATGATCAGTATTGTTCTTTTGTTCACACTGCAAAATATACAAGTATTATCTTATTATCTATCGTCTATCTATCTATATACCTAGGCTGCTTCCCCCAAGGAAAGGGAGGTAGCCGAGACAGGACGATTCACTCTCCATTTACTCATCCATTCAAACACATTCATTCGCATCTTAGCCCCAAAGGGGAGAACAGACAGATCCTCACCGCACCACACCGCACAAGGGTCAACTGAGCAATGCAATCAGTGACATCCGCAGCAGGGCCCGACAGCAGAACTGGTTTACCCCTGGCACATCATAATAGACCCATCCCCTTACCCGCACCTGACCTGACTAGCTGATCAGACCAAATGCGGGAGAATATCCCATCAGGGCTGCGTCATCACTTATTCATTCACAATTTCTCTCCATTTATTTCTGTCACGCACAGCCACTCTTCCTTGCTCAACAGACATCCCTCTCGCATCCAGCGCTCTCTTCACACTGTCCATCCATCCTATTCGTGGTCTTCCTCTCAGCCTTACACCTCTCACATCAGATCTAGTTATCTTTTTCACCAATCGCTCATTATCCATTCTCTCCATATGCCCAAACCATTGCAACACCCTCTGCTCAACTCTACCAGCCATCTCCCGAACAACTCCAGTTCTCCTTTGCACTTCATCATTTCGCACTCGATCCATACGCGTCACTCCACACATACTCCTCAGACATCTCATCTCCACTACATTCAAACTTTTCATCTCTGCTACACCCATATTTCATGTTTCAGCCCCATATAATGCAGTCGGTGCCACAACACCCTCATACAGCCTTCTCTTTACATCCATTCTAAGCGAACGACATTTAAACACTTTTTTCATTCCTCCCAGCACCTTTCCTACTTCATTTATTCTAAACTTCACTTCTGCATCTATTCTTCCATCCACAGCAACATGTGACCCTAGATATTTAAAACAATCTACCTCCTCAAGCAACTCACCATTCAAAATTATATTCATCCCCCTACCATCTATCAACCTCGTACACTTCATCACTTTACTCTTATTCTCATTTACTTTCAATTTCCTCCTTTCACACACCCTTCCAAACTCCTCTACTGATTGTATATTGTATATTGTCACAAGCACACTGTTCCTTACACGTTCCCCTTCCCTCACTTCCCTCTTCGTCCTATAAATTCTCTCTCTCTCTCTCTCTCTCTCTCTCTCTCTCTCTCTCTCTCCCATATATATATATATATATATATATATATATAAATATATATATATATATATATATATATATATATATATATATATATATATATATATATAGTATATGCCATCACTAGCTGCCTGGCATCAGCTAGAGCAAGGTCTCACGCATCTGCCTGCCGCGAATCTATCTATCAATATACCTAGGCTGCTTCCCTCAAGGAAAGGGAGGTAGCAGAGACAGGATGACACACTCCCCATTTACTCATCCATTCAAACACATCCATTCACATCTTAGCCCCAAAGGGGAGAAGGGACAGATCCTTACCGCATCACACCACACAACGGTCAACTGCGCAGTGCCATCAGTGACATCCACAGCAGGGCCCAACAGCGGAGCTGGTTTACCCCTGCCACATCATAATAGACCCATCCCCTTACCCGCACCTGACCTGACTAGCTGATCAGACCAAATGCTGGAGAATATCCCCTCAGGGCTGCATCATCATTTATTCATTCACAATTTCTCCCCATTTATTTCTGTCATGGATAGCCACTCTTCTTTGCTCAACAGACATCCCTCTCATATCCAGCGCTCTCTTCACACTGTCCATCCACCCTTTTCGTGGTCTCCCTCTCAGCCTTACACCTCTCACATCAGATCTAGTTATCTTTTTCACCAATCACTCATTATCCATTCTCTCCATATGCCCAAACCATCGCAACACCCTCTGCTCAACCCTACCAGTCATCTCCCGAACAACTCCAGTTCTCCTTCGCACTTCAACATTTCGCACTCAATCCATATGCGTCACTCCACACATACTCCTCAGACATCTCATCTCCACTACATTCAAACTTTTCATCTCTGCTACACCCATATTCCATGTTTCACCCCCATAAAATGTAGTAGGTACCACAACACACCCATACAGCCTTCTCTTTACATCCATTCTAAGCGAACAACATCTAAACACTTTTTTCATTCCTCCCAGCACCTTACCTACTTCATTCGTTCTAAACTTCACTTCTGCATCTATTCTTCCATCCACAGCAACATGTGACCCTAAATATTTAAAACACTCTACCTCCTCAAGCAACCCACCATTCAAAACTATATTCATCCCCCTACCATCTACTAACCTCGTACACTTCATCACTTTACCCTTATTCTCATTTACTTTCAATTTCCTCCTTTCACACACCCTTCCAAACTCCTCTGCCAACTGTCTCTATCTCTCCTCCGAATCAGCCTCCAGTGCAGTATCATCTGCAAACAGCAGCTGATTCAGATTCCACTCTCCACCATCAACATTCACCAGACTCAGACCTCCACCAAATACTCACAGCATTTCCCACTCTTACACACGCTCTACTATTTACATAAAAACTTTTCACCCCTTTTAGTAACCTACAATCAAGTCCATACACTCTTAAAACAGTCCACAAAACCTCTCTATCAATTCTATCATAGGCTTTCTCTAAATCCATGAATGCCCAAAACACATCCTTGCCTTTTGCTAAATACTTTTCATACACTTGTCTCACAGAGAACACCTGATCCACGCATCCCCTCCCTCTCCTAAAGCCACACTGCTCACACCAATCACTCCCTCTGTACCCTCTCTAACTCTCATAATTAACACTCTACCATACACCTTACCTACAACACTCAACAGACTTATACGTCTAAAGGTAGTACATTCATACTTATCATCATTGCCTTTATTCAACGGGACCACACAAGCACTTGCCCAGTCAATTGGCACCATACCTTTCACAAAGCACACATTCAACAATCTTACTAACCAGTCAACAATAGTCACTCCACCACCCTTCAGGCATTCCACAGCACACCCATCCATACCTGCAGCTTTCCCTGTTTTCATCTCCTTTACTGCTGTGAATCACCAGCGAAATTTCAAAAATATGCACGCAATGTGCCTTGCAATTGCGAATCGTACGGTGTACGACGATGGGTCTATGGCGACTCCTATGGACCATCATAAGACACACGATGATGGGAGGGTACAGGTTAACTGCGGTAAACTAATAGTATAAATCACGAAATTAAAAACTCGCCTCCTCCACTTTTAACCCACTTAAATTGGCAGGTTCTCACTTAATTATCTAATTTACGGATACAGGATGAAGTGTCGTTTTTTATTTATTATTATTATTTTTTTGACCAGTGAAAACTGCTGCACTCTAAAGGTTTCCTTCAGTCCTTCAACAAAAATTTTTTACCTGTCCTCACCCTGAAGGGGCTCGAGGATGGGTATTCTTTTCACTCGGTTTGTTTGTTTTTCTCTGTCCATCTGTCTGTCCGTTAACAACGTTACACGAAAACTGCAGAAGCAATTTTGACAAAAATTATGGAGATGATGAGCAATGATGTTCTGATCACCCAGTTAAATTTTTGGCCTAATTAGGCCAAGGCCCAGGCTGTAGGCCGCAAAACTGTAAAAAAAAAAAATAAGGAGGGTGGGTAAAAACCGTTTTTTTTTGCCATAACTCCTTTCAAATTCGTCCTGTTGACATGCATTGAAACCTAACGGTGCATATTTAAAATCTGCGACCATCATCCACTCACTTGATGTAGTGCTGCCTATTTCTTCCTTAGCCTTTATCATTCTTTTTCTGTGCCTGTCTCCTCTCTTCCTATTTCTTCCATTTTTCCTGTCACATCTTATTGCTTGTCTTTCCTTTACAGGTGGCTTTACATTGAGTGACAAGCCAAATGGTTTCCTGTAAGCTAAGAAACCACTGACAACCCTGGGTGGTAACCATATAACCAAACCATACAAGCTTCCTACGTGTCAGCAAGTGGGTTGGTGGAGGGTTAGTGGCCCTCCCTGTAAAACAAATAACTCAAAGTCATATGGCCACCCCTTATGGGATTATGGTGTCTGGCAATAGATAGATAGATAGATAGGTTACATCAGGGGGATCACCCCTAGTTGGCGGTAGAGGAGTCAATGTTAGGTGAGTCGGGCCTAAAATTTCGAATGGACATAAAATCGTCAATTTTCACCGAATTTACTCCAAATATAATATATGATATCTTTGACTAGATATCCTATTGTGTTATATGTCAACATTAAGATGATTGCCGGAGATGGGTTTGTTGTGCCTTGGCATTGCTTCTTGTTACAACCTTGGTTTGTTTGTTTCATGAAGGATTTAGATTCTAACATACAATTATACAGTGTGTTGTGTGTGAGCCTGTTGTAAAATATTAACAATCCACTCTTTACTCAGGCAAGTGTGTGTTTAGCCTGGGCAATATGCGGTACATACCTGCCGTGGAGGCCATGGCGGGTCACAAGGACAGTCCCCTCGTTCCTGCCGTTGGACACAAGTACGCACCGTATTTATTTATTTATCTATTTTTTTACCATAATGCTTAAAGCTGAGTGAACAGACATATGACTCATTGCACTGAAAGGCGTGTTCTAGGTGGTATAAGAGGCCTCATAACACCTCCTCTTCAATTTATTATGCATATTTCATCTCTCTCGGTCATGTGATTTCGTTGTAATACCTACACTACTTGCATCATTAATGTACAAGGGATATAATATGCAGAATAAAAATCCCTATGAGGTAATACAAAATCTCCAAAGCCAATCGGAATATGATGACAAATTTTCGTAGAGGTGAATGATTGTGTTAACCAAGTGGATATGCAGCTGATAGTTCTCTCATATTATGCCATTTTTAAATACCCTGGCTTACCTTATTGTTAGATGGAAATGTGGTTCAGCATGATATTACTTATAATGATGTGAAGATGACGATGGTGTTTCTTGCTTATTTATGGGGATGGGATAATGATAAACTGGTATACTGTTAAAAAAAAAATCGAAACACTGGATCATTAGAGCATAAGGAGTGATAGATTTCATGTTAGGCTACTCGGTGATAGTATATGAACTAGATTGTACAATTCATTTACAACCATCCTTAAATCCTTCTTCGCCATGCAGTTTTATGCTGTGTAACAATGTCATTACTACCTACTCTTTAGCTGTTCATCTAAAATTTTACGGGTTCAGTTTGATCATTTCCTATTATTATTATTATTATTATTATTATTATTATAATTAATGCTACTACAGTTATTACTCCTGCTACTACTATTACTACTACCACTACTACTACTACTACTACTACTACTGCCCCCCTCGTGCACTATGACACAATGCGAGTCATAGTCCTTGCAATCTCAAGAGTAACCGATGACGCAATATGAAGCAACTTCCCTATAAATGATCGTAGAAACTTTTCCTATGGCTGAAAGTGCGTCAAAATTTAGTGAGTCAAAGGTGAGGGTGGCCAGGTCTGAGGGAACTATATGTCAACACCCATCAGCTAATCACAAGGACAAGCGGACTATATTTAGCTCAGTGTCCTCTCAGCAGTCAGCCTAGGAGGGTGTGTGAGTGTGCAGCTGGCCATCTTATTCCTTGTTTTCTGTTACCACATCATCCATACCTTACGTGTATTATAGTGATAGTGTGTGACATATAATGCAGTGTGCTTGTGAAGAAGGTTTATAGGTGTTTCTCATATATTTTAAGAGAAATCCAAATTTGAAATTTCATAACCGATTTTGACTGTTCCCCTCCTATACACTGAAACAATGATGGCAGGCAAGGACTTAATAGAGGAGGAGTATTTGAAATACTTGTTTAGTAGTGGGACAGAAAATGAAGAATCTAGTGATAGTGAATGTGATAGTGAATTTGGTGGGGAGGAGTGAGGAAGAGACAAGGGGGAGCAAAATCCTCCCCCAGGGGAATAGATAAACCCAAAGCTATAGTCAAGGCCGCAGTAATTAGCATTACAGGCAGTAGCACCATCACTACCACACTCCAATCACCACTGCCAACCACTGGTCTTACCATTGCTATCACCACTGCCACCACTGTTATCACTGCCACCACTCTCACAGTATCACCACTGCCAACACTGGTATATCCACTGCCACCACTGGAACCACCATGATCACAGAGACTGAGCCGTGTTATCGCCACCTCTCTTCCACCCCCCAGCACAAACACTGACCTCATTACCCCCACAGTCACCCTCACTCTCACAACACTGCAACCTGCCTGCATCTCACCACCCATCCAAGATATTTCTATATCATCTTCCCCTACGAAAATATCAGAGTCACTGTCCCCTTCAGACTTCATTCCCCCTGATTTTCAGTCATCATCATCAGCACCAGCACCAGCACCACAACCATCTCCACTTCAACCATCTCCACCACAACCATCTCCATCACCACAATCACCTGAACCTTCATCCACCCAGCCATCATCAACACAATTATTATCACCATCTCCCTCTCCACCACAAACATGAGGGCATAGTGGGCCAAGGTGAGGTAGCAGTGGATGGCCTAGAGATAGTCTTTTGGCTCAGGATCGTGTGCGCTACACAAGTACACAGCCAAGCATTTCCCCAGGTGAATGCTGCCAGGATGAAACCTGGAGTTCTGGGTAATTCACACCCAGTGCTGGCCCCTTCACTGAAACCCCAAGTTTGAGAGTGGCAGCACCAACAACACCACTCCAATACTTCCAACTTTTTTTTTTACCAGGGAGTTGTTGATCTACCTGACGGTCGAAACCAACAACTATGTAAGATTTCTGGGGACTGCACTAGATGTGTTGTACCTCTGAAACGAAGAGGAGATGGCCCGGTTCCTTGGGTTATTCTTTCTTACGGGGAGTTGTGAACTGCCAACCTTAACCCGCCCCATCCCGTCGACGTATGGGTACGTTGCAACGATTTGCATTTGCCAGTCCCGGCGACGTACCAGTACGTCGTGCAATTGCAAGGTCCCTAATTTGCACAACTTTCAATTTTCGAGTGTGATTTTTCGTATGTATACACGGGACACCTTCCTCTATTCCTCTACAAGATGCCAAGCAGGGACAATGCCTTACACCGCATAACCTCCCCCCTCCCCCCCTCATGCCATTGTGTCAGCAATGGACCTGTTACCAGTGACCTGGCTAGTAAAAATATTCAGAGCCAGAGTGATTCCCCAATCGATGACAATGTGGAGGACAATGTTTACATAGCATTAGGAGAAGAAACAGCCAGAAATAATGATCAGGTAATGTGGTAAAAAAAGGTCAGGTATGGTGATTAGTTAGTGAGTGAAACGATTCTTATAATGCCTTTATTACTGCTTGAAAACCAATATACTCTCATACTACATATACATTCGTACCAAGTAAATAAATAAATACCGTTTATGAGTGGATAAAATAGTTACCCTCCCACAGAATTCGCTTTCTTTGGTGCCAGCATGTTAGAATACCCAGTCAGGTAAGGAGGAACTCCTACCTGGATTGGGTATTTTAAACCTCAGGTGAGCGATTTCTCTATGAATTTTCGATGTTTCTCACCAAAAGCAAAGGTTTTAGCCAAAAAAATTTTTTTCGAAAATACCTCGGGACTGGGGGATGTCGGAGGTGCAGAAAACCTCGGGACGTGACGGGTTAAGACACTATTGGTGGTCCACAGAGGTTCAAGATTACCCCATATTTCGGTGGACAATGAATGGAAAGTGCTTCAGGGCCATCCTGACGCACTTTCATGCTTTCAATAGTCTCGCCATACCCAAGAACAATCAAGACCTGCCAATAAGGATTTGCATGGTTATGCAGTATCTCCTTCAGAGGTTCAGGGAGGTTTACATCCCCTGCAAACATCTTAGCCTGGATGAGGGATCTCTGGGTTAGAAGGGGCTGCTCTCCTTCCGTGTATGTAACCCTATGAAGCCCCAAAAGTATGCCATCAAAGTTTACATTTTGGCAGAGGCAAGGAGTGGCTACATTTGGAATTTTGAGATATACACGGGGGAGAAGAAATCTCAAGAAAACACAGTGTGGGGCATCATTGAACCTTTGAAGGACAAAGGATACAAGTTGTGTATGGACAATTATTACAACTCTGTATCACTGTGCAAATGCCTCTTCAGCGAGAGAGTGTATGTGTGTGGCACAGTATGACTTGCATAGGGAGCACCAAAGGAGCTGGAGGACATCAGCAGCGCTATGGTCCTTTCACCGCAAGAAGTCCGTTCAGGGTGGGGCCCACCTGGTGAATCACCTCTAGCGATGCTGCCAAATCAACCGTAGTACATGCCTCTCTCTCTCTTATTTCCCATCTATGTGCTATTTGAAATTGTTTTTTATATTCTGTATATAGTAAAGGAAGCTATATAGTACACTGAGTATCACTTTTTAGAATTATAACAACGATTTGAATGAATTTTATGACACGTGGCAGTGCTTTTTTCTCATGTTGCCACGCCGTAGAGTTGCCAATTTGACCACCAATTATCGGATTATCACTGGGCCCCTACCTACCCCCATCCCACCTGTTTCTCTCTCTCTCTCTGTCTCTCTCTCGTCAATATAACAGAAAGTTCTGATGACGAAGAAGATTATGATTAAAGATCAGAGAGAGGATTAAGCCTACAGGGGAAACCTCTTAAAAATAAAATGCGCCTAGACTTTTACCTCATAAGTGGTGTGCAAAAAAAAATTTAAAATAAATAATAAAAATATACAATATATATATATATATATATATATATATATATATATATATATATAGAGAGAGAGAGAGAGAGACACAGAGAGAGAGAGAAACCTCTTAAAAATAAAATGCGCCTAGACTTTTACCTCATAAGTGGTGTGCAAAAAAAATTGAAAATAAATAATAAAAATATACAATATATATATATATATATATATATATATATATATATATATATATATATATATAGAGAGAGAGAGAGAGAGAGAGAGAGAGAGACAGGTGTGATGGGGGTAGGTAGGGATAGTGATAATCCGATAATTGGTGGTCAAATTGGCAACGTCGCACTCGGGGGGAATTCCAACTTCTTCCACACCCTGAACGGACTTCTTGCTGCGAAAGGACCATAGTCGCCTTCCTGATGGTGGGGTGGAAGCTAGGCACAAGGGCAATATAATGGTGTTGCCGTGGAAGGACAAAAGTACCCTAAGTATGGTGTTCACCTTCCACAGCGACACCACAGTCCCTAAGCAGGTGCATGGGAAGGTAAAGGGTCCAGACGGGAGATTCCACCATATTATCAAAACCGTCAACGAGCCCGTTGTAGTGGAGGACTACAATCGGCACATGGGTGGGGTGGATCATTTTGATCAGATGATCCAATACTACCCCCGCCCAAAGGAGGATGGTCAAGTGGACCAGGAAACTGTCCTATTTCATTCACTTGGCCCTCTTCAATGCCTACACCCTGTACAAAAAGAACACCACCAGGCTTATGAATCTCCTAGAATTCCGAGAGGACATATGCCACAAGCTCCTGGCATCTTGGGGGAAGGAGTGACCTGCATCGGGTTTTGCCCTTCACATGCCCCTGACATTACCTCGTGACAATGACCACCAGTACCTGCAGCAACCACACCATCAACTGCAGCCTCCACTCTACCTGCAATCATCGCTCTACCGCCTCCAGTACTGGTCGTCAGGAGTAACTAGCCAGTTACTGTCACGACTGATCCACCTCCCACAGCAGCTGGCCAGTCAGGAGTTACTTGGCCAGCTCCTGTCGCTGCACCTCCAGCAGGAGTACGGAGGAGAGGAGATCGAGGAGCACCGCCGTCAAAGCGTCGTCGATATGTCGACGATAGGACACGCTTGGACTCAACATTGCACCACACCCTGGAGAGAATCCCCGACAGGAAAAGGCTGCGGTGTTTGCTGTGCTATTTGCTCAGGAGGAGGAGGGACACCAGCTATATATGTCCTGTTTGTCATGTGCCGCTCTGCACATGACTATGCTTTCATCAGAACCATACTAATGAAAACATACAGCAGTAAATCACATAGCAAATACACACACACACACACACACACACACACAGGCTGTGATCGTACCTTTCCTCCTCTCTGCAACTCCATCTCCTCCCCAAAAACACTACAACACTGCTAGAGGATGTGAGTAACTAGCTTATTTGTCTAGTTTTTATACTATTGTATTGGAAGGTGTAGAATGTGTGTTTACTATATATTCTCATAGGGAAAATGTGGTGCAATTCATTGCTATTCTCTCAGTCATTTTACACGTAGAGTATCGGTTGCATCAAAAATCCAAAGAAAGCATGATCAAGGTGATGATTTCTTATGCATACTTTTGTGAAGCAAAGTAACCTAAGTGTGCAAATGATTATTTTGGGAATAGTTCCGAAAGACGAACATACTTAGCCTATGTGCTGTTACCGCATGCAACCCATTGTAACTTTTCGAAATTAATTTTCTCAATAAAAAGAAGGGTTATAACACTGCGAATTATATCATGAGCTTCCTTAACCTTTGGGCTACAAAACTGGATATAATTTACATGTATGTTTATTACAGTGTCACTAGTAACATACAAATTAATAAACAAATCAGACGTTTTTAGGCGATTTTCGTAGTTTTTTTTTTTCCGATTTACTCAAAACTCTTGGGCTTATCATATCGCAACCAAACTCATTTGAAAGCTCATGAAATTCTGCATATAGATATGTGCTTTGCAACTGCGCATCACGGGAAAATTTTTTCATGGTGATGGGAAGTTGTTGGAAGCTAGTTTTCACCTGAATATGGTTTATTCACGCTTCGTTTCCGTACATTTAATAATCTGTTCTATGCTTTTTTTTTTTTTTAGCCTATCTGATGGTATAACCATCAGCAAAGATGATGGGCTACGATTTATAACAATATATGCATTTTCCGAGGGTATATTGGGCCATAGAATTTCTTTCCTTTCTGCACGATTGGAGGCAGCCTGAGCAGGTTTTGGTTCGGGGGGGGGGCACGGAAACTTATTGGAAACTTATGGTGCGCGAGAGGGTTACTACTTTTTTATTTTTACATATCATTTAATATGTAATTAGTTTGTCATTTACTAATAATTAAATGAACTGATGTTATTCATTTAAAGTTTGAATTGAAGTAAAACAATGCATCTTTATTTAATAGTTATGTAGGTGGCCAATGGGTGTGATCCAATACTGTAGAGCCTTGTTTAAAAACATTGGGTCTCCAGGCATTACGGTGTAGGGGTGAGACTGGTATGTGTGTGTGTGTGTGTGTGTGTGTGTGTGTTGCAGGAAATAATGTGTGATGCATGGTTGTGGTGTAGTTTGGTGGAATAGGGTCAAGTTTAGTGATACTGGGTCTTTAGACGTTATGGTGTAGGAGTGTGAGAATGGTGAGGTGGGTGGCGTCGGGACACTGTGAGTGTTCGTGTTGCGGCAGATGATGTGTGATACTTGCTTGTGGTGTGGTGCAGTACAGCCTTGTTTAGTAATTTTGGATCTTCAGGCGTTATGGTGTAAGGGTGAGTGTTGTGTTGGGACAGCATATGTGTTGGTGTTTCAGCATATTATATGTTATGCTCGATTGTGGTGTGGTGTGGTATGATGCAATAGAGCCTTATTTAACCCGTCATGCCCCGAGGTTTTCCGCACCTCCGACATCCCCCAGTCCCGAGGTATTTTTGAAAAAAAAATTTTGGGCTAAAACCTTCGCTTCTGGTGAGAAACATCGAAAATTCATAGAGAAATCGCTCACCTGAAGTTTAAAATACCCAATCCAGGTAGGAGTTCCTCCTTACCTGACTGGGTTTTCTAACATGCTGGCACCAAAGAAAACGAGTTCTATGGGAGGGTAACTATTTTATCCACTCATAAACGGTATTTATTTATTTACTTGGTACGAATGTATATGTAGTATGAGAGTATATTGGTTTTCAAGCAGTAATAAAGGAATTTTAAGCATTATTTCACTCACTAACTAATCACCATACCTGACCTTTTTTTGCCGCATTACCTGATCATTATTTCTGGCTGTTTCTTCTTCTAATGCTATGTAAACATTGTCCTCCACATTGTCATCGATTGGGGAATCACTCTGGCCCTGAATATCTTTAATAGCCAGGTCACTGGTAACACGTCCTTTGCCAAGACAATGGCGTGAGGGCGGGAGGGGGGAGTTTTTTTTTTATGCGAGGAAGAAGGAACCAAAGGCCATGAGCCCGCATAACAGTTCCCTCCAAGAGAAAAACAAAATACAATAGAGAGCCAAATTCAAGATCCGATCATTTTGAGATGCCTGGACACACTGCGTTTGAAAGACTGGAGATCATAGGCAGCAGGAAATACAGACAGAGGGAGACAGTTCCAGAGCTGACCTGTTGCATACATGAAAGACTGGGAGTAACGGTTAACTCTTGCATTAGAGAGTTGGACAGAAAAGGGATGAGAGTTTGCTGCCAGACGGGTGCTACGCACCTGTCATAGAGGTGGAGGAATGCAAGTAGACAGTTCAGAGGAGCAGTGACCATTAAAGTAGCGATAGAAAAGAGATAAAGATGCAACAGTGCGGTAAAGAGACAGAGGTTGAAGGGAGTCAGTAAGAGGAGGAGAGTTAATGAGACAAAAAGCCTTTGACTCCACCCTATTGAGAAGAGCTGTATGTGGGGAGCCTCCCCACACATGAGAGTTGTACTCCACACAGGGGCGGATAATATCCCTGTATAGAGTCAACAATTGTTCAGGGGTAAAGAAGGAGCGGAGTCGACTTAGCACACCCAATCTCTTGGAAGCAGATTTTACAAGAGATGTAATATGATTTTTCCAAGATAAGTCCTGAGTAAATGAAACCCCAAGCATGTTCAAGGATGATGCAGGATTAAGCTGAATATTATTAAACATTAGTGGGTATACATGTGGAAGATTTTCTCGGGTTGATAGGTGTAACAACTGAGTCTTGGATGCATTAAAAACAACCATATTATTTTTACCCCAGTCAGAGATACGAGCCAAGTCAGACATTAGGTGTGCCATAGCCTCATCCCTTGTTTGTTGAAGTAACTGTTGAGATAGGCGTTGCGGGAACCGAATGGAAAGGTGAAGGGTGGAGTCATCAGCGTATGAGTGGATAGGGTTAGATGTACAGCTTAGATCATTGATGAATAAAAGGAAGAGAGTTGGTGATAGGACAGAGCCCTGAGGAACACCACTGTTGATAGATCTAGGAGAAGAACGATGGTCGTCTACAACAGCGGCTATAGAACGACCAGAAAGGAAGCTAGCGATGAAGGCACAGATAGAAGGATAGAAACCGTAGGAGGGCAGTTTGGAAATTAAAGATTTATGCCAGACTCGATCGAAAGCCTTTGAGATGTCAAGTGCAATGGCAAAACTTTCGCCAAAGTCCCGAAAGGAGGATGACCAGGAGTCTGAAAGGTAGGTGAGAAGATCGCCAGTGGAGCGACCCTGACGGAACCCGTACTGACGATCGGAAAGAAGGTTGTGATAGGAAAGATGATTTAAACTTTTTCTATTGAGAATTGACTCGAAAACTTTTGAAGTACAGGACGTTAAAGCAATTGGACGATAGTTAGAGGGTTGGGAGTGGTCACCCTTCTTTGGGACTGGCTGAATGAGAGCAAACTTCCAGCAAGAAGGAAAGGTACAAGTTGACAGACAAAGGCGAAAGAGTTTGCCTAGGCAGGGTGTAAGCACAGAAGCACAGTTCTTGAGAACAACAGGAGGGACCCCATCAGGCCCATATGCCTTGTTAGTACTGAGGCCAGTGATGGCAGAAAATACATCAACTGAAGAATTTTTAATGTTAGCCATGAGGAAGTCAGAGGGGCGAAGTGATGTAGGAACAGCACCGGAATCGTCTAAGGTGGAATTGGAGGAGAAAGTCTGTGCGAAGAGATCTGCTTTATCGGTAGAAGAAATAGCTACAGATCCATCAGAGTAGAAAAGAGGAGGGAAGGATGATGAGGTAAAGTTATTAGAAAGATTTTTGGCAAGGTTCCAGAAGGAGCGGGAAGAATTCTAGTTGGAGAGTTGAGAACATTTAGTATGGATGAAATTATTTTTAGCAGAGCGAAGAACAGACTTAGCAAGATTCCGGACAGAAACATAAAGATGATGTGATTCAGGGGTGGGTTGGCTCCGGTACCTTTTGTAGGCCCTCTCCTTGTTGCGGACAGCATTAGAACAAGTGTGATTAAACCAGGGCTTTCTTGCATTAGTCAAAGGATATGAGAATGGAATGTATGCTTCCATGCCTGAGAGAATAACCTCCGTAATGCGCAAGGCACACTCAGATGGTTCCCGGCCATGGAAGCAATAATCATTCCAGGGAAAATCAAAGAAGTACTGCGTGAAGGCCCCCCAGTCGGCGGCTCCAAAATGCCACAGACAATGTTTCCCTGGAGGGTCCACAGGCCGTACCGGAGTGATAGGACAGGTTAAGGTAATAAGGTTGTGATCGGAGGAGCCCAACGGAGAGAAAAGATTAACAGAGTAAGCAGAAGGATTAGTTGTGAGGAAGAGGTCAAGTATGTTGGAGCTCTCTCCAAGGCGGTCAGGGATACAGGTAGGGTGCTGTACAAGCTGCTCTAGGTCATTAAGGATAGAAAAGATGTAGGCTTGTTCATCAGGTGGATCAGTGAAAGGAGAGGAGAGCCAAAGGTGGTGGTGAACACTGAAATCTCCTAGAATGGAGATTTCAGAGAATGGAGAAATGGATAGAATGTGTTCCATCGTTGAAGTAAGATAGTCGAAGAATTTTTGATAGTCAGTAGAATTAGGGGATAAGTAAACAGCACAGATATATTTATTCAGAGAATGACAGGAAAGCCGAAGCCAGAGTGTAGAGAATTCAGAAGAATCAAGTTCAGGAACACGAGAGCAAGATAAGTCGTTGCGTATATATACACAACAGCAACCTTTGGCTTAGAAATGAGTATAGAGAAAGGGTTTGCTGTCAGATGCCTCAGACAGCTGAGTCTCCGTTAGAAAAAGAAGGTGAGGTTTAGAGGAGGAGAGGTGGTGCTCAACATAGCGAAAGTTAGAGGAAAGGCCGCGAATGTTGCAGAAATGAAGAAGAGAGTCAGACAGTGGTTCCAGGCACATCGAGTCATCACCGGGAGAGGGGCGGATGGTGGGGGCATTTATGGTCCCCCCCCCCTGGGAACTCCGAGGCATGGTGAAGAGACTCCATTTTTTTAAATTTTGAATAGGAAGTGTAGTGTGTACTGTCCCTGCTTGGCATCTTGTAGAGGAATAGAGGAAGGTGTCCCGTGTTTACATATGAAAAATCACGCACGAAAATTGAAAATTGTGCAAATTAGGGACCTTGCAATTGCACGACGTACTGGTACGTCGCCGGGACTGGCAAATGCAAATCGTTGCAACGTACCCATACGTCGATGGGACGGGGCGGGTTAAAGTTACTGGGGGTTTAGGCATTACGGTGTAAGGGTGAGAGTATTGTGGTGGGTGGTGTAGGAACAGTTTTTGTGTTGGTGTTGCGTAAAATGATTTGTGATGCTTGATTGTTGTGTGGTGTGGTTCGATACAGCCTTGTTTAGTGATACTGGGTGTTTAGGCATTATGGTGCTGTGGTGAATGTGGTGTGGTGGGTGGTATGGGGGCAGTGTGTGTGTTGGTATTGCAGCAGGCGATGTCTGATGCTTGGATGTGGTGTGTTGTAGTGATTATGTTAAAGGCACCTTAGTTTGGTAAGACACATTGGCTGAACAGTGTTTAATTAGTAATAAAAATTTTGTGAGGATTTTGTAAGTTGGTCTAGTTTGTTATACTATACTGTGGAGTTTATAATATGTCTATTATAATGAAATTATATTAAAATTACTCCTAAGACTATTGTATATAATAATAAGAGTGTATTTGAAACTCGGGTGCCATGACTAATTTTGTTGTTATTCTAATTAGAATTACATTTATTATAAATATATTAAAACTAACGTTCTAATTATTATTACGCTTTTTGGTGGTAGGTGGGGGTGCTCACCATCCAATCACTCAATGAAGTGCTGCTTTTGGTGTCTGCCCTTTCCTCCCTTCCTTCTTTCCTCTTCTGTCTTTCCTCCTTCACTCTTTCCTCTTCCTTCTCCCTACGGGTGCCTTTACATTCCCCCTTCTGTCTTTCTTTCCTTCAGTCGTTCCCCTTCCTTCCCTCCTATGGGATACTGTACGGGTAACAAGCCAAATGGTTTCCTCTACACCAGGAAACCATTTACTATGCTGGGTGGTAAACATATTACCAAATTAAGGCGCCTGGTGGTTTAGCGGGTAATTAAGGTGCTCCAGTCGGATTGAGCTTGTGCAGGATTATATTGAAGAGGTGGTTGGGGTTTGTTGCTCACGTAATGCCACTCAGGGATGAGTGAGGCTGGTCACTCTCATCTTAAATATCAGGACCAACTTGCCTAGCCCTGAGTTCCCATGCTCCTCGTGGGGCAGCACAGGATTAGATGACGATGATGATGATCAAGCTATTTATTATTATGTTTAATTACTGATATATCTTCTGTGATTGGCTTTATATGTGTGATGAGATATATAAAATATGATTTATAACAATTTTATAACAGTCAGTGTGTGTGTTCTTACCTAATTGTTCTTACCTAATTGTATCTTTACAGGAATGAGTCAAGCTCGTACAGTCCCGTGTCTTAAACCATAATAATTTTATCGTACATATCCTTAAATTTGTGAATTGTTTTGGCACACACTATTTCATTCGGTAGTGTATTCCACTGATCAATTGCTCTGTTTGGGAAACTGAATTTCCTTACGTCTTTATCACCTCTCTTCTTATGCAGTTTTTTGCAGTGTCCTCTTGCTGATGCTTCCTCATATGTTAAGTAATCATTTATGTCTATTTTCTCCATCCCTGATATGCATTTATATAGCATTATCATGTCACCTCTTTTCCTTCTCTCCTGTAGTGTTGGTAGATTAAGTTTATTTAGTCTTTCTTCGTAGCTTAGATCCCTTAAGCTTGGTATTCATCTTGTAGCGGCCCTTTGAACTTTTTCAATCTTGTCTATGTGTTTTTTGAGATGAGGACTCCAGACTACTGACGCATACTCCAGGGTTGGTCTGATGAATGATGTTATTATCTTTCTTAGCATGTCTTCATTTATGTATGTGAATGCTATTCTCATATTTGCAAGCAGTATATACATGTTCTGTACCTTCTCACTGATGTGGTCAGCCGGAGATAGTCTGTTATTGATAATCACACCTAGGTCCTTCTGTCTTTCTGATGTGTGTGTAGGGTTTTATTTCCTAACGTATAATCCCAATCAGATCTTTTTCCACTTTTACCAAACTTGATTACATGACACTTGTCCACATTGAATTCCATTTGCCATGTACTACTCCATTCATGAAGTTTAGTTAATTCTTCTTGTAGCTCTTTACCATAGTCTGTGTTAGTAATTCACCTTTGTATATTTGCATCATCTCCAAACATATTTAGATAGCTTTCATTTCCAGTGTTACTGTCTATATCATTTATATACACTAAAAACATGATTGGTGCCAGCACTGAGCCCTGTGGTACTCCACTAGTCACTTCTTTCCATGATGAGTAGTTTCCCCTTAGTACTGTTCTCATTTCTCTTTTTATGAGAAAATCTTCCATCCAACAAAACAGTTTTCCTCGAATTCCTCCTTGATGGTAGTTTCCATAAAAGTCTATGGTGTGGTACTGTGTCAAATGCTTTCTTGAAATGTAAATAGATACTGTCCACCCAACCTTCTCTTTCCTGTATTGTGTCTGTCACTGTCATAGTAGCTCAACAGATTAATAACACATGATTTTCCTTTTCTGAAACCAAACTGTCTTTCTGTTATCATATTGTGTTCTTCTAGATGATTTACCCAAGCTTTTCTTATAAGCTTTTCTAATACCTTGCTTACAACGCTGGTCAGTGATACTGGTTGGTAGTTAAGTGGATTTTGTCTATTCCCTTTCTTGAATAAGGGGACAATATTTGCTTTCTTCAAAATATAAGGTAGTTAACTTGACTCAAAGATTTGAAAATTAATAATAATGGTTTACTGAACTCCTTTGCACATTCTCGTAGCACCCAATATGAAATTTCATCACGACCAGTTGCTTTTTCTTTGTCTAATTTACTTAACTCCTCCTGTATTACTTATTCTGATATTTGTATATCTGGTAGTATGTGTGGAAATGCTTGTTCCACATAGCCCCTCTCATTTTTTTTTTCTTCTGTAAAAACTGATTGGAAATTCTTACTTAGTACTTCACAAATATTTTTCTCTTGTGTATAGGTGATTCCCTCGTTCGTAATGGATCGTATTTTATCTTTTACTTTGGTTTTGCTTCTGATGTAGCTGTATAATGGCTTCGGTTGATCACTACCTTTATTTATGATATCATCCTCAAACTGTTTTTGGGCCTCCCTCCTTATTCTTGTATAATCGTTTCTTGCCTGCTTGTAATTATTATATGCTCTTTCACTACTGTGTCTTCTGTATCTATTCCACAACAAATCCCTTCTTTCTTTTGATATTTTACATTCTGTATTGAATCATTTATTTTCTTTTCTGCTTCATTGTGCTGTGGGATGTACTTCTGGACTCCTATTTCATAAAATTCACAGAATTTTTTATATAGAACATTTAAATCTTGTCCTCTAAGCTCATTTTCCCCATCAACTTCTAATAAATTCTTCTTTAGGTTATGATAATTTCCCTTTTTATAGTTTAGGCTCTTTTTGCAACTTTCATTGCTGTTAACTATGTCATATGCTATCCTGAAGTTCCAATTTAGTACTGCATGGTAGCTTTTGCCGAGTGGAGGGTGATATATTAAATTGTCAATATCATTTTCTTGCCTAGTAAATATGAGATCTAGCATTGAAGGTACATCGAGTCCTCTTTTTCTGGTGGTTTCCCTCACATGTTGCAAACTCTTGCACGAGATCCAGGAGCTTTTGGTCCCAACAGCTTTCTTGGCTCATTATATCTAGAGTATTCCAATATATATTTGTATTAAAGTCTCCAGTTAGTATAATTTTTTCCGATTTCTCTTCCATTTTATGTAGTAATGCTCTTAAACTCTGAATTGTACTCTTTGCCAGGTGCTCATATTCGTCTCTTTCTCATGTGTTTGATCTGGGTGGCAGGTACTAATTGGCTACAGTTACTTTCCCTTCGGATGTATTGATGTCTACTGCAATCAGTTCTACTTGTGAGGGTATATCTAGTTCTATTTCTTTGACTTTTAGATTTTTCTTAGTTAATATTATAATTCCTCCTCTTTTTTTTTAAGTTTCTATCTCATCTCCATATACTATATTCCTTTAAGTTTAGTATGTCATTTGATATCCTTTGTGTTAATTTTGTTTCAGTTAGGCATATTATATGTGATTCATTTTCTCTGACATAATCATTCATCTCTAATAATTTAGATACCATTCCATCCACACTTGAGTACATCAACTTAATCATCTTGTTTATATACTTGTCATGACATGGTTCTACTATGGTGTGTGTGTGTGTGTGTGTGTGTGTGTGTGTGTGTGTGTGTGTTTACATTACAGTGTCACCTAGGGTGTGTGTAAGATTCTCGACCTAAATGGTTTTGTATGTCACATTTCTGTACCACCTGGCCTTGCTGATGGTTTGTATATAAGTGATTGTTGTACTGTTAGTGGGAGTTGCTGTCATGTTTACTGCTTGATATGGTGACTACAAATCGTATGATTGGGTGGTGTGTATGCTAATGATCAATGGGTGTATGATGCCTGTGATATACAGTGTGTGGTAACAGCAGATGTGTTACGGAAATGAAGTTAGTGCCCCAAGGATAATGGAGTGTGCAAGAGGTGTGTGACAGGCTTCCCACGTCTCCTTGTTATTTGTGGATAAATAACTACTGCAATTACTGCTACTACTTCTACTACTACTACTACTACTTGTATTAGTATTAGTGCTGCTACTACTTCCAGAAGTAGTACTACTTCTACTACTACTACTACTGGTACTAGTAATAGTACTGCTACTACTTCTACTACTACCACTACTGCTGCTGCTGCTGCTGCTATTGCTGCTGCTGCTGCTGCTACTACAACTACTACTACTACTACTACTACTACTACTACTACTATATTGTTATTATTTATATTATGATTATGATTATTGTTATTATTATTATTATTATTACTAACCCCACCCCGCACTGCCACAGCTTCCAACAGCAGTAGTTCAGTACAGGAAGGACGTTGCCCAGTGAGTTGTTCTCCTAATGGTCAGCCATTCAGTGTACAGCACACAAGATCAACTGAATCGAAAATAAACACTGGCTTCTTAAAGTTCACTGTCTTTAAAGTGCCAGCTGTGGTAACTCAGGTCGCCACCACACCCTCAGGAGGACACAGAGGGCTCAACAGCGTGCAGAACGCGCCCGGGCAATACGAATGTAAGTCCACCTGGGCTGCGCGCCCCTATTCCCCAGAACTCACCCTCTGCCCCAGCCTTAGTCAAAGTACACTACCTCCCGGGCGAGCTGACCACCGACAGGATCGGGATGGAGCTGGTCTAGCATTTCCAAGCAGCACCCCAGCAACGGCCTGTAGCCGTGCAATACTTGAGACAGCCTGTAGACGCTCGGGGATAAAGAAGACAGTCTATACCCACTCGGAGAAAAAGGAGACGGCCTGTAGCCACTCTGATATAATGGTCACAGCCTGTAGCCACACACAAAAAAGGCCACAGCCCGTAGCCAGGCCGCCAATTAGGAGCCGGCCTGTAGCTGGTCCGTCAAGTGCTGCCAACACCCTCTGCTGAAACCAGCGAAGGCCTGTAGCTGCGCTGGGGAGAGACCGGTACATCTCCTCTCCTTCTGTAGTTGCATTGCAGGGCATGACACCGGCAATGGCCTGTAGCCGCACCAGTAGGCAGGAGACGACCTGTAGCAACTCCTCGCCTGCACGTCGCTCTCTTTGCGGGACTTCGGCGACGGCCTGTAGCCTCGCCGACAGGCAAGTGACAGCTTGTAGCTGCAGTTAGTCTGTGTTCCCGTCAGGGCATCAGGTCCCAGTAATGGCCTGTAGCCTTGCTGACAGTGAAGGAACGGCCTGTAGCCACCCTCTGTCTGTTGCTCAAGGGAACCCAGCGATGCCCTGTAGCCGCACTGGGGAGAGACACCAAAGTCCCTCACCCACTGTGACTCCACAGCAAGAAGGTGAGCTGCGCTCAGTCCTGCCCTCCGGCAGGAGCACAGATTGCCCTTCTGTCCACCAAGACCTAGGCAACCTCCGGGAGGAGGACCACTGCCCTAAGGACAGGTGGAGAGGCCCCATATTGTCCCCGAGGTTGTTTTCCCTCCATCAGGAGGAAGCAAGTGCTTCTTGATGGACTCTGGCAGGGAACAATGCCACAGCCCAGCCCTGATGGCGGTGCCACCAGCAGGAGACCGAAGCCGATGTGCTGCTGAGGAAGTCCCCAGGACGCCCAGGTGGGCCCTCGCCCCTCCTCGATGAAGGCAATGCCCGTCCTCCACCCAGTGGCTGAGTGAGCTCCTCCAACGACCATTTGTTCCTAGTCCCGAGGACCAGACCACAGTTCCCAGCCCCGATAGTGGGGGGCCCTTCGACACACATGGCCCAGGCCCCAGGTGAGAGACGATGCCCCTGAGAGTGGTCCCATGGCTGTGAGACGAAAGGACTCCCAAAGGGCCTCCTCCTACCCCAGGCTGAGACTTGTGAGCCCCTGGACCTCCCCTTCCCTCTGTCCCACTCGTGATATAACAGCGAATATAAAGACTGTGAAATATAAGTGAACAGTGAGGCCAGCATGCGAGGCACGATAGTGAGTGTAATGCAATATAAGAGTACAGTGAGGCCAGAGAAGAATGCATAATAGTGAATGTAAGAACAGGCGTCTCAGTGACACCAAGCAGTGAATATACAGACAGCGCAATGAATACGAACACCGGGATGAAACATCACCCTTCGGTGCAGCGCCTATACCATTGTGTCAAAATCTACTCCCCCCTTTGTGCAGAGTCAGTAACCTCCCCCCTCTGTGACCAGTCTAAAACTTACTGCCACAACAGTGTGAGCCTCATGGAGTTGCCTCCTCACTACTGACGGTGAAACAGTGCCTTGCCCTCCTGAACCAGACATACACTCCTGTACATCTAGTATCCTGTGCGATATTCTGCACACAAATACCAGCCTATGTATTGATTCTTGCCTAGTATATTGTGTAAGATTGTCTGCCTGTTCCACAACATTGAATATGTCAATATATGTGTAAGGTTGTTGCCCTGTGTTTTTCTGCCCTGGCCCTCTCTTGTTTGTCTAAGCTCTTGTCTAAAAAGGGAACCCAGCTGCACTCTAGGCATTCTAGGGACGGGAAGCCGCCCCTTGAACACCTAGCATAACAGTCTTTATTATCCAAATAATTTCACTTAATGCTTTCCAACTTCACTTTGCTGTTCTCACAAGCACTGGAGCTATACAAACTTTACTAATTGCTATTACTCTTAATCCTTGACAACACTTCACTGTTTTCACAAGCACCGATGTTATACCGACTTCAGTAACACTTCACTTTTTTCACAAGTACTGAAAATATCCAAACGTCACTGCACTGACACTGCACTACATTCAAACTGAACTGAAAACTAACGAAACTTCCTGTAGTCTCCTCCCCATCCTTATATAGCCTTACATTACTCGAGAAACTTCTAGCACAAACTCGATGGGGCAAAAACTAACAATTACTTACTAGGAGACATCAAAACGTGCCAGTCTTTTCTTACGTTTATAACACAGCAATTTATTTAGCATACAAACTTAAACTGAAATACACAGTTCAACAAAAAATCGCATAAATAAAACATCACAGAGAGAAAGAGCACAAAAATTAATGCATAACTTTCGAAACAAGTACATTTACAAACAGTAGGTAACTAACAACTCTGACTCGTACCGAAACTTACGGAAAATATCGGGAAACATCGAGAATTCTTTAGCAATAACTGACTGGCAAATCTCGCTTCTTAACACTGCCCCATACTTAGTTCTTTGTCGTCACGACAAAACTACACAGTATATACAAACATAAACCTTAATCCTAATGAAACATCTAACTATACACAATATAATCCTTCAACTTATCAGGTCTTCTTCTATGCCGCTTCCGACAATGTCCTCGTTCCTCCACACAGCCCACTCCTCCTGGAAGGTCTTGGTCCTCTTCCTGATTCACATCTTCTCTTGGGAAACTGTCACCATCCTCTTGCACTTAGCTCCTTGGTTCCCATCATCATCCTCGGCTGCAGAAGAGCATGATTCCTCGGAAATGTTGCAGGTGTACTGTCCTGGCCCATGGTACTGCCACAGACGATTCACGTGTACCACCTTAGGGTGAGACTTACTGCCTCCCCGAATACGTTATGTCTGAGGGGCGGTCCAACACAGTGTAAGTCCTGCCCTGTGGGTTCTGCAGCTTCCGTGACTGTCCCTTCTTTCACTGAGGATTGCATAACCACACTTGGTCACCATCCTTGAAGCTCACCTCACTTGCCTTGGTATCATACTTGCACTTCATCACCGCTTCTGAAAATTTGAGGGCTCATCGCACTTGATGATGTACAACTCCAGACAGAAATTCATGGTACAGGGTAATCTGCCACTAGAGGGCAGGTTAATCGCACAAGTCTACCTCCTAACTTCCCCTCCTTACCCCCACCTTAACACTGATTTGTTAGGCTAATGGATCGGAGATATGAGTCTTCGCTCACTCTCACGTCTTGCCTCATGTAATGTTACTTTCATTTGTCTGTTAGTTGTATTTTCAAGTGCATAGGTCCATCTCCAGTTCCATGAGAAGTAGTTATGCATAAGGTTAACAAATTTCAATACAATGACCCCAATGTATAAAGTTTGGTTTCCAAATATTTATTCAACTTGTTCTAAGCGACATACTAAAATCCAAGTAACAGTGACAAGTTATATGGCCACATAAGTCCCTCTCCCGTCTTGTCATCTGGACAGCCACATAACCATCCTTCTACATATCCAGCTACCATTCAACCCATGCAACACAACCCACTGGCCACTAATCTCATCCCGAACACTCACCCTGCCCAGCCACATGGGCGACCCACCCAGCCAACCGATCCATGCCATCCACCCTGTTAGCCCTCGAATGCCACCCACGAAGCTCACCCAACAATGCCCCTCAACGCATTCACTCATTCACGTATCCACCCTGAACCAATCCAGCCACCCAACGCAACTACCCACCCAGAGCATCCAGACCATGCTATCTCTCAGCCACCCTGACGATCTGCCCTGCCCACTCACCCTAGCAACCCACTCTGCCCACACATCTTGACAACCTATATATTTTTCCCACCGACCCCTACCACCCACCCTACCAACCCACGAATTCCACCCACCTGACTCACCCACCAGTGCCATTCATTGCATCCACCCACACAACCCTTCTTCCTCTCCCTGCTCACCCACCCGGGCCACGCACCTCTCCCTGAACACTCACCCACCCTGCCCACTCATCTGACCCTGCCCAACCTCCCATCCTGTCCACTCGTTCCTCCCACTGACCCATCCACCCATCCACATGCCCACCCACTCTTCTTACCTATCTCCATTCACCCGTTCGAACCCGACTCATTCACCAAACTCATCCTATCCAAACCTAACTCACCGACGCCGTCCCAACCACCCACATATCCAGCCACCCACCCACCCATCCCACCAAACGCATCCGCTCTCTAACCCCTACAACCCACCCAAAGCCACTCCACACAAAGCACCCAACAACCGCTTCCCCCACCATTACCACTGTCCACCCACCCCGGGGATGCACCGAACTACCACACCCACAAACTCACCCTCATGAACTCCACCCACCCAACCAACTGACTCAAACACACACACACACACACACACACACACACACACACACACACACACGCACGCACACACACACACACACACACACACACACACACACACACACACACACACACACACACACAGAGTAGTTCACAACTACTTCACTCACTAATCATCCTTAATTGTTGTTTATCCACGAAGAAGATTAGCCCCAGTCTAACAACTACTGTTTGGTGATTGTATTATTGCTGAACAGTATGAACACCAAGTAATACTGAAACTTGTTTAGTAAAGAAATGGCCAACCCTTACAGGATTATGGCGTCTGGCAATAGACAGACAGCTAGATTGATAGAATATTTTACCTAAGTATTCGCACATTATAACTATTGCCTTTGGGATGGCATATAATGGAATCCTAATGGAAATACATCCCTAATATCGCTGAATTAAAGGGCATATGTCGAAATTATTAGTCATTATACTGTGCAAACTGTTATTAGAACAATACTAGACACTTACCACATCTCATTCGTCCCCTTCACTGTACCCAAATCCTCCCTCCCTCATTTCCCACCCTTCCCCATCTACGTGTGTGTGTGTGTGTGTGTGTGTGTGTGTGTGTGTGTGTGTGTGTGTGTGTGTGTGTGTGTGTGTCTAAGCATGCGCATGTCTGTGTATGCCCGTGTCCGTGTGCCTGTGTGTGTGTGTGTGTGTGTGTGTGTGTGTGTGTGTGTGTGTGTGTGTGTGTGTGTGTGTGTGTGTGAGTGTGTGTGAGTCAGTTGGTTGGGTGGGTGGAGTTCATGAGGGTGAGTTCGTGGGTGTGTTAGTTCGGTGCATCCCCGGGGTGGGTGGACAGTGGTAATGGTGGGGGGAGCGGTTGTTGGGTGTTTTGTGTGGAGTGGCTTTGGGTGAGTTGTAGGGGTTAGTGCGTGGATGCGTTTGGCGGAATGGGTGGGTGGGTGGCTGGATATGTGGGTGGTTGGGGTGGGGTCGGTGAGTTTGGTTTGGATAGGATGAGACTGGTGAATGAATCGGGTTCGAGCGGGTGAATGGGGATGAGTAAGAAGAGTGGTTGTGCATGTGGATGGGCGGGTGGGTCGGTGGGAGGAACGGGTGGACAGGATGGAAGGGTAGACAGGGTGGGTGAGTGTTCAGGGAGAGGTGTGTGGCCAGGGTGGGTGAGCAGGAAGAGGAGGAAGGGTTGTGTGGGTGGATGCGATGAATGGCACTGGCGGGTGAGTCAGGTGGGTGGAATTCGTGGGTTGGTTGAGTGGGTGATAGTGGTCGGTGGGAAAAATATATAGGTTATTAGGATGTGTGGGCAGAGTGGGTCGCGGGTGAGTGGGCAGGGCAGATCGTCAGGGTGGCTGAGATGATTGCATGGTCAGGATGCTCTGGGTGGGTAGTTGGGTTGGGTGGCGGATTGGTTCAGGGTGGATACGTGAATGAGTGAATGCGTTGAGGGGCATTGTTAGGTGAGCTTCGTGGGTGGCATTCGAGGGTTAATGGGGTGGATGAGATGGATTGGTTGGCTGGGTGGGTCGCCCATGTGGCTGGGCAGGGTGAGTGTTCGGGATGAGGTCAGTGGCCAGTGCGTTGCGTTGTATGGGTTGAATGGTAGCTGGATATGTAGAAGGGTGGTTATGTGGCTGTCCAGATGACAAGGCAGGAGAGGGACTTATGTGGCCATGTAACTTGTTACTGTTACTTGGATTTTAATATGTCACTTAGAACAAGTTGGATAAATATTTGGAAACCAAACTTTATACATTATGGTCATTGTATTGAAATTTGGTAAAACTTCCACATAACTACTTCTGATGGAACTGAAGACGGACCTATGCACTTGAAAATACACCTAATGGTATGACAAATGAAAGTAACATTACATGAGGCAAGACGTATGAGTGAGCGAAGATTTATATCTCCGATCCATTAGCCTAACAAATCAGTGTTTAGGTGGGGGTAAGGAGGGAAAGTTAGGGGGTAGCCTTGTGCAATTAACCTGATCTCTTGTGGCAGATTACCCTGTACCACGAATTTCTGTCGAGAGTTGTACCTCAGCTAGCCTTTCCTGAAGGTGCTTCGCATAGCTGGTTGTGTCTGTAGGCAGCTCTCCACCAGGTGCTCTCCCATCAACAAGTCAATGGGTAAGTATAACTCGTGCCCAACATCAGTTTTGCAGGGGTGTAGCCAGAAGACTCATGGGATGCAGACCGATATGCCATCAGCAACGCAGGTAATATCTGGTCCCATTCTTTTTGTCGATCTATGCAATACTTGGCCAGTTCTTGTCCCAGGGTCCAGTTGAATTTCTCCACCATCCCACCTGACTGTGGCCTTAATGATGTCGGGCTGGTCTTCTTGATCTCCAATAACTTGCAGCACTCAGAGAACAGAGCTACCCTGGTCTGAATGTAGCTCTCGTGACATCCCAAAATAACAGAAAAACTGATCAACCAACACCTGAGCAACAGTCGCAGCCCCTTGATCAGGGATAGCATAGGCTTGCAGCCACTTTGGGAAGTAGTCCATTGCGACACGTATATACTGATTTCCTCTTTCAGTGAGTGGCAGGGGTCCAGCAATGTCCTCCCCGACTCTTTCCATCGGTGCACCCATTTGGTACAGCTGACGAGGGGCACAACCACGTTACTTGGGACCCTTCTTGGCACAGCATACATCACAGGCCCGACACCACTTTTCAACATCCTGGTGCACGCTAATTCAGTAGAACCTCTGTCGCAACCGGTTTAGGGTTTTCTTCACTCCAAGGTACCCACTAGTGATCCGGTTATTGGACTCATCCAAGATCTCAGACCTCATTTTCTTCGGAACCACCAGTCACCAATGCTTGCTGAGGCCATTAGGTGTCTCCCGCTACACTCCAGTAATCCGTTGTTCAAACGAAGAAGGTTCCACTAACTCCAGTAACTCTTGATCGCAGGGCTTAACCTTGAAACTTCTTCCCATGATGGTTGCACTGTACTCCATTGCAACCACTCTAGCACTGACTGTAAATCTGCATCCTCCATTTGCATGCTCTCCTCTACTGACATCTGGCCCAGAATTTCCACTGCAGCACCCTTGTGGCTAGTAGCAAGCTGCACTGCCCTCTGCCTATCACCCCAACCATTCTGATCTGCAAGTAACTCAAACTGTGCACGGTAAGCTTCCCAAGATAACCAGCAAATTCCTGAGCCACGCATTCACTGGTTTGGGGCCTAAAAACTGGGGCATCATAATTAAGGCCAGGACTTAAAAATTCTCCATTCTGATTATTCAACCCTGTAATGCTTCCTTAACCCCTAAACCGCGGGGTTGTTTTATCGCTCCTTGCATGTCGCGCTAGGATATTCGTGCTCCAACAGACTTTGTAAAAATATTTGCCAAAAGTCATTCATTAGTCCTAGAATATTATAATTATATATGCATATGGCACATACCTTCAGCTTTCTCCTGGGATGTTTCTTGAGCCTTCATCGAGTACTGTAGGACTTGTGGAGACTTCTGAAGTTGGTACTTCCCGACACCCCGTAATATGATTACCACAGCCTGATGTTATCACTAGAAACACTATTCTATGATTTTCAAATAGTTTGGAATCCATACTCCAAAAAAAAACACTGTGAAAGCAATGAAAATTACGAGCGCGTACAAGCTTCCCACTTGTGCTCGTTCCTCACTGGTATTCTGTCATTTATTATTCATAAAAACACTCACCCTTCATATTCCTATTAATATATAACTCTTATATATATCTGCACTCTTTATCCATAAGTTTCCTTAAGTAATAGTAGTTTATTGTCACTGTAGGCATTCAGTTTCTCTTTCAGTAAAATATGTAGCATTCACTTTCTCGTCCTGTATACTAGCGTGGAAAACGAATCTGTCACTTTCACTTTCATAACTCCCAGTTATCATACATGCTAGAGTGAAACTTTCACTTTCATTACTCCCAGTTTATATACTCATATACTTATATTAATACTTATTTAACATTTCTATTTATATTTTCTATTATATTTACTTTATTTACATTTCTATTTTATTTACACTATGTTATGCACTGTCACTTGCAGTAACTTATAAAACTATTTTCCACTGTTCACTTATATTTACATTCATTTCTTTCACTTCCTGTTTACACATTATTTACATTTCCACTTGCACTGTTTTAGAGTCACCAGAAAGATCGTAGTCACTGTCCATCATTATCATTGATAAATTAGCCAGTTCATGTTCCACAGTAGTCACTAAGCCCTTTACCCCTTTCCACACGAGGTTTAGTCGAGGTAGAGGTCACAGGGCACTTTGCATGGGGCTAAAAAGCGGCAGAATTGGACGGGCGCGAATCTGACATGGTTTCACCTTGAAAGACGACGGTAAACTGAATGCTGTTGCCTAAGGCAAGTGAAGGGCTGCCAATGTCAGCGTGGTGACAGCTGCCAATATATACGCTATGAAATGATTGGTAGGAAATCTAGACAATACATAATAAATTAGGTAGTTCCAGGTGAATGTAAATATCACTTAGGCTTCTCCCTTCCTTTCTCATATATATATTTTTATTATGAGAACAGGTCATATGGCATATTTTAAGGGGAAATAAACAGGGAAAATTAGTGAACGAGTGCATGTGAGGTGTTGTCAGTTGATAATTAGCCCATTCCAGATGTATGGCAGTATCAATTACCTTTTCTCTTTCTTTTATGTATTATTTTGTATAAGAATAGGGCAAAGGGCACATTTCAACTGACAAAATGAGTGGAAAAATCCGTCCAGCATTTGCGTAGTGCAACGCAGCTGGTCAGGTGGGAGGAGGGGATAATGGAGAGGAGGTATGGAGGGGGGGAGTCAAGAACTGGAGAATAATGGCTAAATTGTCAACAGTGGATGGGAGTACATGTGACTTTAGCAGAACTGAGTATAGCTGGACATTGGTAGTACTGATAGATGATACAAGCCACCACTTGAAAGCCCAGCGAATTCAAATTAACACAGAATCACAAATGTGATGCCCCGTGGTATGATTCCTTGTTCCCGAGTATCACGAAAGTGATGCCCCGTGGTTAAGAGCTTAAGATGCCTCGGGTCCGTCAAGATTCACCATACGCCGTCCATTCCTTACATATGCTCCCTGTACACTAACCTGAGGCTCAGCAGTACAATATTTCTCTGCAGCCTCAATTTTCTCACTAATTACAGTTGGCGCAATGGAAGTCTGGACCCTCTAATTTGCACCATATATTTGGTAGGGTCCAAGAAATATTGTAGGAAAATTCCTGTAATCGGCGGATTTTTTTTCTGGTGGATTCTAACAACTTTACAGGCATAACACCACATGCTATGAGTTTATGAGCTCAGTGCCTGCCTGACTTTGGATGGAAAAGCACATCATATTTTCTTGTCCTGCCTGGCCCTTGTTAATTTCAAAGCTCTCGTTTTCACATCCTCCTTTGCCTTAGTGAATCATTGGAGATGGGTCCCAAGCCACTAACTGATGTAGAAAAAGCCCGAATTTTGACTATGAGAGATGAAAATGTAAAAATTATGGATATTTGTATTCGAACTGGGCGGGGAAAATCTACCGTTATGGCACTCCTCGCTGCTGCCCGCCATCTGCCAAAAAACACAATTCCTCAACATAAAGATAGGCTAGGACCTAAAAGGAAGACATCACCAACTACAGACAGGTTACTGAAGCAAGCTGTGAGAAAAGACCCATGTTTGACTGCTAGACAACTGAAAGATATGTACCCAGAATTGCTGAAAGATGTATCTGAAAGAACCAAACAGCATCAACTTCAGAAAGACTTCAAGATCCCCAACCATACTGCTGCACTGAAGCCTCTCCTTAATTTTTACATTTTCCTCTCTCATAGTTAAAATTCGGGCTTTTTCTACATCAGTTAGTGGCTTGGGACGAGGGTGTGAAAACGAGAGCTTTGAAATTAACAAGGGCCAGGCAGGACAAGAAAATCTGACGTGCTTTTCCATCCAAACTCAGGCAGGCACTGAGCTCATAAACTCAAAGCATGTGGTGTTAAGCCTGTAAAGTTGCTAGAAGCCACCAGAAAAAAAATCCACCAACTACAGGAATTTTCCTACAACATTTCTTGGACCCTACCAAATATATGGTGCGAAATAGAGGGTCCAGACTTCCATTGCGCCGACTGTATCTTCACATGGTCGACTACATGCTTCAGCTGATTATTTACATGCTGTCTGCACTCCATCACTATTCCCTCACTAATCTTCATCTAGTTGTCCACATGCTGCTTGCACTTCTTCACTATTTCCTCACTAAAACACTTCAACTGGTCGTCTACGTGCTGTTTGCACTCGGTCACATTGTTGGATACCTGATACTTCTGCTGCCGTAGCTCAGCATATACCTCATTTTACAGTTGTTCCTGTTCTTCTTTCGTTTCCCCCATGAAAGCATCTAGCTGTCCTTGCATCCTCAGTTGTAATTCCCTTTGTTGCTCCTATAGTGCCTCTTGAAGCTGTTCATTTCGTTCTTTCTGTTTTTCATTCTGCATCTGTAATTGTTTTTTAAGTTCTTTCTGTCCTTCATTCTGTGTTTGTAGTTGTCCACTTTTTGCTTGTAATTGTGCTTTGAGCTCTTTCTTCTGTGCCTGTGATTGTTCATCAAGGTTTTTCTGTCCTTAGTTCTGTGCATGCATTAGCTTCACAATTGTCGTCAAGGAAATTTCCTCCTCCTGCCCAGCTCGAGACCTTGTTTGCGCACCTCCTGCTTCCATGTCGAAAGTTAGACTCACTGCAGCACTGAAATTATCCCACTCCTGACACCAGTGTTACGTCCCCACCCCACACTGCCATAGGCTCCAACAGCAGTAGTTCAGTACAGGAAGGACGTTGCCCAGTGAGTTGTTCTCCTTATGGTCAGCCTTTAAGTGTACAGCACACAAGATCAACTGAGGCAAAAATAAACACTGGCTTCTTAAAGTTCAGTCTTTATTTTCCAAATGATTCCACTTAATGCTTTCCAACTTCACTTCACTGTTTTCACAAGCACTGTAGCTATACAAACTTTACTAACTGCTATTACTCTTTAGCCTTGACAACATTTCATTGTTTTCACAAGCACCAATATTAACCCGTCACGTCCCGAGGTTTTCTGCACCTATGACATCCCCCAGTCCCGAGCCTTTTTGGAAAAAAATTTTTTTTTGCTAAAACTTCCGCTTAGGTCGAGAAACGAAGGAAAATCACAAAGAAAGTGGTTCCTGCAGTCTATAAGTGGTCCGTACAGGTGCGGTTCCCCCCGGCAGGTATGGTGTTCTCTAATGGGCTGGATATGCGTTTACGTTTTCTATGGTAAGGAATAATGGGAGAAACAACACACAACACCTCTATATTTATTGAATTTGAACTAATAAACAATAACAGTAACAATATAATGGATTTCAGACACATATATATGAAAAATAAGCATTGTACCATCACGCGAGCATAGTGAGTTTGGTCCGAGTCGTAACATGCTATATGCTAAGTGTCTGGTATGAGTAAACCTATCATTTTTTCTACTTGTATACTTCTGTTTCAATGACATTTTACCAATTACAAATGTTTGTAAGTGTTTTCAGATGTTTTCATTCATTATGATGACATGCAGCATAAGTATAGCGCACATCAGCTAAGTAAGCGCACTCGCTATGACTCGTATTTCAACATACCAAATAGTTTTATCACTTTCCAATTATTTTCCTCTTTACATAGAACCTTTCCTCCACCACTGTAAAGGTTTTCAATTATTTTCATTCATTACGAGGGCATTTAGCGATATGCTAGCGCATATTCATGTAGCAACCACACTCTCAAACACTCGTGTTTCATCATCTACTTTATTTATTCATTGCACTTATAATTTCCCACTTACATTACACACATTTACACCCCAATAATGCACTTTACATAATTACTGCCATTATTTATTCAAGTGAGCGTGAGAATATCGCCTGAAAATACCCTCGCAAGGAATGTTTCAACAAACATAATACTCACACACTTATATACTAATTCACTCACACACTTATATACTAATTATTCACTTTATCACTTGCTGACTTTTATTTTGACTAATACGTGCCTTATTCATTCAATTGAGCGTCAGGAAATCGCATCTCTGTACACACGCTATGAATATTTGACTTAGAATATATATCATCACTTACAATAATTTGAACTTATATTATACCCGTAAGAATTTCCAATAATAATAATCATATAATTACGGGCCGTATTTATTGCACTGAGCGACAGAATATCGCAACATAAAACCCTCGCTATGTAAGTTTCAACTTAGGGCAGATTTATATACTTACAATGTTTTCACTTATGTTCTACCCGTATGCACTTTATACTAATATTTGGAGATCAACATGACTGATAATTTCACTGAGCGTCTGTCTGTCGCATATACCTCATAATTTCTGCGTCCTCTCGCATTCAGACCATACTAAAATTGCATCAACGTGTGATATTCACTAAAACATGAGTGAATACAGAGACCCACGTCACACTGCATGCACTCATAGCGGGTGTCCTTCCTCTGTGTCGTGAGTCTCACCTGGGAATTACTGCACACGTGACACCTGCGTTGGGGCCTAGGTCTGTTTGACTGGGGAGGGATAGGAGTGGGGAAATGGCGGCCAGATATTCTCTGGGGAGTTTGGGCAATATGGGCAGTGCGGGTGCGATGTTGGGGCCTTTCAACAGCATACTTTGCAAAGATTTCTCTTGTGAGCTCCCTCACAAACCCTTCAAATGTTTCCTGAACTCCTGTTGTCATGGCGTGAAGGTGGTGGCAATTCATAGCAGTGATACCTAGCAAGTGAAAGAACAGTTTTTTATACCACTTCATCGTGGTCCTGGCGCACTCTACCGTCGATATCATAGAGTCTGACTGGTCCACGAGGCGCATGTTTGTATTGTAATCCATAACACACTCAGGTTTCCAAACACGACGCCTGCTCTCGCTACGGTAATCTACTGAATCAGTATGGTGCATCAAGGGGCGGTGAACCGTGGACAAGAGGCTTACTTCTCTGCTGTGGTTCCACATAGTTGCAAGGATGTTGTTGGCTTTGAAGAAGACAACCTCATTCCTTGCAAGTTTCCGCCCTACCTTGGCCATGTGACGCCGGTTCACCTTTACGGTTCCACAGACTCCCGTTTCATGTGTGTGAAGATAACGAGCGAGAAGAGGGCTAGTGTACCAATTGTCGAGGTAGAGAACGTGACCATGATGAAGGTAGTCTTCTATCATAGTCTTTACCACTGCTCCCGACAGTCCAATACTTCGATCTTCTATTATGTCTGTCTGTGCACCGGTGTACAAGACTATGTCTTGCACGTATCCAGTCCTACAGTCGCACATAACAAAGATCTTGAACCCAAAACGGTGCCTTTTGCCGGGTATATACTGTCTGAATGAAATATTGCCTCTCCACAACACGAAACTCTCGTCTATGACGAGGTCTCTATAGGGATAGAATGAGGAACGAAAGGTTTGCCTGAGGTGATCAGAGACCAACCTAATTCGCCTCATTTTATCAGTGTTGTTTGCATTTGCAGGGTCATGAGCATCATAGAAATGGAGGCGACTTAGAATTTGTTGAAACCGATTACGGCTCATCACTTCACCAAATATGGGGGTAAACATAACAGGGTCCCTAGTCCAGCATGCAGGAATTCTATTCTTTCTTATAATACCCATCAAAAGGACCAGGGCAAAAAATAATAATATTTCTGGAAGGGAGACAGGGTAATCATAGATGATAGAATGCCTACTCCTTGTTCCCAATCTTTCACTCTCTAGGTGCTGGGTGCTTGCAAACAGGTTTGTTTGGTATACAATCTGATCAACAAATGCCTCACTGAAAAACAGGTGGAAAAAATCCAACGTGGTGGAATTACGGTGAATTCCTGGAGCAATGCAGCCAGATCGCCCCTGCTCAGTGAAGGGGTGAATGAGGGGAGAAAAATCACTCCCATCCTCCCAATCCCACGACACAAATCCCTTGTCCCCATCAGCCCCATCACCGCCTTCGTCTGGGTGGGGAGGAGATCCTGGTTGGGGAGGTGGGGGAGAAGGAGTGCGGAGGGCTTCCCCACTGTCACTCCTCTTCCCTCTGCCTTTACCCTTTCTCTTTCCCTTACTCTTACGGCCATGAGGAACATTAGGGGGCTGTGGGGATGAAATAGGGGAATATTGGGGACCATAAGACGTGCTGGGGAGTGGTTCCTCCCCACCTTTCCCCTCCATGACAACACCACGTGCTCTCTCACGCAACCTAGCTTGACCACGTGTTAGGGGATATTGGGGAGCATAAGACGTGCTTTGGAGTGGTTCCTCCCCACCTTCCCCCTCCCTCACAACCCCACGTGATAAGGAACGCACCCGCACTGGACCACGTGATCCACTACGCCGCCTCACACTATGTAGGGAGAGCAATGACTCACTCACATCACTCTCACTTTCCCTAATCCTCCCTGGACTTTCCCTTTCACTCCCCACTCCCTCCACTTGACTTCCTAGCTCCCCAAACAAAATGCTAGGCCCATATCTGCTCATACGACGTGGTGTGCGCTCTGGGCCACAATGTTTTATAACCTCCCGTCCATACCACGTGGCAGCACGTCACACGGCTCCATCATCGTCCTCATCCTCATCCTCGTCCTCGAATTCTGGTTCCAAATCACGCTGGGGATAGGGATAGGATATTGCACGTGCCTTCTTTGCCTCCTGCCCCTCTCTAGCAGCACGGTAAGTCACGTACTGCCGCTTCCTGGGAGACGGAACTTCCTCGTCACTGTTGGTGGTGTCTTCCTCCTCTGGCTGCACATAATCCTTGTCCATATCCTCGTCATCCAGTGGGGAATCACTGTCGCCGGTAAAGGTGTCCAGGGCGAATTGAATTTCGCTGTCTGAGAGACCTCTCTTTGCCATGTCTGAGCAGGACCGTGGCTACCAGGTGAGTGGATGAGTGGTGGGCTAGCGCAGGTCGCGCGGGGTCGCTGAGTGTCCCAGCCTGGTGGCAGGTAGGGGAAGGTCATGCAAGGGTACATACCGCAAATCAAGCGGGAACTTTGAAAATTGTCGATATTATGCGAATTGCAATTGCACGACGTACTGGTACGTCGCCGGGACTGGCAAATGCAAATCGTTGCAACATACCCATACGTCGACGGGATGGGGCGGGTTAAACCAACTTTAGTATCACTTCAATGTGTTCACAAATACCGAAAACATCCAAACTTCACTGACACTGACACTGCACTACAGTCAAACTGAACTAAAAACTGACTAAACTTCCTGTAGTCTTCTCCCCATCCTTATATAGCCTTACATTACTTGAGAAACTTCTAGCATAAACTCAACAGGGCAAAAGCTAACAGTGGCCAACTAGGAGACATCAAAGCATGCCAGACTTTTCTTACATTACATGACACTGTAAATTATTTTGCACAGAAACATAAACTGAATTTCACAATTCAACAGTCACATAAATAAAACATCATAGAAAAAAATAGCACAAAAATTAATGCAAACTTACGAAACAACTAAGCCCATAAACAGCAGGCAAACTGGCAACTATGACTTGTACCAAAACCTTCGGTAAAAATCAAGAAACGTGGAGAATTCTATAGCAATATCTAACTGGCAAATCTCGCTTTTAACATTATTATTATTATTATTATTATTATTATTATTTTTATTAAAATGCCAGCTGTGGAAACTCAGGTCCTCACCACACCCCCAGGAGAGGGACACAGAGGGCTAGATGGCACACAGAACGTGTCCAGGCAATACGGATGTAAGTCCACCTGGGCCGCGCGCCCCTTTTTCCCGGGACTCACCTGCCGCCACCACCTTAGTCAAAGTACACTACCTCCTGAGCGAGCTGACCACCGACAGGATCGGGGTGGAACTGGTCTAGCAGTTCCAAGCAGCACCCCAGCAACGGCTTGTAGCCGTGCAATACCTAAGACAGCCTGTAGCTGCTTGGAGATAAAGGAGATGGCTTGTAGCTGCTCTGATTTAAGGACCATGGTCTGTAGCTGGGCACCAGTGACGGCCTGGAGCCGCACACAAAAAAGGCCATGGCCTTTAGCCGGCCAGCCAATTAAGAGACAACCTGTAGCTGCTCTGTCAAGTGCTGCTAACACCCCCTGCAGAAACCAGCAACAGCCTATAGCCGTGCTGGGGAGAAACTGGTACGTACCCTCTCCTTTGGTAGCTGCCTCATAAGGCATGAGACCGGTGACAGCCTGTAGCGACGCCAGTAGACAGGAGACGCCCTGTAGCTGCTCCTCGCCTGCACATTGCCCTCCTTGCGGGACTTCAGCGATGGCCTGTGGCCGTGCCAACAGGCAAGTGAAGGCCTGTAGTCGCACTTTGTCTGTGTTCCTGTCAGAGAGTCGGGCCCCAGCAATGGCCTGTAGCTGGACCGACAGCGAAGGGACGACCTGTAGCTGCCTTCCGTATGGTGCCCAAGTGAACCCAGTGACTCCCTGTAGCTGCGCCAGGGAGAGACACCAAAGTCCCTCGCCCCCTGTGACTCCACAGTAAGAAGGTGAGCTGCGCTCAGTCCTGCCCTCCGGCAGGAGCGCAATTGCCCTTCTCTTCACCAAGACCGAGGCAACCTCCAGGAGGAGGACCCCTGCCCTGAGGACTGGTGGAGAGGCCCCATATTGTCCCCAGGGTTGTTCTCCTGTCTGGAGGAAGAAGGTGCCTACCTGACAGACTCATGCAGGAACGATGCCGCAGCCAAGCCCCGACGGTGGCGACACAGCAATAGACCACAGCTGATGCGCCTCCAAGGATGTCCCCAAGATGCCTGGGCAGGCCCTCTCCCATCCCCGACAAAGGCGATGCCCTTCGTCCACCTGGCACCTGAGTGAGCACCTCCAGCCCCTACTTGGTCCTAGTCCCGATAGTGAGGGGCCCTTCGCACACATAGCCCGAGCCCCAGCCAAGAGACGACGCCCCTGAGCGTGGTCCCATGGCTGCGGGATGAAAGGACTTCCAAAGGGCCTCTGCCTACCCCAGGCCGAGACTTGTAAGCCCCTGGACCTCCCCTCTGTCCCACTCGTGATATAAGAGTGAATATAAAGACAGTGAAATATAAGTGAACAGTGAGGCCAGCACACAAGGCACGAGAGTGAGTATAACGTAATAGAAGTGTAAAGTGAGGCCAGGAAAGAACACATACTAGTGAGTGTAAGAACAGGCGTCTTAGTGATACCAAGCAGTGAATATAGAGACAGTGCAATGAATACGAACACCGGGATGAAACATCACCCTTCGGTGCAGCGACTGTCACATTGTGTAAAAATCTACTCCCCCCTTTGTGCAGAGTCAGTAACTTCCCCCCTCTGTGACCAGTCTAAAACTTAGTGCCAGAGCAGTGTGAGCCTCACGGAATTGCCTCCTCACTACTGTCAAAAAAATAGTGCCTTGCCCTCCTGAACCAGACATGGACTCCTGTACATCTAGTATCCTGTGTGATACTCTGCCCACTAATACCAGCCTATGCATTGATTTTTGCCTAATATTTTGTGTAAGACTGTTTGTATCATCCACAACATTGAATTCGTCAAAATACTTGTAAGGTTGTTGCCCTGTGTTTTTATGCCCTGGCTCTCTCTTGTTTGTCTAAGCTCCGATCTAGAAAGGGAACCCAGCTGTACTCTAGGCATTCTAGGGATGGGAAGCCGCCCCTTAAACACATAGCATAACAATTATTATTATTATTATTTTAATTTTTATTATTATTATTATTATTATTATTATTATTATTATCATTATTATTATTATTGTTTAACTACTGTACTTGAACTCCGACTGTACACACGTTATTATCTGTTTTTGTCTCAGAATTGTGCAGTTGACACAATCCGGTTTTTACGACTACTGGCAGAAAAAATTCTTCCCTAATCTAACCAGCTGTCTCAACTCACCCACCAAGTTTGCCACTACCACTCCTCTGGCCATTGGGAACATCTGGGTAAGCTATAATGTGTCATCGAACTTGAAATTAGGTTGTGTGTGTGGTGGGGGCACTCACAATCCACTCACTCGATGTACTGCTGCTCTCGGGTGTCTGCCCTTTCCTCTCCTTCTTCCTTTCCTTCCTTCCTCTATCTTTCTTTACTTCATTCTTTCCTCGTCCTTCGGCCTATAGGTGACTTTGCACCCCTCTTCTGTCTTTCTTTCCTTCATTCTTTCCTGTTCCTTCTGCCTATGGATGACTACACCAAGTGACAAGCCAAATGGTTTCCTGTACACCAGAAAACCATTTATGCTGGGTGGTAACCACATAACCAACTTACGGCGCCTGATGGTTTAGTGGGTAATTGTGGAGCTCCAATCAGACTGAGCCTGTGAAGGTTTATATCCAAGGTATGGTTCGAGTTTGTTGCTCACGTAATGCCACTCAGGGATAAGTGAGGCTGGTCACTCTCATCGTAAATGTCAGGACCAACTTGCCTAGCCTTTGGTTCCTACGCTCCTCATGGACCAACGTAGGATTGGATGATGGATGGATGTGTGTGTGTGTGTGTGTGTGTGAGAGAGAGAGAGAGAGAGAGAGAGAGAGAGAGAGATCCTCAGAACCTAGGACAATGTCAAACATACTGTGCAAAAGATTAAAGAATTAATGAATTTCGACCAAATATTTGTAATCGTCTTGTGTGTGTGTGTGTGTGTGTGTGTGTGTGTGTGTGTGTGTGTGTGTGTGTGTGTGTGTGTGTGTGTGTGTGTGTGTGTGTGTGTGTGTGTGTGTGTGTGTGTGTGTTCTTACCTAATTGTTCTTACTTAATTGTACCTTTACAGGAATGAGTCAAGCTCGTACTGTCCTGTGTCTTAAACCATATTTATCATACATATCCTTAAATTTGTCAATTGTTTTGGTACACACTATTTCATTGGGTAGTGCATTCCACTGATCAATTGCTCTATTTGGGAAACTAAATTTCCTTACGTCTTTATCACCTCTATTCTTTTGCAGATTTTTGCTTCCCCATAGTTTAATTAATCATTTATGTCTATTTTCTCCTTCCCTGATATGCATTTAGATAGCATAATCATGTCACCTCTTTTTCTTCTCTCCTGTAGTGTTGGTAGATTCAGTTTATTTAGTCTATCTTCGTAGCTTAGATCCCTTAAGCTTGGTACCCATCTTGTTGCGGCCCTTTGAACGTTTTCAATCTTGTCTATGTGTTTTTTTGAGATGAGGACTCCAGACTACTGATGCATACTCCAGGGTTGATCTGATGAATGATGTTATTATCTTTCTTAGCATGTCTTTATTTATGTATGTGAACGCTATTCTCATATTTGCAAGCAGTGTATACGTGTTCCGTACCTTCTCACTGATGTGGTCAGCCGGAGATAGTCTGTTATTGATAATCACACCTAGGTCCTTCTCTCTTTCTGATGTGTGTAGGGTTTTATTTCCTACCGTATAATCCCAATCAGGTCTTTTTCCACTTTTACCAAACTTGATTACATGACACTTGTCCACATAGAATTCCATTTGCCATGTATTACTCCACTCATGAAGTTTATTTAATTCTTCTTGTAGCTCTTTACAAGAGTCTGTGTTTGTAATTCTCCTTTGTATTTTTGCATCATCTGCAAACATATTTAGATAGCTTTCATTTCCAGTGTTACTGTCTATATCATTTATATACACTAAAAACATGATTGGTCCCACCACTGAGCCCTGTGGTACTCCAATAGTCACTTCGTTCCGTGATGAGTAACTTCCCCTAAGTATTGTTCTCATTTCTCTTTTCATGAGAAAATCTTGCATCCAACAACACAGTTTGCCTCGACTTCCTCCTTGATGGTACAGTTTCCATAAAAGTCTTTGGTGTGGTACTGTGTCAAATGCTTTCTTGAAATCTAAACAGGTACTGTCCACCCATCCTTCTCTTTCCTGTAATGTGTCTGTTACTCTGTCACAGTAGCTCAACAGATTAGTAACACATGATTTTCCTTTTCTGAAACCAAACTGTCTTTCTGTTATCATATTGTGTTCTTCTAGATGATTTACCCGAGCTTTTCTTATAAGCTTTTCTAATACCTTGCTTACAACACTGGATAGTGATACTGGTAGGTAGTTAAGTGGATTTTGTCTATTCCCTTTCTTGAATAAGGGAACAATGTGTGCTTTCTTCCAAATATCAGGTAGTTTACCTTGACTCAAGGATTTCTAGAAAATTAAAAATAATGGTTTACTTAACTCCTTTGCACATTCACGTAGCACCCAACATGAAATTTCATCACGACCAGTTGCTTTTCCTTTGTCTAATTTATTTAGCTCCTCCTTTATTGCTTTTTCTGATGTTTGTATATCTGGTAGTCTGTGTGGGCATGCATGTTCTATTTCATCCCTCTCAATTTTTTTTCCTCTGTAAAAACTAATTGGAAATTCTTGTTTAGTGCTTCACAAATATCCTTCTCTTTTGTATAGGTGATTCCCTCGTCCGTAATGGATTGTATTATATCTTTTACTTTGGTTTAGCTTCTGATGTAGCTGTAAAATAGCTTTGGTTGATCACTACTTTTATTTATTATATCCTCCTCAAACTGTTTTTGGGCTTCCCTCCTTATTCTTTTATAATCGTTTCTTGCCTGTTTGTAATTATTATATACCCTTTCACTATTGTGTCTTCTGTATCTAATTCACAACAAATCTCTTTTTTCTTTTGATTTTTCACATTCTGTATTGAACCATTTCTTTATTTTCTTTTCTGCTTGTTTGTGCTGTGGGATGTACTTCTGGACTCCTATTTCATTAAATTCACAGAATATTATATATATATATATATATATATATATATATATATATATATATATATATATATATATATATATATATATATATATATATATATAGCATTTAAATCTAGTCCTCTAAGCTCCTTTTCCCAATCAGTTTCTAAGGAGTACTTCTTTAGGTCACGATACTTTCCCTTTTTATAGTTTAGGCCCTTTTTGTAACTTTCATTTGCCGTTAACTATGTCATATGCTATCCTGAAGTTGCAATTTAGTTCTGCATGGTCGCTTCTGCCGTTTGGAGGGTGATATATTAAACTGTCAATATCGTTTTCTTGCCTGGTAAATATGAGATCTAGCATTGAGGGTACATCTAGTCCTCTTTTTCTGGTGGTTTCCCTCACATGTTGAGTTAGTAAAAACTCTTGCACGAGATCCAGGAGCTTTTGGTCCCAACAGCTTTCTTGGCTTATTATATCTAGAGTAGTCCAATTTATATTTTTATTAAAATCTCCAGTTAGTATAATTTTTTCCGATATCTCTTCCATTTTATGTAGTAATGCTCTTAACCTCTGAATTGTACTCTCTGCCAGGTCCTCATATTCATCTCTTTCCCATGTGTTTGATCTGGGTGGCATGTACAAATTGGCTACAATTACTTTCCCTTCAGATGTATTGATCTCTACTGCAATCAATTCTAGTTGTGAGGGTATATCTAGTTCTATTTCTTTGACTTTTAAATTTTTCTTAGTTAATATTATAATTCCACCTCCTTTAATTAAGTTCCTATCTCTTCTCCATATATTATATTCCTCTAAGTTTAGGATGTCATTTGATATCCTTGGTGTTAACTTTGTTTCAGTTAGGCATATTATATGTGGTTCATTTTCTCTGGCATACTCATTCATCTCTAATAATTGAGATACCATTCCATCCACATTTGAGTACATCAACTTAATCATCTTGTTTGTATACTTGTCATGATTTGGTTCTACTGCCTTCCTCCTTTTTATTCCCTCCTGGTTATGTACCACTTTCGTACCTGCAATCCAATTACTTTGTAAAAAAAAATTATTCTTCTGCTCCTCTGATCTTCCCTCATTTATTGTTTTTGCTTCCTCCCTCTTCTCTTTCAGTAATCCCAGTTCCTCTTGTGTTCGGCATCTTTTTATGCATACATTTTTGAACTCCTCTTTTTCCATAAGATTCTTTGCATTTTTTAGTATCTCCTCTATGGTGTTTACACTCTGGAAGGTTACCTTTAGGGGTTTTGACTTGCTTCTCTTGTATTTCCCTAACTTTTTGTGTTCCTCTGTGTCTTTACTACAGATGTTTGTGTGTGTGTGTGTGTGTGTGTGTGTGTGTGTGTGTGTATGTGTGTGTGTGTGTATGTGTGTGTGTGTGTGTGTGTGTGTGTGTGTGTGTGTGTGTGTGTGTGTGTGTGTGTGTGTGTGTGTGTGTGTGTGTTTAGAAATTTTCAGTCTTTCAGTTATAAATTCAATGTTTGTACACCTAACAAAATGTTTGTACAGCTAACAAAAACCCGAGGTATGTAGGATATTGGTGCAGGGAAAAATCACGTGTACTGCATGACCATACATTAAACAAGTTTTAATCAATAAATAGATTTTACTATATGCCTTACATTTTACTGGGGCTCGGCACCTTGCACCGCAACGTGAAATATCCAAGTTTCAGTGTCAGTTACAGAGAGGGTAAGTTAAATATTTTAGCACTTTTTAAAACACAGAATTGAAAATGACCAATCATTCTGTAACACTGCATGTAGGTCAGATAGGTTTGAGCCATATTAAACATGTAAAAAATTTTACATATTGACTTAATAATTGATTTTAAATACATAGATGACTCACATTTAGCCTGTTTGAGTGAATTCGAGCAAGGTTAATGGAATTTTTAACCCCTTTAACCATGGGGCGTCACTTTCTTGATGCTCGGGCGCAATGAATCATACCGTGGGGCGTCACTTTTGTGATTCTGTGTTATTTTGAATTCGCCCGGGCTTTCAAGTGGTGATCTGTATCATCTATCAGTACTGCCAGTGTCCAACAGTAGTCAGCACTGCTGATGTCATCTGTACTCCCATTCATTGTTGACAATTTAGCCATTTTTCCCAGTTCTTGACTCCCCTCCCTACCTCCCCTCCATTACCCTCTCCTCTCGCCTACCTGGCCACGCTGCGCTACACAAATCTTGTCCAGATTTTCCCACTGATTTCATCCATTGAAATGAGCCCTCTGCCCTATTCTTATACAAAATACTATATATAAAAAAGAAAAAAGACAACTGATAGTGCCTTACACCCGGAATTGGCTAATTATCACCTGGCAACACCCCACATGCACTCGTTCGCTAATTTTTCCTGCTAATTTCCCCTTGAAATATGCTGTATGACCTATTCTCGTAATAAAAATATATATAAGAAAGGAAGGGAGAAGCCTAAGTGATATTTACATTCACCTGGAACTACCTAATTTATTATGTATTGTCTAGATTTCCTGCCATTCATTTCATAGCATATAAATTAGCAGCTGTCACCACACTGACATTGTCAACCCTTGCCTGCACATATACGTCACGTCATTCAGTTTAGTGTTGTCTTTCGAGGTGAAACCATGTCGGACTCGAGCTGCACCCATTGTAAAGGGCCCTATGACCTCTACCCCTAATAAACCTCATGTGGGAAGTGGTAAAGGACTAAGTGACTCTGCTGTGGAACCTGAACTGGCTGATTTATCGATGATAATGATGGATAGTGACTTTGATCTTTCGCATGAATCGTGTGATGAGCCTGGGGAGGAAATCGTGACAGAAACTGGAAGTACGAATGCTTCAGTGTCCCAAGTTGGTCCTGGCTCTGAGGGAAAGGAGCCCTTAGTGCAGCAAGGGAAGGAATTTGGGAAGGGAGTGAAGAGGAGGAGGGTTAGCCCCGGAACAATGGCCCCACATGACCCAGCCTGCCATGAGTCCTGAGGTGAATCACCTCCCCACTCTCTCCGACCTACATCACTAATATCTTCCACCTCTTCAGCAGAAATGTCTCCTAAGTCTTCATCGTCGGAGTCTCCACCAGCACCTGCAGTGAAGGCAGGCCGTAGGGGACGAGGTAAATCCCTTACTCATCATAAAAGTAGAGTAGCTTCTAGAGTAATGGCTGCTAGTGGTACACAGCAACCTAGGGTCAGTCGGGGTGACCTTGAAACGGGCCAGTCTGCCTCACAGCCACCCTCAAACACCCTCACCCAGCCTACATCGCCACGAGAGGGAACCCTGGACGCCTTCATGTGGACAGAAGGTTCCGAATTCGTCTCGGAACAACTCCACTTCAACGAGAGTTCCTCTGGGATACAGCCTGCCTTCATTCTTGACGAGGATGCTGAGTGTGTGCACTGCCTTTTGGCCTTCCTTGATGACGAAGTCATGCAGCACATATGTGATGAGACCAACAGGTATGAGTCACAATGTGCTGCAAGTGGTGAGGGTGCAGCGAAAATGCAACAGTGGACCATGCTTGGAGTATAAGAACTGTATGTGTTCTTCACCCTCATGCTTCTCATGCCCCATTCAAGGAAGCATGAATTGGAAGATAACTGGTCCATGGACCTCTTACTACCCTCACCCACCTTCAATAAGTTCATGGCCAGAGATCACTTCTGTAACATCATGGGAAACCTGCACTTCACCAACAATGATGTACCTTTCCAGACTGACCCAGTCTGGAAGATCCGGGAGTTTCTGAACAGAATGAAAGATAAATTTATGTCATTCTTCTACCCATTTCAGAAGGTTGTCATAGACGAATCCTTGGTTCTGTTCAGAGGACGTCTGAGGTTTATACAGTACATTCCAAGCAAACGTCATCAGTTTGGAATCAAGTTGTGTGTGCTGTGCGACTGTAAGACAGGGTACAGCCTTGACTTCATCATGTATTCAGCCAACACTGTCGATCTGGACAAAAACACACCCTCAGGCTGTGTAGTGAAAGTGCTACTTGAAAGGTATTTTGGTGGGAATCATGTGCTGTATCATCAGAGAAATTACCAATATGCCGGGAATCGAACCCGGGACTCTCAGGTGAGAGCCAGGCAGCATACCACTACACCACGACCAGGTAAAAGTTAACTCACGTTGTCACAATCTTGTAACCAACGTCCCTCCGTCCCCCACTGTGGGCCTAAAGAGGGTGAGTTAACCCCCTGGCACACGGGCAAGTAGATGCTTTTAATCTATCCCAAGCACTTCTGGCAAGTCAGAATGAAGAGAGAACCTGTATTTTTACACAGGAAAAATCATCAGAGAAATTACCCATATGCCAGGAATCGAACCCAGGACTCTCAGGTGAGAGCCAGGCAGCATACCACTACACCACGACCAGGTAAAAGTTAACTCACGTTGTCACAATCTTGTAACCAACGTTCCTCCGCCCCCACTGTGGGCCTGAAGAGGGTGAGTTAACCTCTTGGCACTTTGGCAAGTAGATGCTTTTAATCTATCCCAAGCACTTACGGCAAGTCAGAATGAAGAGAGAACCTGTATTTTTACACAGGAAAAATCATCAGAGAAATTACCCACATGCCGGGAATCGAACCCGGGACTCTCAGGTGAGAGCCAGGCAGCATACCACTACACCACAACCATGTAAAAGTTAACTCACGTTGTCACAATCTTGTAACCAACGTCCCTCCGCCCCTCACTGTGGGCCTGAAGAGGGTGAGTTAACCCCCTGGCACTCGGGCAAGTAGATGCTTTTAATCTATCCCAGGCACTTACGGCAAGTCAGAATGAAGAGAGAACCTGTATTTTTACACAGGAAAAATCATCATATTGGTAATTTCTCTGGTGATTTTTCCTGTGTAAAAATACAGGTTCTCTCTTCATGTGCTGTATACTGACAGCTACTATAAAGCACCGAAACTTGCTAAATACCTTTCAGAGCACGGCACTGGCTCCTGCAGCACTGTCAAGAGCAATCGTGCCAACTTCCCAAAATTCCCTGAGGCAGGAAATTCGCAGCAAGGAGACATGCACCAACGCAAGTCTGAGAAGATGCTGGCAATACGGTGGCATGACAAGAGGATCGTGCACATGGTCATCACCGTACACAAGGGGGAACTGAAAAACAGTGGGAAGGTCGACTGTAGGACAGGCGAACCTGTGATGAAACCCGATGCTGTCATTGACTACAATATCAACATGCAGCTGGTGGACAAGTCTGACATGGTGATTGGAGAGATCGACTGCCTCAGGAAGAATACTAGGTGGTACAGGAAAGTGTTTCTGCATCTTATTGACATGACGATGCTGAACGCCTTCATCCTGTACGAGATGAAGGTAAAGCCACCCAAGTCCTTCTCCCTGAGGTTGTTTGCCAGGACTTGTGTTCAGCAGCTGCTTGAGAGGTATGGTAGGGTGACAGCAACAGATCCAAGGCGCCACTCTGATAGACTTCCTGACAGATTTGAGCAGAGAGCGTACATGGATTGGCACAGACTGGTGCAAATGCCTGCCACAATGAAGAGGAAGGCTGCGATACGCAGGTACCAAGTGTGTCCACATACCACCAGACACACACCTGAGAACAAACGCACCACTTGGCAGTGCGCTGAGTGCCAGGTTCCCCTCTGCATAACCTGCTTTTTTTATTACCACAGCTTGAAACATTTTTAAAACAGTGCAAGTGGAAATTTGAATAATGTGTAAACAATGTGTAAATAATGTGTAAATAGCAAGTGAAAGCAATGGATGTAAATACGATTGAACAGTGGAATATAGTTTTATAAGTTACTGCAAGTGACAGTGCATAACATAGTGTAAATAATATTGAAGTGTAAATATTGGAAATACAACAGAAAATGTAAATAGAAATGTAAATAATTAGAATATAAGAATATGAGTACAAATACTTGGAGTAATGACAGTGAAAGTGAAAGCTTCACTCAACATAGTTTACTGAACGAGAAAGTGAATGCCTGGAGTGAAAATAAACTACTATTTCTCAAGAAAACTTATGGATAAATACTGTAGATATATGTAAGTGTAATAAAGTAATTGGAATATAAAGTGTGAGTGTGTTTATGAATAATAAATGACAGAATACCAGTGGGGAACGAGCGCGGGTGGGAAGCCGGTACGCGCTCATAATTTACACTGCTTTCACAGTGTTTTTTTTTTTTCGAGTGTGGATTCCAAACTACTTGAGAATCATTGAATATTGTTTCTAGTGATAATATCAGGCTGTGGTAGTCATATTACGGGGGGTGAGGAAGTGTAAAGTGGAGACTTCCTTACCCAAATTCAGAAGTCTCCACAAGTTCTACGGTAGTCAACGAAGGCTCAACAAACATCCCAGGAGAAAGCTGAAGGTATATGCCATAGGCATATTTAATTATAATATTCTAGGACTAATAGCTGATTTTTGGCAAATATTTTTAAAAACTCAGCCGGAGCGCGACACTCCCCGAGGGACGTGCAGGGATCGCCTCCGACATCCCCGCGGTTAAATGATAAATGGTGATGACTACTCCGGTCTAGCCGGTGTAAGTCTACACCACCCAATGCCATCATTTTCTTCAAGTGTTGTACAGTCAGAAACACAAGTATCTTCCCAAAGTTTGACGAATACATGCTGGAAAAGTCAAACCATCTGAAAAACGCACTGGTAGAGACTGGGTTTTATTGTATTTCGCCAGTTGTCAGTTTTCTTCAGACGGGCCTGGGAAGATACTTGTTTCTCTGACTGTACTTGGCGAGCAGCGCCGAATCCATCATTACGACCTTCAGGGCGGTTGAGTATCTCTTATTGTTAATATTATTCTTATGATCTAGCAATTACGGTATCTAGCCTCCTTAGTACGAGAACGTCCCTAAATAACTTCTTCCTGCGACAAGATCGCATTTAGTTGAAAGACAGATCCTCTTTAGACTGACGAAGCTACTCAAAACTGATTACAGTCGTCAAGATGTTGAAAACGAGCAGTCTAAACAGACATTATCGTACTGAGAGAATTAGAATATATGTCATCATCATCATCATCATCCGGACCCACCCAAGGGCAGGGTGAGGATATATATATACTCAATTAGTCACTAATTCTTTCTTAATGTTATTCTTGCAGGGAATGTTTTTGTTGCTGGTGGGAGGATGGATCTCCAGCTTTCTCGTGCTTCTCGTGGAAATATGCATTCTAGTGCCTCTCCAAGGTTCTAGTCTAAACGAAGACTGTATATCATTCTAATTTAATGCTCCTCTGTCCAATAATGAAAAAAACAATATATACCCGTGCAGCTGGCTCAGTTAATGGCATAAATTGGTCAGGACAATGAATCCGGCAACGCTTAATGGTATCTGTTCGCAAATGCAGCCATGCTATGTGTTTGGAAGAAAGATTTTTTTATAAAGATATAATCCTGTACTCGCATTAGTCGTGAATTAAGTTAGTCAACTGCACCTAATCTTAACGCAAAGGTCCTCATGCCACTGATGAGAGAATGTGACATTGATCCAAGGTGTTTCAAGGAAGCCAACACCCCACACTGAAACAAACTGATAAACTGTACTTTAAATACTTGAAATACATATATGAACTAAGGATATTGAAATCAATATGCTGAAGTTACCAAATCCTGTAATAATTACACAGTGTCAGTTTAAATTAACAGCAGAATTTGGCATTTGAGCATGGAAATATAACGGTATGTTTGACTGTAATTGAATGAGATGTATAATGTCTGCTGCTTACACTGGAAAGCAGCTATGGGTGTCCTGCAATGATAGCTTTATTAATGCAAACATCAAATCATGACTAATACGAAAGAAACAGCGAGTACTTTTAACAGATTAAAAATTTAATTAATAAAAAGGAAGACATTTGAAAGGAACTCTACCAAAGCAAAAAGTAAATGATAATTAGGAATGGTTTTACAAAACAAAAAGGCAGACTCACACTGTTTGTGATGAAAACACGTAGAACATGTGGCGCTATTATGTAAAAAAAAAAAAAAAGTGTCCAAGTAATTTCTTTTGGATGACTCGCTGTACTTATCTGTTATTATATTCCACACTATCTGTGCAACTAACGAAGACAAAGATATTGTTTATCACAAATGGCTATTATTATCCCTAAACAGAGATATGTACATCATAAAAGTGCTTAAATATATCTGGTGCAGAATTACTCATACATTCACAATCACATTCTGTGTGTGTGTGTGTGTTGTTACCTAATTATTCTTACCTAATTGTATCTTTACAGGAATGAGTTAAGCTCGTACTGACCCGTGTATTAAACCATTTTTATCATACATATCCTTGAATTTATGAATAGTTTTGGCAGACACTACTTCATTCCATTGTGTGTGTGTGTGTGTGTGTGTGTGTGTGTGTGTGTGTGTTTGTGTGTGTGTGTGTGTGTGTGTGAAGGTAGTGCTTAGGGCTTGGATAAACATTTTTTTTTTCTTTTTATGACGAGAGGCTACCAATAATTTACATCACTTAATTATCCATTAGAAAGTGAACTGAGTTAATGTTTTATTTTTTTTTCATGTGTCCGGATCTGAGCATAGGCTTCACAGCCCGTTCTCAAGGCCCAGTAGTCCTCCTATATTCCATAAATCTCCACATGTCACCACTTCAGCATTAACACCCACTGTTCATACTGAATACATGATAGGGCTGTCTCATAAAATACAGGTGTACTGGTATTAGTGGGGGTATTTTTATGACATGTTGGTGGGCCTTTTGTCAGATCAGTAGAGTCTGCATTAATGAAATTCAAATCCTTAAATTGTTCCCTGCCCCAGCAGGGATACGAACCTGGGTCCGTTAGGACTGCAGGCCACCTCTCTACCAATTCAGCCACCGGCTCACTCTGACAAGATCAGTTGGCCTAAGCAAGACTAAGTTTAGTGAAAATACCCTCCAATATTTTCTTTGTTTCATTATTTCCACACATTATCAATAGATGCAGCACAGTCTAGAAAGTTTCCTTCATACACATGTTAACAACTTCCATACTACTCAAAAGTATTCACTTTCCTGGCATGGATTAGTCTAGATAAAGTTACAAGCAAAACATTAATGTAGGTCATAGATAATTGATCGTAGAATCAAAGAAGCCCTGCACGAGAGTGTGGATATGCTGGTGTACAGTCGTGGTCATAAATAATCACCTGTCATCCGGTACCCCGTGCCTCAGGCTGGCTCCTTTATGCGCGGCAAGTCACAGTGGAGTAAGTGGGGCTGAGAGGGAGGGGCCAGAGAGAGAAGGGAAGGTGGGCGGGGGGACGAGTGATGGTGAGAGGGTGGAGTGAGGGAGGGGAGGGAGGGTAGGTATGGGAGCGAGAATGAAATTCGAAGTGGTGGTCACATTATTTGTCTATTTTCTTTCATTCAGGGCATGATATAAAGGAGTTAATATTCGGTAGGTAATGCTGCATTACAATACATCTTGTATAGCGACGTCAGATAACAAGCTTTAGATAGATGGTGATGTGATATTTCTGGCTCGTGTGAAATATGCTGACGTGACAGATCAAACAGTGCAGAGCCATCAAGACTGTGCGGGCCCAGATTGTCACCGCGTGGGAGCCAGAGAACGAGAGGACACGAGCTCGCTTTCTCCACCACACAACGGACAAGCAGGAGCTGTTCAGACGAAACCAGCAAACCATCAACAAAATTGTTTCCTCGCTACCGCGAAGACTGCAAGAGGTTATTAAGAAGCAGGAGTCCACTGGACTACTTGCTAAGGCATTCCTCGTTGCTTTGGCCTTACCAATGTCGGTAAACATTGACATATATATATATATATATATATATATATATATATATATATATATATATATATATATATATATATATATATATATATATATATATATATTTCGGGGAGTTTGGGCAAGATTTTGTTTTATTTTCCTTCTAACATTTTATGAGACATCGTAATTATATCCACCCATGTGCACACACATAAAATTTATTTATCTTTTATTCACAAGTATCTTAATTAGTCTTTTCATAAAGACATGCCATAATATAGTTGACATGATGGTGACTGTATAGAGGGAGTGTATACCGAGAGGATGATCATATTTACTGTGGACACAACCATGTCAATGGCTGCATATGATATTTAGTTCCCAAATTAATTACAAGCCATCCAGATTCCGAAATATACGGATAAACACAAATATCTGGCTCTGCATCAATATTTGATCTGACACGTCAGTATATTTCTCTCACGAACCAGCCCTTGATATCAGCACCAATCTTAAGCTCGTTATCTGACGCCGGTATACATAATGTAATGCAGCATTATCTATCAAAATATTAACTCCATTATATCAAGCCCTGAATGAAAGAAAATAGACAAATACAGTAATGTGATCAACATTTCGCATTCATTCTCCCTTCCCTCCCTCACACCACCTCCACACCATCATTCTTCCCCCCACCCACCTTCCCTTCCCTCTTTACCCCTCCCTCTCAGCCCCTCTTGCTCCCCTGTGACTTGCCGCGCAAAAAGGAAGCAGCCTGAGGCACGAGGCACCAGAGGATAGGTGATTATTTATAACCACGACTGTACAATAAAATACTGACTCCCTGTGCTGAATGACTCACTGGCCACCTGACGCTCCGCGGCTGACTACCTCAGTCTCCACTGCCTTGCCATTCTCTCTCTGTTGGAAAGTCTTGACATGGTGGAGCCGTTCTGGTGTCGTTTACGGCATTAGTGTGGTGCTGATGTGGCGACGATGTTAGTGTGGTGCTGGTATGGCTGAAGGTGTTAGTGTGGTGCTGTTGTGGCTGACGGTGTTAGTGTAGTGTTGGTGTTGTTGAAAGTGTTAGTGTGGTGCTGGTGTGGCTGGTGGTGTTAGTATTGTGTCATTTCGATATCGATTATAAAAAGTTTAAAGACATGGCTGAAAGTGTTAAGGTTGTTTCTGCTGAGAAGCTTTTGGGTTAGGGTCTTGAGCAATCAATGTGTCCTGCAATACAATCTGAAAATAACTAATAACTAACTTGTTCAGTACTCCAGATGGGAGTACTGACAAATAAGTGTTAGCATGTGTGTGTGATTATCGGAGATGATGCTGATACTGTACGTATATTCTAAAGAAACATGGCCTCGTTTCAAGATGTTTATAACCTGTATTGAAATTTATACTAACTGAAAGTACGCTTCCCATTGTTGAGCTATATTGCCTCCGACAAGGAGGTTATGGTTTTGCCGGCGTTTGTTTGTTCGTTTGTCTCTCTGTCTGTTAGCAACTTTACCAAAAACGGAACGAACGGGTTTTGTTGAAAATTTTGTGAAAGTGTGGGCCATGGGCCAAGGAATAAAATGCTTACATTTGGGGCGGATCCAGATCCGGATCCGTAATATCCCGCACAGTATCTCCAAAAATTCTCCGTGAATTTGTATGAAATTTTGTGGATAGGTGAGCCATGGACCAAGAAAATATTGATTAAATTTTGGGACGGATCCAGATCCAGAGCCTATATCCACGGATCAGGAAGCAATGGCATTGCAGGCGGTATGCTCTCTCTGAGCGCTTTCTAGCTAGTTTTTACTCTTACTCCTACGTTTGCAGCGGGAGAGCGGTGTAATGCTTTGAGCAGGATGTGTGTGTGTGTGTGTGTGTGTGTGTGTGTGTGTGTGTGTGTGTGTGTGTGTGTGTGTGTGTGGATAAGAAAATAATCTAGTTTTTATCCGATTTTAACCAAACGTGCAGGAAGGTTGAGGGTTAGCCAATAGGTAAACAGAGTGGTGTTGAGGACAATAAATTAAGGGACAAGGTAAAGGGCTGGGTCAAACCCGACCTGGCAAAATCAATTTAAACAGTTTCATCGAATATTGACCAAAGTTTGAAGAAGGGTTGAGGATAAGGCAAGAATGAAGTGATTGAATCTTGAACACATTCAGTCAAAAGTCAAGGTCACAGGTCAAGGTCAAATTTCGACCTGCTAATTTCTTAATAAAATAAACAGTTTATCCGATTTAACCAAGCAGTAGAGAGGCAGCCATGGAGTAAAGATACTGCTTTTTTAGAACAGACCAAAGTTGAAGGTCACAGGGCACAAGCAGCTTGAGCAATTTTTATCCAATTTAGACCAAACATTGTGGAAAGGTTGATGATAACGACAACAATAGAGTATGCAAGTTTGAGGACAATCAAAGGCCAACGTCACAGGAAAAACGCCAAAAACCAAGGTAACAGGGTAAGGTCAACTCAAACCATTTGGTGTAAGTGTACCAACCATGGTGGAGGAATTTAGGATGAGATAAGAATGAAGGAATTCTGTACTGGGAACAATCAGTCAAAAGTCAAGGTCGCAGGGCCAGGTCAAAGTCTGACCCATGTGTGTGTGTAAGAGAATAACTAAAACCGTTCTGTTTTTATTTCAATCAACCTGGGTGGATAAGTCAAGGATCTCAGAAGAGGATAACCTAATGTTTTTTTTTAAAAAGCAGCCGGTTAAACATCAAGGTCACATGGCAAGGTCAACTTCAACAGTTTTCTTCCAATGTACACTAGAGATTGGGGTACGGTTCAAGTTAAAACAAGGATACTGATCCAATTTTGAGAGCAAACAAAGGTCAAGGTCGCTGGGAAATATCAAAGGCCAACATCACTGAGCAATGCCAGTTTGATCTAATTTGAACCAGTGTTGATGGAAGTGTTAAGGGTTAGACAAGAGCGAAGTTATCCGAGCTGGACAGTAACTGACGCAGGTCAAGGTAACAGAACACAGTGAAATATCCTGCCTTTATATAAGTTTAAAGGCGCAGGTCAGTCCTTGTCCGATGCTTATTGTTTGTTTTTTTAGTTACTTGTTTTCCGGGGAGGGGCACTATCCCTCCACCAACCCTTTTAGTCGCCTTTTACGACAAGCAGGGATACTGGAGGAGTATTCTTGAAAAAAAAAAACAACCCTCAGGGGGGTAGGGGGGTTTTTCAGGACCGGACAAAGGACTTGGTAATGGCAACTTGGAATGTAAGAGGAGCGAATTATGAGGTGAAAGAGAGAGAGATTGTCCAGGTGCTTGAGGGTGCGAAAGTGGATGTATGTGGAATAATTGAAACAAATTGGAGAGGAGAAAGTGTGAGAGAATGGGAGTATGGATGGGGTATGTGTGCAGGAGTAGGTGAGAATGAGAGGGCTAAGGAAGGAGTATGTATAGTTGTGAGTAAAAGATGGAAGAAGAGCATAAGACAGTATGGATCAGTTGGGTCAAGGATTGTGTAGGTAAAGTTGAAAGTTGGAATACAAATGTGGGCGATTGTGTGTGTGTATGCGCCAATGCAAGATTGTGCTAGAAGAGTGAGAGAAGAGTTCTGGACAAATGTAGAAGTGTGCATGGAAAAGTTTGGAAGGAATGAGAGAGAGTTTTTGATTGGTGTAATGAATGGTAAAGTTGGGAATGTGAAGGTGGATGGAATAGTTGGTGAGTGGGGTGTGCCTGCTGAGATAGATGAGAATGGCAGTGCGTTAGTGTACATTTGTGCTGGGAGGGGGTTGGTGATAGCCAATACCCTCTTCAGGCATAAAATGATCCACAGGTATACATGGCGAGTGATGAGAAAGGTGGATGGTGAACTGAATGAAAGGAAGGCAATGATTGATTATGTGTGTGTGGGTGAAAGGATGCGAAGATGTGTAATGGATGCAAGAGGTCATAGAGGTTGGGGGAGTGGACTTTCTGACCACTATTTGGTGGTGGCCAGAATTAGAATTCAAGTAAGATGGAGGAACAGAAGAAGGGAAAGACGAGAGGAAGGAGTAGTTGCAAGGAGAGTGGAAAGGTTACAAGAGGATGAGAAAAAGGGAGAGTATAAGAGAGAAGTGGAGGAACGATTGGGCAAATATGAATTGGAGCAGATGGGAGACGTGGAAGGTGTGTGTAGGATTTTTACGGAAGAAATATGTTCAGCATGTGATGTGGTGAGTGGAAGGAAGAGAAGACGGAGGGGGGTGCAAGGAACAGCGTGGTGGACTGAAGAGGTGAGACAGGCTGTGGCACAAAAGAAGAAAACATACAATGAATGGATGAGAAATAGGGGCGTGGAAGAAGTTGAGAGGCAGAAGAGAGAGTTATATGTAGAAAGAGAGAGAGGGGTGAAAAAATTAGTAAGAGAAAGTAAAAAGAGAGTGGATGAGGAATTTGGAAGGAATTTGAGTGTAAAGTGGAGGGACTGTAAGAAAATGTTCTGGAAAGAGGTGAAAAGAGTAAGACATGGTGAAAGTGAAGTTAGCAGGGGAGTGAAAGATAAAAATGGTACATTAGTATTGGAGAAGGGAGAAAAAGTGAGCAGATGGAGAGAACACTTTAAGGAATTGTTGTACATAGAGGATGGAAGCAATGCGAGTATAAGTGGCTGGGGAATGGCTGGGAAAAGGAGGGAGGTGAGAAGACAGGAAGACATCAGTAGGATAGAAGTTGTGGAAGCAATGAAGAAAGTTAAATCAGGGAAAGCCCCAGGAATGGATGGAGTGTGTGGTGAAATGCTGAAGCATGGGGGAGAGATAGTAGTAGAATGGATGTGGAAGATGTGCAGATTGGCCTGGGAGGAAGGTAGAGTCCCGGAGGATTGGAAGTCAGATATAATTATTCCCTTGTACAAAGGAAAAGGGGAAAAAGAAGTGTGTGGTAATCATAGGGGCATTTGTCTTCTTAGTATAATAGGAAAAGTGTATGGTAGGATACTTATTGACAGAGTTAGAGAAAGAACAGAGAAATTAGTTGGAGAAGAACAGGAAGGCTTTAGGAAGGGAAGAGGTTGTGTAGATCAGATATTCATTCTTAGATCTTTAGTGGAAAAGTTTCTAGAGAAGGGAAAGAAGTTGTATGTGGCTTTCATGGATTTGGAGAAAGCATATGACAGGGTGGATAGACAAGGATTGTGGAAAGTGTTAAGAATATATGGAGTAGATGGGAAGTTGTTGAATGCTGTGAAGAGTATGTACGATTTTGTGAAGGCTGCAGTGCGTGTGGATGGTGAACTAAGTGAATTTTTCTCTTTGAAAGTTGGGTTGAAGCAGGGATGTGTCATGTCTCCATGGTTGTTCAATCTGTACATGGATGGGGTAATAAAAGAGGTACAAGGTAGGGTAGTGGATGTTGGAGTGGCCCTGGTGAGAGAGGATAGTGTTTGGAAACTCCCTGTACTGTTGTTTGCAGATGATACTGTGTTGTTGAGTGAAGACGAAGGGAGCTGCAAGGCTTAGTGGATGGGTTTGGGAGAGTGTGTAAGAAACGGAATATAAAGGTGAATGTAGGGAAGAGTAAAGTGATGGTCTTTGAGAGAGGTGAGGTCAGTGAATGTACAGCGAGGTTGGGTGGTGAGGAATTGGAAAATGTGAGTACGTTTAAATACTTGGGTAGTGTGATGAGTAAGGATGGAGGTTTGGAGGGTGAAGTGCTTGAAAGGGTACAGCAGAGAAGAAAGGTTGCTGGTTCTTTGAAAGCAGTGATAAGAAACAGGGAAATGAGCATGGAAGTGAAAAAGTTAGTACATGACAGTATTGTGATACCAACTCTAACGTACGGAAGTGAAGCTTGGACGTTGCTGGAAGGACACAAGTCAAGAGTGAGAGCAGTGGAAATGAGTTATTTAAGAGGAGTCTGTGGAGTCACATGGAGAGACAGGCTGACGAATGAGGATGTAAAGGAGCGTTGTGGTGTGGATGTGGATGTGATAGGAAGCGTTATGAGGAACACACTGAGGTGGTTTGGCCATGTGGAGAGGATGGAGGGTGAAAGACTGACGAAGAGAGTGTATGTGAGTGAGGTGGAGGGGGGAAGAGGGAGGGGGGGGTCGAGGATGAGATGGAGGGATGGGGTGGAGAGGTATAAGAGAGAGGGGGGTGTGAGTTGGGAGCAGGGCAGTGAGATGGCGGGGGACAGGGCGACTTGGAGGCGATTTGTTTGTGGCCACCCCAAACGGGATTGAGGCGTCTGGCAATAGATAGATATATAGATAAAGGCGCAGTTGTTTCACTTTCTGAGAACTCCTTCCGGTTCTTATTTATGTGCAAAATAGTAATAAGGAATGTGATTTTAGAATGAACATGGGTACTTACCTAGTTTTAGTTCAGTATATGTAATTGCTTTTTGGCATATTTATTTTCATGCATCAGAATCTGAGCATATAATTCCCTAAAACCCAGCAGTCCTCAAATGCATTCTATGCATATGGCGCATACACCTTACCATTATATATGTATATCCAGTTTGGACACAAGCCTATAATTTAATGGTCACATTTATTACGGTCCTACCCCCTGAGAAGGATGTGATAGAATAATCAGAATAAACAACTTTGATACTTCCTAACAAGTAACCTGCAGCGCCAAATGATTCAATTCGTAGAAGACATCAATCGGAATAATACTGTGAGGTGTAACAATAATAGTAAAGGTGTCGCTCGTAAGACAGGCCTCAAGTTTCGATTTTTTTTTGTCAACAAATGAAGGGGAAGTATAAGTTACTGAAGTTTAAGTATTTTTTCAGTCAGCATTTGCAATATAGCAAGCAAAAAAATAATCACACACACACGCACATACTGCCTGTCTGTCTGTCTGTCTGTCTGTCTCTCTATCTCTCTCTCTCTCTCTCTCTCTCTCACACACACACACACACACACACACACACACACACACACACACACACACACACCAAAGACTTTTATGGAAACAGTACCATCAAGGAGGAATTCGAGGCAAACTGTTTTGTTGGATGCAAGATTTTCTCATAAAAAGAGAAATGAGAACAGTACTAAGAGGAAACTACTCATCATGGAAAGAAGTGACTAGTGGAGTACCACAGGGTTCAGTGCTGGCACCAATCATGTTTTTAGTGTATATAAATGATATCATTTTTTTAGTGTATATAAATGATATGAACAGTAACACTGGAAATGAGAGCTATCTGAATATGTTTGCAGATGATGCAAAAATACAAAGGAGAATTACTAACACAGACTCTTGTAAATAGCTACAAGAAGAATTAAATAAACTTCATGAATGGAGTAATACATGGCAAATGGAATTCAATGTGGACAAGTGTCATGTAATCAAGTTTGTTAAAAGTGGAAAAAGACCTGATTGGGATTATAAGTTAGGAAATAAAACCCTATACACATCAGAAAGAGTGAAGGACCTAGGTGTGATTATCAATAACAGACTATCTCCAGCTGACCACATCAGCGAGAAGGTACGGAACATGTATACACGGTTTGCAAATATGAGAATAGCATTCACATACATAAATGAAAACATGCTAAGAAGGATAATAATATCATTCATTAGACCAACCCTGGAATATGCATCAGTAGTCTGGAATCCTCATCTCAAATAACATATAGACAAGATTGAAAAAGTTCAAAGGGCCGCTACAAGATGGATACCAAGCTTAAGGGACCTAAGCTACGAAGAAAAAATAAATAAACTGAATCTACCAACACTACGGGAGAAAAGGAAAAGAGGTGACATGATAATGCTATATAAGTGCATATCAGGGAAGGAGAAAATAGACATATATGATTACTTAACATATGGAGAAGCATCAGCAAGAGGACACTACAAAAAACTGCATAAGAAGAGAGGTGATAAAGACGTAAGGAAATTCAGTTTCCCAAATAGAACAATTGATCAATGGAATTCACTACCGAATGAAATAGTGTGTGCCAAAACAATTCACAAAATTAAGGATATGTACGATAAATATGGTTTAAGACATGGGACAGTACGAGCTTGACTCATTCCTGTAAAGATACAATTAGGTAAGAACAATTAGGTAAGAACAGGGGATACCAAGGAGTGCAGATGCAGGCCGACAGCGCTCCATACCAAGCCAGGACGGCCAGTGACATTACCTAAATATGTATCTTTATATGAGTCAAGCTCTGTACCAGGTTAGACTAAATGGTTTTTTATTATTAAAAAAAAAAAAAAAGTTTAAACAAGACTTGTTCAAACAGAAAAGAGAACCGAGTAGCAAAAGAATGCGCTCAATCAGCCGATTGTTTGTTTAGACTACAACTGCCCAAGGGAATGTAAGTACTCTGTGCTTTTAGTTTTGCAAAATTACCACATACTTTAGTAAAGCAAATTTGGAAAAGAAAAGGGATAAAGCTAGAAAGCAGGATGATGATTTCTACCAAGAACTGGTTGAAATGGAGACTCACAATAAACTGGTAGAGCATGTACACAGACTGGAGATGGCCTTCCAGAATGAGATTGATGAAATAAAGAAGCAGATGTACTTGCAAAAGGAAAAAATAGAAAAACTTGGAAGGGAGGTCAACACGAAAGACACAACCATATGTGAATTAACAGTGGAAGTGAGTACACTTAGGAGGAAAATGAGTGAAATGCCAAGTACAGTAGTCAACCACGAGAGTATTATGGAAGAGTTTAAAATGATACAGAGATAATTAGGCAAGTAAGCAGTCTGATAGACCACAGCAGTGATATTGAGGAGAAGATAACACAGGTGAATGAAGCTGTGCAAAGCTAAAAAAATGATGTGGAAACCACGTATGATGAAATGGTGAAAGTAAAGAAAGACTTAGAAACAAGGGTGGAAGGAAACAGCATTAAAAAGGAAGTGAAAAGAATAATCCAAAACAATCCAAAGTCAGTCAGAGATTCAGTAGATATCAACAAATCTATAGTAATCACTAGTATAGAAGAGGAAGAAGTAAAAAACAAGACCTCAAGAGACAAGAAGGAGATGGCAAATGTAATGAGTCTATTGAAAGAAGTATCAGAGGAAATCTATAGTAAAGACATAGAGGAACACAAAAGGTTAGGGAAATACCAGAAAAGCAAGTCAAGACCTCTAAAGGTAACTTTCCAGAGTGTAAACACCGTGGAGGAGATACTAGAAAATGCAAAGAATCTTATGGAAAAAGAGGAGTTCTAAAATGTATGGATAAAAAGATGCCTAACACAAGAGGAACTGGAATTACTGAAAGAAAAGAGGGACGAAGCAAAAACAAAAAATGAGGGAAGATCAGAAGAAGAAAAGAACACCTTTTTTTTTTTTTTTTACAAAGTAATAGGATTGTAGGTATGAAAGTGGTACATAACCAGGAGGGAATAAAAAGGAGGAAGGTAGTAGAACCATGTCATGACATGTATATAAACAAGATGATTAAGTTGATGTACTCAAATGTGGATGGAATGGTGTCTAAATTATTAGAGATGAATGATTATGTCAGAGAAAATAAACCACATATAACATGCCTAACTGAAACAAAATTAACACCAAGGATATCAAATGACATACTAAAATTAGAGGAATATAATATATGGAGAAGAGATAGAAACTTAAAAAAAGGAGGAGGAATTATAATATTAACTAAGAATAATCTAAAAGTCAATGAAATAAAACTAGATATACCCCCACACGTAGAATTGATTGCAGTAGAGATCAACACATCCAAAGGGAAAGTAATTGTAGCCAATTTGTACATGCCATCCAGATCAAACACATGGGAAAGAGACGAATAAGAGGACCTGGCAGAGAGTACAATTCAGAGTTTAAGAGCGTTACTATATAAAATGGAAGAGAAATCGGAAAGAATTATACTAACTGGAGATTTTAATACAAATATAAATTGGACTACTCTAGATATAATAAGCCAAGAAAGCTGTTGGAACCAAAAGCTCCTGGATCTCGTGCAAGAATTTTTCCTAACGCAACATGTGAGGGAAACCACCAGAAAAAGAGGACTCGATGTACCTTCAATGCTAGATCTCATACTTGCTAGGCAAGAATATGATATTGACAGTTTAATATATCACCCTCCACTCGGCAAAAACGACCATGCAGTACTAAATTGGAACTTCAGGACAGCATATGACATAGTTAACAGCAATGAAAGTTACAAAAAGAGCCTAAACTATAAAAAGGGAAATTATCATGGCCTTAAGAAGCATTTCTTAGAAGTTGATTGGGAAAATGAGCTTAGAGGACAAGATTTAAATGCTGTATATAAAAAATTCTGTGAATTTTATGAAACAGGAGTCCAGAAGTACATCCCATAGCACAAAGAAGCAGATAAGAAAATATAGAAATGGTTCAATACAGAATTTAAAAAATCAAAATAATGAAGGATTTGTTGTGGAATAGATACAGAAGACACAATAGTGAAAGGGCATATAATAATTACAAACAGGCAAGAAACGATTATACAAGAATAAGGAGGGAAGCCCCAAGACAGTTTGAGGAGGATATCATAAATAAAAGTAGTGATCAATCGAAGCTATTTTACAGCTACATCAGAAGCAAAACCAAAGTAAAAGATATAATACAATCCATTACAGACGAGGGAATCACCTATACACAAGAAAAAGATATTTGTGAAGCACTAAATAAGAATTTCCAATCAGTTTTTACAGAAGAAAAAAATTTTGAGAGGGACTATGTGGAACATGCATGCCCACACATACTACCAGATATACAAATATCAGAAAAAGTAATACAGGAGGAGTTAAGTAAATTAGACAGAGGAAAAGCAAATGGTTCTGATGAAATTTCATGTTGGGTGCTACGAGAATGTGCAAAGGAGTTAAGTAAACCATTTTTTTTAATTTTCAAATCTTTGAGTCAAGGTAAACTACATGATATTTGGAAGAAAGCAAATATTGTCCCCTTATTCAAGAAAGGGAATAGGCAAAATCCACTCAACTACCGACCAGTATCACTGACCAGTGTTGTAAGCAAGGTATTAGAAAAGCTTATAAGAAAAGCTTGGGTAAATCATCTAGAAGAACACAATATGATAACAGAAAGACAGTTTGGTTTCAGAAGAGGAAAATCATGTGTTACTAATCTGTTGAGCTACTATGACAGACTAACAGACACAATACAGGAAAGAGAAGGATGGGTGGACAGTATCTATTTTTATTTCAAGAAAGCATTTGACACAGTACCACACCAAAGACTTTTATGGAAACTGTACCATCAAGGAGGAATTCGAGGTAAACTGTTTTGTTGGATGCAAGATTTTCTCATAAAAAGAGAAATGAGAACAGTACTAAGGGGAAACTACTCATCATGGAAAGAAGTGACTAGTGGAGTACCACAGGGTTCAGTGCTGGCACCAATCATGTTTTTAGTGTATATAAATGATATAGACAGTAACACTGGAAATGAAAGCTATCTAAATATGTTTGCAGATGATGCAAAAATACAAAGGAGAATTACTAACACAGACTCTTGTAATGAGCTACAAGAAAAATTTAATAAACTTCATGAGTGGAGTAATACATGGCAAATGGAATTCAATGTGGACAAGTGTCATGTAATCAAGTTTGGTAAAAGTGGAAAAAGACTTGATTGGGATTATACGTTAGGAAATAAAACCCTACACACATCAGAAAGAGAGAAGGATCTAGGTGTGATTATCAATAACAGACTATCTCCGGCTGACCACATCAGTGAGAAGGTACAGAACATGTATACACTGCTTGCAAATATGAGAATAGCATTCACATACATGAATGAAGACATGCTAAGAAGGATAATAACATCATTCATCAGACCAACCCTGGAGTATGCATCAGTAGTCTGGGGTCCTCATCTCAAAAAACACATAGACAAAATTGAAAAAGTTCAAAGGGCAGGTACAAGATGGATACCAAGCTTAAGGGATCTAAGCTACGAAGAAAGAATAAATAAACTGAATCTACCAACACTACAGGAGAGAAGGAAAAGAGGTGACATGATAATGCTATATAAATGCATATCAGGGAAGGAGAAAATAGACATAAATGATTACTTAACATATGTGGAGGCATCAGGAAGAGGACGCTGCAAAAAAACTGCATAAGAAGAGCAGTGATAAAGACGTGAGGAAATTCAGTTTCCCAAACAGAGCAATTGATCAGTGGAATGCACTACAGAATGAAATAGTGTGTGCCAAAACAATTCACAAGTTTAAGGATATGTACGATAAATATGGTTAAAATACGGGACAGTTCGAGCTTAACTCATTCCTGTAAAGATACAATTAGGTAAGAACACACACACACACACACACACACACACACACAGGCTTAAGAAGGAGACCCAAAATTGTGCCCTTATATAAAAAAAGTAAGTGTGTTGTGTCCACCTTGTTGTCATTCTATATGGTGGGGGGAGAAGTAACTACAGCAGAAGGAGGAGGGTAAAACCTGGACAGCGGCTGGCTGAGCAGTGGGGCTATCATCCACAGTGTGTCCAATACTGCTCGCAATGAACTCCTCCAGCACATCAACTTTATGGGTCAGGCTGTTAATTTTGTTTGTAGCCTCGGTCAGCTTGTCTTCCAAGCTCTGATGTGGTTTGCACATCCTGCAAACAAAGGAACGTCCGTAAAAAAAAGGATCCAGTTAAATTATCAGAGCAGGCTAAGCAAATGATTTTCATGGCATTCTGAAATTCAAAGTTACTGTGAAGATTTATAAGAGAAACAGAATCAAATATTGCTGATTAGCACCTGGAAGAGATGCTGGAACAATAATCATTTACTTTTACAAAATCTGCTAGTAAAACAATCGTAATTTATTTAATTGTTACTGGAGGTCTCGACTGTGGGGGTCTTGCTATTTAAAACAGTACATGAATGACTACTGCAAAGCATTTTTCATCAATCTATTACAGAGAAAGGAAAGCTAACCGTTACCTGGAATGGAGAAAGAAAATTATAGTACAATCTGAAATATAACAATAAAGCCACACTAAGGTCATACAATACACAAACAAGTTTATCTCCTGAAACGTCACAACATATGAAAATACAATTATATCTTGCCTGTAAAGAAATGGGAGAGATATTTCACTGTAAAAATTAGTGCAAGTAGAAAGGAAAAAAAAATGTTGGGCAATAACAGCAAGACTTGCCTAGTGTCGAAAATGTATACAAACACTGACGTAATCCCTTGTTTTGCTAATTTATCGTTTACAGTGATAAAATAATGGACCACTGGTATAGTAGAAAATTCTGTCTTAATCCATTAATACTAAATTGGTTCTGAGACCAAAAAATAAATATACAAAGCACATACTCCTATGCTTTTCCGAGGGTAACTCATCTGGTCCTCTGGTGGGAAACGGCTGAAGGAACTGCATATCAGGGACAAAAAGATATGGGTGCCAAGGTAAAACAAAAGTATTTATAAATAATATATATATATATTTTTACCTTAGAGTGGTGCAGATCACCATCCAAAGCACTCTACATTCAGTCCCAGAGATTCAAAGAATTAAACTGAGTCTCTTATTCAATACCGTCTATCAAACAAAGCTGATCATACACTCATCCGTAAACAACACTCACAGACGTTGAACAAACCGTATTAACCAAGGGCCTCGTTTTGTCCCCAAATGTGGGGGGAGGACACAATCGGGACCATACTACTTTGTGCGCACTGCATGCAGGGTGGGATGGGGGGAGTGTAACCTGGTTGGAGTATTTTTATAATGTGAAGGTAAATGTATGTACAGTTCAAACACAACATTCAGTTGTAGAAGGGGCTAGAGAAAAGACTTTTAAAATGCCAGCTGTGGCAACTTAGGTCACCATCACACCCCCAGGATGAGGACACAGAGCGCTAGACAGCTTTGAGAACGTGTCCGGGCAATATAGACATAAGTTCACCCAGGCCCCGAGCCCCTATTCCCCGGAGATCACCCGCCGCCACCACCTTAGTCAAAGTACACTAACTCCCGGGCGAGCTGACCACCGACAGGATCGGGGTGGAATTGGTCTAGCAGTTCCACCAGCACCCTAGTGACAGCTTGGAAGCTGTGCCATACCAGAGACAGCCTGTGGCTGCACAGAAATAAAGGAGAAGGCCTCTAGCTGCTCTGATTTAAGGGCCTTGGCCTGTAGCCGGGCACCAGCAACAGCCTGTAGCCGCACCGGGGAGAGACCGGTACGTCCCCTCTTCTTTTGCAGTTGCCTCGGAGGACACAACACAGGCGACGTAATGTAGCCATGCCAGTAGGCAGGAGACTGCCCATAGCCACTCCTAGTCTACACGTCGCCCTCCTTATGGGACTTCGGCAAAGGCCTGTAGCAGTGTCAAAAGGCAAGCGATGGCCTGTAGCTACACTTTTTCTGCTTTCTTGTTAGGGAGTCGGGCTCCAGCGATGGCCTGTAGCCATGCCAGGGAGAGACACCAAAGTCCCTTGCCCACTGTGACCCTGCAGCAAGAAGGTGATCTGCACTCAGTCCTGCCCTTCGGCAGGAGCACAGATTGTCCTCCTGTCCACCAAGACTGAGGCAACCTCCAGGAGGAGGCCTGCTGCCTTGAGGACTGGTGGGGAGGCCCCGTACTGTCCCCAGGGTTATTCTCCCTCCGTCCAGAGGAGGAGGATGCCTACCTGACGGACTCTGGCAGGGAGCAACGCCATGGCCCCGCCCTGACAGCGGCACCACCAGCAGGAGACTGCAGCCGACGAGCCTCTGAAGACATCCCCAGGACCCCCAGGTGAGCCCTCTCCCCTCCCCGACAAAGGCAATGCCCATCCTCCACCCGGCGCCTGAGCAAGTGCCTGCACCACCTATAGGGCCCCAGTCCTAAGGGACAGACTCCAGTCCCCAGTCCCAATAATGAGGAGTCCTTCACCACACATAGCCCAAGCCCCAGCTGAGAGACGACGCCCCTGAGAACGGTTCCGTGGCTGCGGAACAAAGAGACCCCTAAAGGGCCTCTGCCTACCACAGGCTGAAAGTTGTGAGCCCCTAGGCCTCCCCTTCCCCCTCTGTCCCACCTGTGACGTAATGAATATAAAGACAGTGAATTATAAGTGAACAGTGAGGCCAGCATGAGAGGCATGATAGTGAGTGTAATGCAATATATGTGTACAGTGAGGCCAGAAAAGAATGCATAATAGTGAGTGTAAGAACAGGCATCACAGTGATACCAAACAGTGACTATAAAGACATTGCAATATACACGAACACCGGGATAAAACATCGCCCCTCGGTGCAGCGCCTGTAACACAGTGTCAGAGCCTACCCCCTTCTTGTGCAGGGTTAGCAACTCCCCCCCCCCCCTGTGACCAGTCTAAGCCTAGTGCCTGAACAGTGTGAGCCTCACGGTATTGCCTCCTCACCCAAGACAGTGAAGTAGTGTCTTACCCTCCTGACCCAGACTTAGACTCCTGTACATCTAGTATCCTGTGTGATACTCTGCCCACTAATGAGCCTGTGTATTGATTATTGCCAAGTATATTGTGTAAGACTGTCAGCCTTTTCCACAACACTGAGTTTGTCAATATACATGTAAGGTTGTTGCCCGGTGTTTTTATGCCCTTGCCATCTCTTATTTGTCTAATCTCTGGTCTAGAAAGGGAACCCTGCTGCACTTTAAGCGTTCTAGGGATGGGAAGCCCGCCCCTTAACCCACTGCATGGCGGCTATTTTTAGCCTTATGGGTCACCCCATTGCCAGCCATTTTTCGACTTTTTTTCTTTGGCTAAAATTATACATTTTGATGTGGAAACAACGAATTTTGCCATTAAAATGCTCACTGAGGCTCAGAAATGAGTTTCACTGAGTCCTGCATACTCGCATACAGGTATAGCCGCTCTCTCACGCCCACCACATACGTGAGAGAAAGCCGTTTTCTATGTAAGATATACTCAGGTATTTATTCTGGGAAGGTATAGCAATGTTCAGAACACTTCTAATTACTTATTACTTCAGCATCTATCACAATTTGTGTCTTTCTCACTGTGAATGCATTATCTTACACTTTCTTGAAGATAGGTACAACCTGATTTCATTATGTAGAGTCCTGGGACTTACAAGAAGGTATTTACAACTTGACTTCACTATATAGTCCTTACACTAACAAGAAAATATTTACCACTTACACTTACATGAAAATATTTACAAAATGCCTTCACTATGTACAGCACTGGGAGAGGCACATGGGCAAAGTGAGGCAGAGCGAGCATGAGAGGGGGAGTGAGTGAGTGTATGGCCTTGACAGCCTGGAGGATGGTAGAGGAACACTTACCTTATATAGCTGCCAATTTTTACTCGTGAATCTTGAAAAATGTGGTCATAGTGAAGTTTTTTATTTTAAACTGTTTTAAAATGGCACTGGCACTGGCCACAGAATCATGTCAGACCATTTTAAAATGGCACTGGCATGCAGCGGGTTAAACACCTAGCTTAACAACAATCTTTTACATATTATTTGCTGGTGTGTGGGAAAATTTCATCAATATTGGGTAATAAAAAAAAAAAAAAAACTCAGTACAGGTTTCTAGGGTGTACTCTGAAACATGAAGGCGACAAACTGGTAGCCTAGCCCTATAACCACCAGTTCTACTGAAAGGAAAACTACTAAAAACGAGCATACAGTACACTCACTGTTGATAGTAATTCTACATAATGTAGCATTTGCACATTTTTAATAATTCAAGTCAATGAATTACCCCCAGACAGGTATTTTGTTTTGTACTACTGCAGTGGTGGTAGCCAATAGAAATTCTGTTTACCACTACTAATTCTTTTAGTTTTATTCTCATTGGTTCAGGCATCAGGGGTGATGCATATGTCAATACTGACTTAAGTAAATACATCAGGTGAGATTAATCTCTCGTAATCCTTGACTCATGTGACCACTCGACCTGCCCAGCTCAGCAGGGAATGATTCTCATATCATCTGAACTGTACTGTACTGTATAGAAAGGATTTTTCCATTATGGAAAAAATAAAGAAAAATGGCGTAAAGCTATTCATCCTCAAAATTTTCACTTAAAAAAGTGGGGAGGGGGACAAAAGATACTCAGTCACTCAGGCTCCAAAAAGTGGGGGGGACACGTTCCCCTGTCCCACACCCAAACAAGGCCCCTGGTATTAACACTTCACAAACTACACTTAGCGACCAGACAATCAGCCAGATCACTCACCCAAACTCAGGACTATCACACTAATCACACATGCAAAACACTGAGGCAGGGCACTTAGCTGTGAGTATTCGCTGAGCAGGCCAGGACGTCTGGCTAGTATGGTGGGGTAGAGATTAAACTGGAAGCCACCAGTTAGTCTAAGCAACTGACAAGCAGTCTGGCACTTACTGTAACTATACTGAATTCTTCTGTTAACCCATTCCATCCCGACGTTTTCTGGGCAGTGGTACGCCCCAGTTCCGACATTTTTGGATCTTTTTATTATTTGCTCAAACATCCGCTTTTGGTGAGAAACATCGAAAATTCATAGAGAAATCGCTCACCTGAGGTTTAAAATACTCGATACAGGTATGAGTACCTCCTTACCTGACTGGGTTTTCTAACAGGCTGGCACCAAAGAAAACGAGTTCTATGGGAAGGTAACTTTTTTATCCACTCATAAACAGTATTTATTTATTTATGTGGTACGAATTTATATGTAGTACAAGAGTATATTGGTTTTCAAACAGTAATATAGGCATTATAAGCATAGTTTCACTCACTAACTCATCACCATTCATGACCTTTTTTTCCCACATTACCTGATCATCATTTCTGACTGTTTCTTCCTCTAATGCCATGTAAACTTTGTCCTCCACATTGTCATCGATTGGGGAATCACTCTGGCCCTGAATGTCTTTATTGGCCAGGTCACTGGTAACAGATGAATTGCTGAGACAATGGCGTGCAGGGGGGGGGAGAGGTTATGCGGTGTAAGGCATTGTCCCTGATTGGCGTCTTGTAGAGGAATAGAGGAAGGTGTCCCGTGTATACGTGCCAAAAATCACCCGCAAAATCACTCGCGAAAATTGAAAGTTGTGCAAATTAGGGACCTTGCAATGTTGACGTTACTTCACGTCTCCGGGATATGAGTGCACATCATGTGAGGACGTGAATTCACGTCTCCGTGACGTGGCGGGTTAGCCTACCTATTTTTTTTCTTTTTTCAAGTTGATGATCGTTCTTGGAATTAAAAGAATATGTTTAACAGCACGCTCGACATGTATATATATATATATATATATATATATATATATATATATATATATATATATATATATATATATATACAAAGGTTTCAGAGCGTATATCTAGGGGCCAGTAGCATATCCCAAGGCCCAATAGTCCTCCTACACCTCCACACGTCACCAATTCGGCACAAACACCCACCATCCATATTGAATACATGCTAGGGCTGTCTCGTACAGGACTGGTGTATTGTTATTAGCAGGGGTATTTTTACGACATGTTGGCGAGTCATCTGGTAGATCAGGAAAGTCTGCTTCTTATGAAATTCAAATCCTCAAACTGTTCCCTGCCCCAGCCAAGATTCAAACCTGGGTCAATCAGTAGTGCAAGCCGCCTCTCTACCGATTCAGCCACTACTAATATGTATATATATATATATATATATATACACCGCCTCTCTACCGATTCAGCCACTACTAATATATATATATATATATGTATATATATATATATGAAGCCTCTGTGGTACAGCTGTAAGGTGTGAGTTTTTGTACAATGAAGAATGAGGGTTCGCGCCCAGCCAGGGTAATAAACATTGAGATCGTTCTTCAGGCCACGTACTGGATTGGTGGACACAAAGGGTGATGTGGTTGAACCAGTGTCACATACTATAAAGTATGCTTACACCTCGTCAGATTGTGCGGGCAGATTACACTTGGTTCACAGACTACACACACATTCAAAGCCACTCCAACACTACAATTACTCTTACAAGCACTTCTCACCCTACATACAATCTCTGCTAGATAGCCTAAGCCACTTGGCAGAGATACATTGGCTGTATCATCCTAACTTCGGTCGGGATAGGCTGATGAGATGAGATGATATATATATATATTTATATATATATATATATATATATATATATATATATATATATATATATAGAGAGAGAGAGAGAGAGAGAGAGAGAGAGAGAAAGAGAGAGTTGAGCAGAGGGTGTTGCGATGGTTTAGGCATATGGAGAGCATGGATAATGAGCGATTGGTGAAAAAGATAACTAGATCTGATGTGAGAGGTGTAAGGCTGAGAGGAAGACCACGAATAGGATGGATAGACAGTGTGAAAAGAGCACTGGATGCGAGAGGGATGTCTGTTGAGCAAGGAAGAGTGGCTGTGCGTGACAGAAATAAATGGAGAGAAATTGTGAATAAGTGATGACGCAGCCCTGAGGGGATATTCTCCTGCATTTGGTCTGATCAGCTAGTCAGGTCAGGTGCGGGTAAGAGGATGGGTCTGTTATGATGTGGCAGGGGAAAACCAGCTCTGCTGTCGGGCCCTGCTGCGGATGTCACTGATTGCATTGCGCAGTTGACCCTTGTGCAGTGTGGTGCGGTGAGGATCTGTCCGTTCTCCCCTTGGGGCTAAGATGCGAATGAATGTGTTTGAATGGATGAGTAAATGGGGAGTGTGTCGTCCTGTCTCGGCTACCTCCCTTTCCTTGGGGGAAGCAGCCTAGGTATATATATATATATATATATATATATATATATATATATATATATATTTATATGTATATATAAATGCATAGCCAGATAAAACATTTTCTTTTAAACAAATGAGGTCGAATGTAACTGCTGTTTCTATATCAATTAATTTTTTCTCAGTACTTTCGATGCGACGAGCAGAGGTACACTGAATTTCTTTTAGACTTCTGAGTTGCTGTTCAAACGTTGATATGTATGATAACGTTCATTCCTTCCTGGGAACATCTTCAGACCAATCTCATCCGCCATCAAATTTGTCTAAAGATGTTCCCAGGAGGGAATGAAATGTTACCAGGTACACTAACATATGGACAGCTCCTCAAACGCCTTAATGAAAATTAACGTAACTTAGCTTGACACATCGATAATGTGGAGAAGAAATTAACTACTGCAGAAACAGCCATTTCATTCAACCGCGTTTGCTTACTATAAAACACACACACACACACACACACACACACACACACACATATATATATATATATATATATATATATATATATATATATATATATATATATATATATTGCCAGACGCCTCAATCCCGTTTGGGGTGGCCACAAACAAATCGCCTCCAAGTCGCCCTGTTCCCCTTCAATTTCACTGCCCTGCTCCCAACTCACACCCCTCTTTCATATACCTCTCCACCCCATCCCTCCATCTCATCCTCGGCTTCCCCCTCCCTCTTCCCCCCTCCACCTCACTCACATACACTCTCTTCGTCAGTCTTTCACCCTCCATCCTCTCCACATGGCCAAACCACCTCAGTGTGTTCCTCATAACGCTTTCTATCACATCCACATCAACACCACAACGCTCCTTTATATCCTCATTCGTCAGCCTGTCTCTCCATGTGACTCCACAAGCTCCTCTTAAATAACTCATTTCCACTGCTCTCACTCTTGATTTGTGTCCTTCCAACAACGTCCAAGTTTCGCTTCCGTACGTTAGAGTTGGTAACACAATACTGTTATGTAGTAACTTTTTCACTTCCATGCTCACTTCTCTGTTTCTTATCACTGCTTTCAAAGAACCAGCAACCTTTCTTCCCCGCTGTACCCTTTCAAGCACTTCACCCTCCAAACCTCCATCCTTACTCATCACACTACCCAAGTACTTAAACGTACTCACATTTTCCAATTCCTCACCATCCAACCTCGCTGTACATTCACTGACTTCACCTTTCTCAAAGACCATCACTTTACTCTTCCCTACATTCACCTTTAGATTCCGTTTCTTACACACTCTCCCAAACTCATCTATATATATATATATATATATATATATATATATACAGCAGGTATGCACAGTACAGTGCACAAGCTAACAGTACGCAAATAGCATAGTATGCGAGGACCTATTTTTTATCGAATTTTAGTGTACTTTTTAAAAGTATACAAATTGAACTTAAAATAGGCGAGATGGCAGGGAAGAGTGGCCCAAATCTGGGGTTACCACGAGCACACGACATTGCCACCCCAAGACGCGCCAATGGTTGTCTACGCTCTGTCCACCTTGTGACGTCGATGATGTGCACTCGTGACGTGATGCCCAATGCATCAAGAGGATGATGCTATGTCTGAGGTGTCAAAAATAGACTTTGAAAGGTTTTTGACCGAAGTGAGTGCATTAGCTAGTGAAAGTGTCAAAAGTGCTAGTGACGAGAATGGTGAGGAAGGTGGTGTCAGGTGGTGTGGCGTGTGGTGCAGGAGGTGCACGCTAGGTGCGTCACCCTGACTCGGATCCCCTTCTTATGTCCATCAAGCCTGTTATCCTCTTGGGTTAAGGTGAGCAGCAATAGTCTTGTTGGTTTAGTCAAGCCATATCTTTGTTGATTTCGTAAAACCATAATCTTGTTGTTTACTTTATCATAGGTAATGTGTCTTGGAGAGTTTCCCTGTACAGTACAATACTTGGGGCTGAAAGGAGTCTCAAGGGTTACCAGTGAAGGGGGGTGCCGCCCATATATAATTTTCCTCATTAGTTTATGTATTCACAGTACGTGAATTCCTAGCAAATGAACTCCTTTGCCGCCCATAAACTCGCGTACTGTGCGTACCTACTGTGTATATATTTATATATATATATATATATATATATATATATATAGGCTAGAGAGAGAGAGAGAGAGAGTGAGAGAGAGAGAGAGAGAGAGAGTGGGGTTCAGAAAAATCGAACCTTCAGGAACTTGAAGGGCAATGCGCTTATTCAATTCCACTACTGGTAGGAACTACACCATACTTTGCAATTTTTCTTTGGCCTTCTCAAACCATACCTCATTTCAGCAGAAGTTGCAATGCAGGTGGTAACTCCCGCTTTGATCACAGCAGGGCTTGACATGGGGGAACTCACGTTGTCTGTCGGATCTCTCCACTCTTCTCGGAAGGAATCAAGGACTGAGATCACTGAAAAGATCAAAACAGAATTCCAGCCACAAACACCCTTGATTCTCCATTTTGATGGAAAGCTTATGCCCAATATCAATGGCAGCAGCCACAGTGATCGCCTGGCAATTGTTGTTACAGGGATTGGTAAGAAGATCCTGGCGATCCCTAAGATCCCTGCTGGAACAGGCGAAGCAATGGGAGCAGCAGTGCTAAGGACTCTAAATGAATGGCAGGAAATGAAGCCCTGGATTGCTGGGCTCTATTTTGATACTACAGCATGTAACACCGGAGTTCACAGCAGAGCTTGCTTTGTCATTGAAAGAGGTCTCCAAGTCCCGTTGTTGTTCTTGGCATGCAGGCACCACATGTGTGAACTTATAGTGACACGGATCTTTGACCTCTTTTTCTCTTCTGGTCCTGAAATTCATGTCTTTGGTCAATTTAAAGAGTTCTTGAACAAAACTGACAAAGATTCCTTCAATCCCTACGATGATGACCTAGATGAAAAATCTTAATCCTGGATTGCCAACAATGCTGAGGACATTAAACATTTCATACTCAGCCACATGGATCGTGTGCAACCTAGTGATGACAACCTTGAGCACCTCCAACTGTGAGTGGCTCTTCTTGGCAAGAAGCCAGCATGGATGACCTTTCACCGTCCAGGTGCCTATCACAGAGCACGTTGGATGGCCAAAGGCCTTTACTGCCTCAAGATCTTCCTTTTCAGAAATCACCTGAAGGATGCAACCTCCTTCCCCTTCACATGGCATCAAATGGAGGCCATCAAACGCATTTGTGTCTTCCTCTTCACCGCCTATGTGATGCACTGGTTTCAAGCCCCAAATGCTGTCGACACTCCAACCAATGACCTCAATCTCCTGAAGAAGATTGAAGAATTCAAAGAGGTGGATCCTGCTGTAGCAAAGAAGGAACTGGACAAAGTCAAAAGCCACCCCCGGTACCTCAGTGAGAACCTAGCTCCACTAGCCACGTATTCTGACAAAGTCTTTGCTGAGGACATGCAGGTAATACCGAAAAAAATGACCACAGCACTGCCAAGGAAGAAGGGTCTGTGCCATTTGAACATAAAGACGATTGATAAGGCAGCAGATCTTAGAATCTCTAAGAGTGTCAACCAGAAGTAAAAAAAACTTCTTCTAGTGTTTGAAGGTGGATACTCTGACAAACATCAATGACCTCTGGCCCATTCCTGATGTCATGGCCCACTTCAAAGTGGTAAATGACGCTGCTGAGAGGGTGTCAAACTTGCAGTGGACTACAACAGTGGTCTAACGAAGAATGAAGAAGAACGACAGCTGATCGTCCATAATGTGCAGCACCACAGAGCCCTCTGTGACTTGACCAAAAATTCCACACATAATAAACTGATTATGCTTGTTGTATAGCTCAAAAATATTGTTCCTTTTTGCACCACATTGATTATTTTTACCTTTCATCCCCAGACCCTTCACGTACTCAGATCAGTTAGATTGAATTCAAGGGTAGTGAGCCACGACTTTGCACTGATAAAAAGAACATAAATTTTTGCTTTAATGCTTTGTTTGTAAAATGGAATCGATTGCATACTTTGCACACCAAAATACCCAATTTTGATTTTTCTCCTGTAAGTGCTGAACACCCTAATATATATATATATATATATATATATATATATATATATATATATATATATATATATATATATATATATATATAGAGAGAGAGAGAGAGAGAGAGAGAGAGAGAGAGAGAGAGTTAAGAAGCGAGATTTGCCAGTTAAGGTGCCGAGATTTTTCTCGATGATTCCCAATGTTTACGGTAGCTAGCTCCGGTTCAAGTCAGAGTTGCCAGTTTCCCTGCTGTTTGTAAGTGTAGTTATTGGTAAGTTATGCATTATTTTTTTTTTGTGCTCTTTTTCTCTATAATATTCTATTTATGTGATTGCTTGTTACATTATGTAATTCAAGTTGTATACAAAATAATTTGCAGTGATATGTAATGTAAGAAAACTTTGGCATGCTTTGAATGCATCCAAATTGGTAACTATTGTTGCTAGGGGCAAGTACAAGACCAGCACGTCCTTGAATGTTGAAGAAGCAAGGAAGGTTATATTATGATGGGGAAAAGACTATTGTCAGGACTCCATATTATAATAATACAACTCATAGATAGATAGACAGATAGATAGATAGATAGATAGACAGACAGAAGCACCAAGCCAGGGTGTGAGATAGGTAATATATCAGCGAGAATCAAGCAAAAGAAAATTAGCTTGCAACTCTTAAAGTGAAGGAATGCTGGTCGTGCACCAGAAGCAGTACATACACACAGACGTACAGTGTTCTAGAAGTTTCCACAACAGTATAGCACACGTGACATGACCCCTGCTAAACAAGAATGTAGAAATCAGAGCTCAGAAAGGGGCAAGCCATAGAACTGGCAGGTAGTGGAGAGATCAAATAAGAAGAGGGGTCCGACTAGACTTAGTAAATTAAGTCCCTGTGTAATACATACGCTGCTCAACTTAGACTTTCTTTGAAGATAATAAATCAAGATACTCCCTCTATTCATCTTTAACTCCTCCTGCTCTTCACTTACCAAAATAACTTTAACCAAAACTCAAGACTTAAATATTACAAGACTAAAGAGTTACATATATATATAAATGGTGGCTACGAAGTTCCAACAATAAATGGTGGCAGCACAGTAACAAGACTCAACACCTACGATCCATCATTTTTACAAAATCAGGCGAAACTGTAACCAAGATCAGCTCCAGTTCTACAGCTGATTCTACATTATCAAGAAACTACAATTCTATGAGCAAGTAACCACAAGTGTGTATACAATAAGAAGAACGAGTCTACGAGCCTACGAGTCTACAAGCATACAGTAGCAACGACGAGTTATGAGTGAGGATCAACAAGCTCTGTGACTAACTACAAATAACAAGTGAACAAGACAACTCTATAATCTTCTTCATGCAACTTCAAGCAGCAGCAAGAAGAATAAAAAACAAAACAGGTAAACAAAAAGCAAGCACAAAGCAACAAGCACTAGATCCCCAACGTTCTCTCCTACTGCCCCCCTACCTGTATTGCTGACGCAGGTCAAGACTACGTGGGAAAACACCAGAGCCACATTTATAACGCATCTCACTCACCTTTCCTCACTCAGGTTACTCATCGCTACTCAGTTACTTACCACAGCTACCAGTGTAGGAAGCCGACATCACCATGTGTATCTGCTGAGACGACGTCACCATGCGTGTTCGCTGAGACGATGCCACGCCAATCAACGTGTGACTGACATCAGGGACTTCTCACCCACTACTCGTTACTCATTCTTCACATAGTTCCTACTCATACTCATTTATTTCCACAGTATTGACCAGGAATTCGAAGTTCTATTGTGAGGTTCGCCTGTGAGTACAGCCGTTAACCACTACATTCATCAGGCCATGGAATTTCCTGAGTAATATCGTCCATCAACACAGCCCTAGAATTATCGAGAGATCTTCATTCAGCTGTGCATTTATCTTCCAAGATCGACAGCTACTTTTGACTCGCCTCTCCGACTGACCATCTTTATCAAGTGGGTGTAATTATACTTACTCATTTCTTCTCAGTGCTTTAAATTAGGTACAATCACCTCCTTTACTTATTTTTATATTAACACCTATACACTCACTATCTATCATTCATTACAACTCATTTACTCATCTATTTGGTTAGGACATAAACAAGAGACGTATTTCATAACACCATACCTTAGCAACATGAATTCTTTTTAGCTGAGTGATATGACAGGAATATTTTCACCTCCACCCGTGTTAGTACCAGATGATACACAGAGCCCACTGTGGATACACAATTAGGAGAGCACCAGGGCAACACACCAACCCTACAAAATTCACCGCAAACTAAAGATAAAGAAACAAATACCTCAGTTCTAGATGATAATGATGATGATTGGCAAACCCTCTCTGATATAGCGAGTGAGAACTTTGTTTCTGATTTGCATACATATGAAAATATACTTAACAGAGTTCATCGTTCAGGGAAAACCTATTCCACTATTCCCTCACACAACGATAAACATGTCCAAGTTAAATTAACAGACCAACCAGTGAAAATGAATACCATGGATCAAACATCCCCACCCCAGGTTTACGTCCACCATGACGATAAAACTGCCCCGAAATTCTCTGGCACAGAAAAAGATTGCATTGATGTCATTTCTTTGGTTAATCAGTGTGAACAGATCTTCGTAAAAAGGCACATTACAGATGAACAAAAGAAAATTACTATTTTTTCCTCCTGCATTAGTCAGGAAGATGTCCGGCAGGAAACTTGTTTAGGTCAGACAAGCTTCTCCGAGTTAAGACGTATGATGAATTTAAAACTGAATTTTTGAAGAAATTTTCTGGAGGTATGATCTTTTTGCCAGGTGTAATTGTAGATCTTGTAAGGGAGCAAACTACACATCATGTGCTCAGTGAAGCAACTGCCGATGTCTCCACAACCAAAAGAACATTATTAGCTACCTTAGAAAACTCAAACTGGATAACAGGAGATGGAAAGATGTCCCCAGACCTCGTCATGGACATCATTGGTTATGTAGCTGCCTTGTGTAAATTACCTAATAGGACCCTCAAGATCACCAAGACGATAGCGTACACCCCAGGTATGTGCTTACTAAACTTAATGAACGAGGTAGAAATGCAGTGTAGCAAAGCAGGGGCGATCGAAACACAATCACATTCTAGTAGAACGAGAGTGCCTGAGACAGTATCAGCTGTGAAAACAGCTACAACTACCCCAAACAGAGAACAAAATCGATCGTGACCCGAAAGCAGGCAGAACAAACAACCAGATGTGTCAAGGGTATGATCACAAACACCAGGCTACAGGCAGTTTCGTAAGTTTTCGCGCAGTCCAAGCAGATCTCACGCCACAGACACCACTAAATATGAGAAGTCATCTCGCAGATCACAGTCAGGAGATAGGTCCATTCTATGTCATTATTGTGCAAAACCAAGACACACAATGAATGAATCCTTTGTCAAAACAATAGAGGATAGACAAAAGACACAAGGATTTGGTCCCTACTGTAGGCATCATCGGTGCCAAAGGCATTGGACCAGTAACTGCAAAACAGTAGAAAAATTAGTGTCTATTTTCAAATCGGAGGAAGACCAAGTCACTGCAAAAAACAAACGAACGTAAGGAAAAGCAAGTCTAAAATTCACATAAGAGCATGTTTGGAAATAAGTGTATCTTGATACCAGCTGTATGTGAGAATCAGAACGTTTCCTTATTTTTAGACACAGGGTCTCCAGTGAACTTAATAACACAAGAAGAAATAAATAGAATTTTTAGAAATAAGAAGAAAGTAACTTTTCTGGAAGAATCTGATTTAGACTTATATACAGTAGATGGCAAACAAATCACAGTGAAAGGTATGGTACGGTTAAACATCAGTTTCACAGAGACTACAAGACCAATCTCTGCCTTTTTTTTTATATCGTTGAAAACTTAGCAGTTAAAGCTCATATGTTACTGGGCTTAAGATGCATGAGAACAGAGAAAATAGCTTGACTCCCACAAATGAATGGAATAGACTTTGATAATGAATTCATAGAGGAAATACCATCAGAGTCCTCATCGATTAGTAAATCAGAGCCAAAGAGAATTGGTAATATTAAAAGCTTAAACAAACATACACAACCAGATGAATGTATAAATCCACTCACCCCCCCCCCCCCAGCCTCCAGGACTAGAAACCCAGGTAACGGTACTGATTTATCAGTTTTTTCCGCCCATCTCACCAATGATTTAGTTATACCACCTAACTCCTATATGAAAGTTACCATAAAGAGAAAGTTATGGAATAGTACTGTTCTTGTCTTAGAAGAATTATGTAAAGTAAAAGGATTGTCAGAAGAAAACTCATTGTGTCAGATGAACAACTATGGGCAAACTCAGATATTTCTATTTAATCACATGAATGGGGAAGTACAATTGAAAAAAGTGACTTGTATAGTTAATATTGAAAAATGTCCCGTCCCTGTAATGGAAATAGTTTTAGCTGGAGTCACAAGTAAGATAAAATCTACGGATAGAGAAAGCATAAAAGAGAATTCAATTCACTCAGGTGAATTTGATGAAGAAACTGATTTGTTAATCCTGTTGGAAAAACACAGGGACACAGTAGCATTACCCAGAGAACAATTAGGGTATACTAATCTGATTAATAACAAGATTAATGTGCACCTAGATACACCACCAATTTTCGTACCGGCCTATCGAATTCCACAATCTCAGCGTACACTCGCAAATCAGTATGTCGATGAAATGTTAAAAATTGGAATTATTGAGCCATCAGTCTCCCCGTGGAATGCCCCATTATTCTTCTTGTCCAAACGAAATGGAGAAATGTGTGCAGTAGTAGATTACCGTAAACTAAACAATCACACAATCCCAAACCGATTTCCCATGCCGTTGCTAAGCCACATCCTACAGAATATTGGACCAGATATTAATGTATTTTCCACGATCGATTTGCTAAGTGGTTATTATCAAATTCCTGTAGATCAGGAGTCACATAAATACTCTGCCTTTTCCACAAATAGAGGACACTATCAGTATAGAAGGATGCCCTTGGGATTGAGGACGGCCCCAGGCACATTCCAGCATCTTATGAATTACACATTGTCCGGAATTTTAGGACAAGGAATATTTGTTTATCATGACGGTATTATCCTCGCAACGAAAGATATCACAGAACATCTCCAGAAATCAGACTTACTCTTACAAAAGCTTGGTGATGCTCGTTTAAAAATTAAGCTTTCTGAATGCAAATTTTGCTTTAAGGAAATAAATTTCTTAGCCCACAGATTAAGTTCTAATGGTATTCACGCCACTGATGACGAAATACAGGCAGTGAAAGACATTCCTGAACCCCCTACGAATGACGAAGTTAGACAATTTTTAGGTCTAGCTGTGTACTATACCGGTAGGTCATTTGTACAACAATTCCCTTATATAGCCTTTCCTCTATTGCAACTGCTCAAAAAAGATGCTATATTCCAATGGGAAGAGGAACAAAAACAAGCATTTAACAAATTACAAATTAAACTAACAAATACATCATGTTTGGCATATCCGGATTTCAAAAAATCATTTATTACTTGTACAAATGCATCAGTTAAAGGATTAGGGGCTGTACTGATGCAAGAAGATAAAAGAGGACAGAATCAACCAATTGCATTTGCCAGCAGACAAATAAAAGGTTCAGAGAAAAATGATTGCACCACAGACTTAGAGGCACTTAAGGTGGTTTTTGCATTACAAAAGTTTTGAGATTTGGTATATGGTTACGAAATACACTTATTCACCGACCATAAACCGCTAGTGGGTATGTTTAAAGAAAAACTCCTCTCTGGGAGTAGAGCAACATGGAAATGTACAGTCGAAAACTACAATGTACATATTCATTACATACAAGGCATAATGAATCTAGTAGCTGATGTATTATCCAGGAACCCAAAAACAATTTAGGTCGCGGCATTAGATCTCTAAGGAAACTTCCGTAACCACGATGAAATCGCAAAAGCACAAAGATTTGACCCAACATGGTCTAAAGTTATATGCAATTTAGAAAGTGGCGATGACATACAATTACCCAAACTACATGTACGACTAGAACAATTCACAATAATCAATAATATTTGATACAAGATCAGCCCAGAACAACGAAAACAGAGCAACGTAAACGCCGAAGAAATAATAACCAGTTGATAGTACCTAATGACATGATACCTCAAGTATTACGAACGATACACGATAGCCCACATGCAGGACATCCTGGAAAGGATAGGACATTCAAATAAGCCCAGTTGTTATATTACTGACCATCATTATGAAAAGATATAAACAATCATATAGACAGATGCGAATCACGTGCAAATCACAAAGGATACTCAATTTCACCTGCACCGATGGGTACTTACCCTGTACCACATCAACTATGGGACGTTGTCGCGGTTGATTTACCTAAGATGTCATTATCATACAATAATAACCAATACCTATTCGTAGCAACGGGTCATTTTTCCCGTTATTTAATTTTTGCCCCAATTACAGATAAAACAGCAGAGACAGTAGGAAAGGCAATAATAGATAATGTAATATGTCACTTTACTACACCAGAGGTACTAATAAATGATACTGGAGGAGAATTTAATTCTGATATCTTACAAGAAATATGTAAACAACACAATATCAAAAAGGTTAACGTTTTAGCCTATCACCCAGCATCCAATGGGTTAGTAGAGGGACAAAACAAAAAAGTATTAGATGTACTAAGACACCTTCTCATTGAAAATTATGCAAGCTGGGATGATTGGATTCCTAGAGTAGAAGCCTCAATTAATGGATCTATAAATAAATCCATAGGTGACACATCACATTTCATTATATATTGGACAGATAAAAAAATATCATATGAGAATCTAGAAGGTCAAAATCTACCCATATACAACTATGGTGATTACTCTAAACTCCGTTTACGTGAATTCCAGGACATACATAAAAGAGTAAAAAAACTATTAACGATGTCCAAAGAAGAAATGACGGAGGCATTTAATAAAAAGGCAAGAAACTTGCCTATCAGCTTAGGAGACATTGTCTATGGTATCATTCATACGAGACAACAAATTATCCCCGAAATTTGTGGGCCCATACAGAGTAATTAACATAAAAGCAAACAAAGTTTCAATTAGGTCACTGTCAAGTGGCGAAGAGAAACAAGTTCATATTGACCATTTAAAACGAGTTTCAAGGGAACTCTCAAGGTGGATGAAAAGCTCATGACAGGGAGAGCTGGAGCTCCCGTTTCATCAGCCCTCGGGACTAGGTCCCAACCCCCAACCATCCCCCTTTGCTGAACTTTTTCAGTATCTCAGTAACACAGAGAGTAGGCCAGCATCCTCTCCAGTACAAGTTTCTCAATCAACACCAAACTACATGAACAGTACACACCACACTTCCTTTTCAAAAAAAAAAAAAAAAAAAAAAAAAAAGGCATCAAATAACATAGCCTCGGAGTCCCCAGGGGGGAGGGGACCATAAATGCCCCCACCTTCTGCCCCTCTCCCGGTGACGACTCAAGATGCCTGGAACCACTGTCTGACTCTCTTCTTCTTCTTCATTTCTGCAACATTCGTGGCCTTTCCTCTACCTTGCGCTCTGTTGAGCACCACCTCTCCTTCTCTAAACCTCGCCTTCTTTTTCTAACTGAGACTCAGCTGTCTGAGGCAACTGACAGGAGACCCTTTTCTGTATCCTCCTACTTTCTCTATACTCATTTCAAAGCCAAAGGTGCCTGTTGTGTATATATGGGCAACAACTTATCTTGCTCTCGTGTTCCTGAACTCGATTCTTCTGAATTCTCTACACTCTGGCTTCGGCTTTCATGTCATTCTCTGACTAAATATATCTGCGCTGTTTACTTATGTCCTAATTCTACTGACTATCAAAAATTCTTTGACTATCTTACTTCTACAATGGAACACATTCCATCCGTTTCTCCTTTCTATGAAATCTCCATTCTAGGAGACTTCAATGTTCACCACCACCTTTGGCTCTCTTCTCCTTTCACTAATCCACTTGGTGAACAAGACTACACCTTTTCTATTCTTAATGACCTAAAGCAGATTGTACAGCACCCTACCTGTATCCCTGACCGCCTTGGAGAGAACTCCAACATACTTGACCTCTTCCTTACAACTAATCCTTCTGCTTACACTGTTGATCTTTTTTCTCCGTTGGGCTCCTCCGGTTACAACCCTATCACCTTAACCTGTCCTATTGCTCCGGTACGGCCTGCGGACCCTCCAAAGAAACGTCGTCTGTGGCACTTTGGAGCTGCGGATTGGGAGGCCCTCAGGCAGTACAGGTACTAATTTGATTTTCTCTGGAATGATTATTGCTTCAATGGCCGGGAGCCATCTGGGTGTGCCTTGCGCATTACAGACGTTATTCTCTCTGGCATAGAAGCAAACATTCCTTTCTCATATCCTTTGACTAATGCACGAAAGCCTTGGTTTAATCACGCTTGTTCTGATGGTGTCCGCAACAAGAAGAGGGCCTATAAAAGGTACCGGAGCCAACCCACCCCTGAATCACATATTTTATACGTTTCTGCCCGGAATCATGCTAAGTCTGATCTTCTCTGCTAAAAATAATTTCATCCATACTAAATGCTCTCAACTCTCTAACTCGAAATCTTCCTGCTCCTTCTGGTACCTTGCCAAAAAACGTTCTAACAACTTTACCTCATCATCCTTCCCTCCTCTTTTCTACTCTGATGGGTCTGTAGCTATATCTTCTACTGATAAAGTAGATCTCTTTGCTCAGACTTGCTCCTCCAATTCCACCTTAGACGATTCTGGTGCTGTTCCTCCATCACTTCCCCCCTCTGACTTCCTCATGGCTGACATTAAAATTTCTTCAGCTGATGTATTCTCTGCCACATAAGGCATATGGACCTGATCGAGTCCCTCCTGTTCTTCTCAAGAACTGTGCTTCAGTGCTTACACCCTGCATAGGCAAACACTTTCGCCTTTGTCCATCAACTTGTACTTTTCCTTCTTGCTGGATGTTTGCTCTTATTCAGCCAGTCCTAAAGAAGAGTGACTATTCCCAACCCTCATACTATCGTCCAATTGCTTCAACATCCTGTATCTCAAAAGTTTTCGAGTTTGTTCTTAACAGAAAAATTTTAAAGCATCTTTCCTATCACAACCTTCTTTCTGATCGTTAGTATGGGTTCCGTCAGGGACGTTCCACAGGCGATCTTCTCACCTACCTTTCAGACTCCTGGTCATCCTCCTTTTGGGACTTTGGTGAAAGCTTTGCCATTGACTTGACATCTCAAAGGCTTTCGATCGCGTCTGGCATAAATCTTTAATTTCCAAACTGCCCTCTTACAGTTTCTATCCTTCTATCTGTGCCTTCATCTCTAGCTTCCTTTCTGGTCGTTTTATAGCCGCTGTTGTAGACGGCCATCGTTCTTCTCCTAGATCTATTAACAGTGGTGTTCCTCAGAGCTCTGTCCTATCATCAACTCTCTTCCTTTTTGTTCATCAATGACCTAAGCTGTACATCTAGCCCAATCCACTCATACACTGATTACTCCACCCTTCACCTTTCCATTCGATTCCCGCAACATCCATCTCAGCAGTTACTTCAACAAACAAGGACTGAGGATATGGCACACCTAATGTCTGACTTGGCTCATATCTCTAACTTGGGTAAAAATAATCTGGTTGTTTTAATGCATCAAAGACTCAGTTTTTGCACCTATCAACCCGACAAAATCTTCCACAGGTATACCCACTAATGTTTAATAATATTCAGCTTAATCTTGCATCATCCTTGAACATGCTTGGGGTTTCATTTACTCGGGACTTATCTTGGAGAGATCATATTACATCTCTTGTAATATCTGCTTCCAAGAGATTTGGTGTGCTAAGCCGACTCCATTCTCTCTTTACCCCTGCACAATTGTTGACTCTATACAGGGGTTTTATCCACCCCAGCGTGGAGTACAACTCTCATGTGTGGGGAGGCTCCCCACATACAGCTCTTCTCAATAGGGTGAAGTCAAAGGCTTTTCGCCTCATTAACTCTCCTCCTCTTACTGACTCCCTTCAATCTCTGTCTCTTCGCCACACTGTTGCATCTTTATCTCTTTTCTATGGCTACTTCAATGGTCACTGCTCCTCTGAACTGTCTGCATGCATTCCTCCACTTCTACAACGGGTGCGTAGCACCCGTCTAGCAGCAAACTCTCATCCCTTTTCTGTCCAACTCTCTAATGCAAGAGTTAACCGTTACTCCCAGTCCTTCATTTATGCAACAGGTCAACTCTGGAACTGTCTCCCTCTGTCTGTATTTCCTGCTTCCGATGATCTCCAGTCTTTCAAACGCAGTGTCCAGGCATCTCGAAATGATCAGATCTTGAATTTGGCTCTCTCTTGCATTTTGTTTTTCTCTTGGAAGGAACAGTTTTTCGGGCTCGTTGCCTTTGGTGCCTTCTTCCTTATATAATATATATATATATATATATATATATATATATATATATATATATATATATATATATATATATATATATATATATATATATACAGCCTCGGATACCACCGAACAACCAAACATAACTCATGAAGCCAGTCAAGACAACAACAGTAATTAAAAACAAAAATAAGCTCATATACCAAACAATCAAACATAGGTGCAACTGTTCCAATAAAATTTACAGTACATAATTTATATGATTTAAATATCGATTTAAACTCCTTCTATAAATGAAACAACAAGCAAGTTATTGTTCTACGTTAGTCAACCGTAACGCACATCATCACTATCATCGACCACAGCATGACCATATTAGAAAATTAAGATATTTTTGTCGGTAGGGAACGATGAAGGCACTTATGCTATGGATTCTCCTCTACATAGCAAGAGGATATGCTCACTTAGACCCCTAACACACAGTTCGGCAAGGATGCCTCATAGCTCTAACGGCCACGACGTCAATCGTAAAGGATCTCATGAGTACTAAAATCAGTTTGGATTACATATATGAATTACCCTCTTATCTAGAAAACATCACGAGACCCAGGAGGACCCTGGACTTCATGGTGAGAGGGTATGTTTCACAAGCACATAACACAAAGGAAGTGGATGAAATAGGGAAGTTAGCGAAATGGAAGATAGAACAACCGAAGTCAACTATGCCCATCATGATCCAAGATCTCCCATCTCATGGAACGGAGATATTGAGCACCACGAACAACATAACGCGTACTCGCCAAAAGCGCGGTTTGTTCGACCTGGGTGGTGCAGTTCTTCGGAACATCTTTGGATTGGCTACAGAGGAAGACTTTCAAGAAATAAACAAAAAATTTAATAAAATAGCCCAGGTACTAACATACCAAGATACGTTCATCGCAGGACATAACTCAGCAATGAAGACAATCTTGAAAAATCTGAAAAAGGCGGAAAACATTGTTCTTAAAAGTGTAGGATAAAATAAATGATATGGAAGGAAACATAACGCTTTTCCAACACTTCTCCATCATCACGGAATACATTGACACAATTCTACTAAAATTAGACAACACTAGAGTTCGTTACAGGGCACTTATGCAAGGAAATTCGACTGCCGGTGATGGCAAGATCACAATTGACTTACTTCCAGTTCATGAGCTACGTCAGATAATTAGTCAAGGCATATATAAACAAAATTGAAGCCATTGTTCCGAAGTAGGGATTTCATGCAATATTATCCATATTTAGAAGCAACACTAACACCAGCATCAGTAGTAGTTCATGTACCATTCATAACTGACGACCTGTTCACAGTATACGAAATACACCCCTTCCTTTCCAAGAATAATAACACTTTGGTCATCATCAACATCGACACAGACACCGAACTCATCATGGTCTCCAAGAGACGGAACACTGTCACATTCGCAAGTGAATCAACGATTGAACGAAAGTGCCGTACATCCTTACATGCTGTTCACCTTTGTCCTGTGTACATTTTCACGTTTCAGCCTACTGAAACAGTTCCTTGTGAAATGACTATCATAAGAAATCACAATATTCATAATCATTGCAACATAACTTTTGCTCCAGATAAGCTTGTATACCATCAACGCATCGGACACCACAGTTTTTTATTTCACTTATAACACATCAGTTTACATACTCTGTCCAGATATACCACCATCTCATACTTCAGCCTCAGGATTATACATACCACCAGACCACTGTGCGGTATTTACACCATCCACGTCCACTTTATCCACCATCAATCACTAAGCCATCCTCAATCATACACACAAACATTTCCACCCACTACCCAATATGGACTTAAACATGAGCACAAGTATTAAGTTGACTTCACCTAAGTTTGAAACTATGCAACTGATCAATGAAACAATTAAGCCCTGCACAGATTTGAGTCTGAGTATGTTCAACCCATATTATGTGTATAGCCCAGCACCTACTGTCTTTATAATCTTCTGTATTGTATTTGCAGTAGTGCTGTTCCCAATGCATAGAAAGCATGCATGATTTGCAAACTTGAATGAACCGTACATATTTTGTATATAATATTAATTTTATAAAAAAAAAAAAAAGAAGAATGACACATAATATAGAAGTATACCAGTATCATTATTTCTATATGAAATATTAATAGCTCTTACCACAATCTTAACTTTGAACTATCTTTTTTTTTGCATATATGCATTTTACTGTTATACATACACATCTTACATGATGTCATACAATAACCAATTTAACCATATTCCATTTGTTCAATTATGCATACAACTTGTTTAAAATGTAATATTACTGGATTATTGCAATATTAACATGAATATTATATCTATGCAATATTATAATCAATGTTGTGTATTAATAGATTAGCATATGTCAATGATGATTGCTGTTGGAGGACCGCCAGTTCACGTGACCGAGCATTGTCAGGACTCCAAATTATAGTAATACAACTCATAGATAGATAGACAGATAGATAGATAGATACACAGATAGAAGCACCAAGCCAGGGTGTGAGATAGGTAGTGTATCAGCAAGAATTAAGGAAAAGGAAATTAGTTTGCAACTCTTAAAGTGAAGGAATGCTGGTCGTGCACCGGAAGCAGTACATACACACAGACATACAGTGTTCTAGAAGTTTCCACGACAGTATAGCACACGTGACACGACCCCTGCTAAACGAGAATGTAGGAATCAGAGCTCAGAAAGGGGCAAGCCATAGAACCGGCAGGTAATGGAGAGATCAAATAAGAAGAGGGGTCCAACTAGACTTAGTTAGTAAATTAAGTCCCTGTGTAATACATGTGCTGCTCAGCTTAGACTTTCTTTGAAGATAATAAATCAATATTAACTCCCTGCATTCATCTTTAACTCCTCCTGCTCTTCACTTACCAAAATAACTTTAACCAAAACTCAAGACTTAAACATTACAAGACTAAAGATTTATATATATACAAATGGTGGCTACGAAGTTCCAACACTATTTTAGTTCAGTCGGTGTTCAGTTCAGTTTGAGTGTAGTGCAGTGTCAGTGAAGTTTGTATATTTTTGGTACTTGTGAAAACAGTGAAGTGTTGTTGGCAAACAGTGAAGAGTTATTGAAGTTTGTATATCATCGGAACTTGTGACGTGAATGAAGTGTTGTTGTGAAGCATTAACCCTCCCCATCCCAGCAGATTTTTAACCAATGACCTCCCCCAATCTCGGCAGATTTTCGATTTTTTTTTGGGGGGGGGCTAAAACCTCCACTTTTTATGAGAAATATCGAAAATTCATAGAGAAGTCCCTTACCTGAGCTTTAAAATGCCAATACAGGTAACAATATTCCTACCTGGCTGTGTTTTCTACGGGGTGTGGCTCCAAAGAAAACGTGTTCTATGGGAGGGGTAACTGTTCCAAACCACTCATAATAGGCATTTATTTATTTGGTACGAATTTGTATGTAGTACAAGAGTATATTGGTTTTCACACACTAATATAGGCAATAAGCATCATTTCTGACTGTTTCTTACTCTAATGCTACATAAACTTTATGCCCCACATTGTTTTCGATTGGGGAATCACTCTGGCCTTGAATTTCGTACTGTGGCATGACATGTCTTTGCTGTCCACGTCACTGGTAACAGGTGAGTTGCCAAGACAGTGGTGTGCAGGGGGGGGGGGAAGGTCATGCAGGGTAAGGCATTGTCCCTCCCTGGCATCTGGTAGAGGAAGGTGTACCATGTATGCGTACCAAAAATCACAAGCAAAATTTGAAAAATATGCAAATGACAGACCTTGCAATGGCGGCGCATTAATATATGTCAACAAAGTCACAGTGACAAAACGTTTGGACGTACATATACGTCAGTGGGATGTGGCGGGTTAAGTGTAACTGCATTAGAAAAATTTGTATAGCTCTAGTGCTTGTGAGAATAGTGAAGTTGGAAAGCATTGTGTAATTATTTGGACAACAGAGTAGTGAACTTAACCCGCGGCATCCCGTTGACGTGAATTAACGTCCACACGTTTTGTCACTGCCAATCCGGTTGACGTTCATAAATGCGAATCAATTGCAAGGTCCCTAATTTGCACAATTTTCAATTTTTGTAAGTAATATTTAGTCCGTATACATGGGACACTTTCCTCTACATGATGCCAGGCAGGGACAATGCCTTACACAGCATGACCTCTGCCTTCCCCACCATGCCATTGTCTCAGCAATTCACCTGTTACCAGTGACCTGGCCAGTAAAGCCATGTCATGCCACGGTATGAAATTCAGGGCCAGAGTGATTCCCCAATCGATAACAATGTGGAAGACAAACTTTACATAGCATTAGTGGAAGAAACAGTCAGAAATGATGATCAGGTAATGTCGCCAAAAAAGGTCAGGTATGTTGATGTGTTTCATGAGTGAAACAATGTTTATATTGCCTATATTACTGTGTGAAAACCAATATTCTCTCGTACTACATGTAAATTCGTATCAAATAAATAAGTAAATACCTTTTATGAGTGGTGTGGAATGGTTACACTCCCATAGAACTCGTTTTCTTTGGAGCCAGCCTGATAGAAAACACAGTAAGGTGAGGAGGTACTGCTACCTGTTTCGAGTATTTTAAACCTCAGGTGAGCGATTTCTCTATGATTTTTCGATGTTTCTCACCAAAACCAGAGGTTTGAGCCAAAAACATTTTTTTCCAAAAATGGTTGGGTATTGGGGGGAGTCAGTGGTGGAAAAGTGGTCGGGATTGGGCAGGTTAAGAAGCTAGTGTTTAGTCATGGCCTCTGAGCTGATTCTGCGTAATGTACACCTAAAGGATGACCATAGGAAAAACAACTCACTGAGCACCGTCCTTCATATATTGTATTACTGCTATTGGAACCTGTGGCAGTGTGGGGAGGCGGATGTAATAATATATATATATATATATATATATATATCTGTCTATCTATCTATCTATCTATCTATATATATACAGTATACTGTATATACGGTATATAGATATCTATCTTTCTATGTACCTAGGCTGCTTCCCTCAAGGAAAGGGAGATAGCCGAGACAGGACAACACACTCCTCATTTACTCATCTATTCAAACACATTCATTCGCGTCTTAGCCCCAAAGGGGAAAACGGACAGATCTTCACCTCACCACACCGCACAAGGGTCAACTGCACAATGCAATCAGTGACATCAGCGGCAGGGCCCAACAGCAGAGCTGGTTTACCCCTGCCACATCATAACAGACCCATCCCCTTACCCGCACCTGACGTGACTAGCTGATCAGACCAAATGCGGGAGAATATTCCCTCAGGGCTGCGTCATCACTTATTCATTCACAATTTCTGTCCATTTATTTCTGTCATGCACAGCCACTCTTCCTTGCTCAACAGACATTCCTCTCACATCCAGCGCTCTCTTCACACTGTCCATCCATCCTATACGTGGTCTTCCTCTCAGTCTTACACCTCTCACATCAGATCTAGTTATTTTTTTCACCAATCGCTCATTATCCATTCTCTCCATATGCCCAAACCATCGCAGTACCCTCTGCTCAACTCTACCAGCCATCTCCCGAACAACTCCAGTTCTCCTTCGCACTTCATCATTTCGCACTGGATCCATACGCGTCACTCCATACATACTCCTCAGACACCTCATCTTCATTACATTCAAACTTTTCCTTTCTGCTACACCCATATTCCATGTTTCAGCCCCATATAACGCAGTCGGTACAACAACACCATCATACAGCCTTCTCTTTACATCCATTCTAAGCGAACGACATCTAAACACTGTTTCATTCCTCCCAGCACCTTTCCTACTTCATTTATTCTAAACTTCACTTCTGCATCTATTCTTCCATCCACAGCAACATGTGACCCTAGATATTTAAAACACTCTACCTCCTCAAGCAACTTGCCATTCAAAACCATATTCATCCCCCTACCATCTACCAACCTCGTACACTTCATCACTTTACTCTTATTTTCATTTACTTTCAATTTCCTCCTTTCACACACCCTTCCAAACTCCTCTACCAACTGTCTCAATCTCTCCTCTGAATCAGCCACCAGTGCAGTATCATCTGCAAACAGCAGCTGCTTCAGATTCCACTGTCCACCATCAACATTCACCAGACTCAGACCTCCACCTAAAACTCTTGCATTCACCTCCTTTACAACACCATTCATGTAAATATTAAACAACCAAGGCGACATCACACATCCCTGTCGCAGCCCCACTCTCACAGGAAACCAATTACTCACAGCATTTCCCACTCTTACACACGCTCTACTATTTACATAAAAACTTTTCACCCCTTTTAGTAACCTACCATCAAGTCCATACAATCTTTAAACAGTCCACAAAGCCTCCCTATCAATTCTATCATACGCTTTCTCTAAATCCATAAATGCCCAAAACACATCCTTGCCTTTCGCTAAATACTTTTCACACACTTGTCTCACAGCAAGCACCTGATCCACGCATCCCCTCCCTCACCTAAAGCCACACTGCTCATCACCAATCACTCCCTCTGTACCCTCTCTAACTCTAATAATTAACACTCTACCATATACCTTACCTACAACACTCAACATACTTATACCCCTAAAGCTAGTACATTCATACTTATCACCCTTGCCTTTATACAACGGGACCACACAAGCACTTGCCCAGTCAATTGGCACCATACTTTTCACAAAGCACACATTCAACAATCTTACTAACCAGTCAACAATAGTCACTCCACCACCCTTCAGGCATTCCACAGCACACCCATCCATACCTGCAGCTTTCCCTGTTTTCATCTCCTTTACTGCCTTCTCCACTTCCTCCTTCGTGATCAAAGAATCATTCAACTCTCCTAACACATTTATTCCTTGCACCCTTCCATCCACCACAATCTCAGCCACCCTTTCCTTCTCTACATTTAACAATTTTTCAAAATACTCTGCCCATCTCTTCCTTATTGCATCCATCTCAATTAACATCCTTCCATCCTCTGCTTTTACTCGTTCTTCCTTCCCAGACTCTCCCTTTCGCACCCTTTTCACCTCCTTCCAAAACATTTTCTTATTCTGTTCAAAATTCTCTGTCAGCCACCTACCCCACCTCTCATCTGCTGCCACTTTAGCATCACGCACAGCCCTTCTCGCCCTATTCCTCTTTTCCTTATACCTTTCATATGACATCTCATCCTTCCTCTGCATAATATAAATATAAATATATATATATATATATATATATATATATATATATATATATATATATATATATCCAGGGGCAGGATCCCACTGCCACCTGGAGCATCCCCAGGTGGCGGATAGATGAAAGTCTTCTAGAAATACGAGGTATCATCTTAGTCAGCACAAACCATGAGACCCCCTATACATATATTGGGTTCCAACGGATATACGGAATATAGTGGAACAAAAATTACATCTCACCAGAAACTATGTGGCAAGCAAATGAAGTTATTTGCCATAATCCCCCCAACCAAACTTCTGCTAAAGGTCCAACTGCACTGCCTCCTGTGTTTATGGGCAGCTTACAACCAAGAGTGATAGGCAGTGTGTTGGCAATTCAGAGACCAAAACATTACACAAACTGAAATCCATGAAGATCTACACATACAAAGTAAGAGGCCGTGCAGAATATTACAAATTTGATACATTCATGACGGAATTAGAAAACTATAATTCGCATATTGTAGGTCTGAGTGAGATCAATAGAAAAGAAGAGAATTTTATTCAGCTCCAAGACAGCAACCAGGTACAGTATTTTACCACAGAAGAAGGCAAACGGAAAGAGTTAGTGCTGTAAGATTTGTAATTACTGTAACAGAGACAGCATTGTTAAATCATCAGCATATCTGGCAGAGTAGCTTGGACTGTAATTAGACTAGGTAAAACTAACACCCTGAAACCAATACAAGTATATGCACTGATTTCTCAAAGCTGTGACGAAGAAATAAAATAATTCTATAATGATATCTCCAAGATTATGAGAGAAGAAAAAAACAGATATACTATATTCCTGGAAGATTTGCACTCAAAATTTTGCAAATCGAAAAATGGAGCATATATGGGAAAATTCGAAGTTGGAGAGAGGAATGACAGAGGTAAAATGGCAGTAAATTTTCCTGAAATGTATAACAGGGGAATACTGAACACATTCTTTCACAAAAGAACAGGGAGAAAATGGACCTAGATAAGTCCAAATGGAAAAACAAAGACTGAAATCAACTTCGTTGTGGCAGATAGTTGATTGTGTCTGTTATCAACAAAGTAAATACAGGAAGTGACCATAGATTAGTGGGTTGCACAACCAGTTTTAATTTCAGAAGTGAAAGGAAAAACCTGATTAAAAAAAAAGAAAGCTATGCCCAATTAAATAAATAAAGCTATGCCCAATAAAGGTACGTGAAAACAATGCAGCATGTCAGTTAGAAATTATTTCAGACTCTGTGTTATGCTGACTGTGACAATGATAGGTTGAATGATAGACTAACAAAAGTGCTAAGAGAATCAGTGGAGGTAGTAGGGAGAACTAATACAACCAAAGCCAACAAGTATTCAAAATGACCCTCGAGCGCATGAAAGTAAAAACAAAGATGAAACAGAAAGACTGGAAATTAAAAAGCTTGTCAGCCAGAGACAAGGAAAAGAAAAAAAAGAAATAGAAACATGGACCAGATTAAACAAACCATCATAAAAGGAAAAAATCTGAAACAGGACCGAAATAATATTGCACTTGGAAAGCCACAAATTATAATTATCAATGAAAAACCAAGACGTTGAAGTCGTTAAATGCAAAGATAGGATGGTGAGGAGAGTTGAAGATTTTTTCAAAGAGCTCAATGCATCAAAGTCAAAAGTACCAATAGCAGACTTTGCGGTTGATACAAGTGAAATACCAGATGTAACACTAAACGAAGTATATATTTCTCTTAAAAGCATGGACAGAGAGACGACCAGAAGACGGAATAGTAGCAGATTTTTTTTCCGAAGCAGGAGTAGACGTACTTGAAAACGAAAATTTCAAAAGCATGGTGTAATGCAACAGTTATTTTACTTTACATGAAAGACGAGATCTCAGTAACTACCGACCCATTAGCTTATTACCATATATTAATAAACTCATCACTGAAATATTTTCGAACAGAATAACAACAAACCAACTCGTGAGCAGGCAGGAATCCGGAGTGGGTATTCGACTACTGGTCATCTACATACAGTGAAACAGCTAATTGAGGATACCACAGAATGTAATAAACCACAATGCTTTTTTTTTATATATTTATCTATTTTTAATGAATAGGCTTTCAACTCAATGGAACACATAGCAATCAAATATTCATTGCGGGAACAAGGAGTAAACGAGACCATTGCAAAATTGCTCAAAAACATATAAAACGAGGGAAGTGCACCAGTAAATTTCATAGTGACGGAAAAAATGAAGACTGAAAACGGCGCGAGTCGGGGAGATACAATTTCACCATAATTATTTACAGCATGCCTAGAAAGTATTTTCAGAAAGCTCGACTGGGAGAACAAAGTAAACACAGATGGAGAAAACCTAAACGATTTAAGATTTGAAGATGGCATTGTCTTAATCTCGGAAACAGCAGAGACACTGCAATAAATGTTCAATGGCCTAAATGGAGAAAGTCTCAAAGCAGTGCTAAAGATGAACCGGAGTAAAACTAACGTTTTATCTGAGTACACCACAGAGCATCATCAGACTAAGGAAACAAATTCTTGAAGAAGTCAGGGGATACAACTAGTTGGAGCAAATACTTATGATAACGAAAGACCATGATAGCGAAAAAAAAAAAAAAAAGGCACATTACAGTCGGATGAAAAGCTTTCGGTAATCATAGAGACACAATGAAAAGTACCTTGTCAGTATGTATGAAACGAAATGTATACTGGTATAAAGAGTGTGTAATTATAGCTATGACGTACAGTTGTGAGATCTGGAAACTGACAAAATCGATGGAAAATCAACTAAGCCATTATCAAAGCCAATATTGGTAATATCTTTAAGAGACAAGAAAAGATCAACGTGGGTTAGAAGAAAAGTAAAGTAAAAAACATTATAGAACTGACTGGACTATAAGGGATTGTAAGCATAGCAGAAAAATGTCAGAAAGGAGGTGGGTAGATGAGGTAGAGAAGTTTGCTGGCAAACTGTGGCAGAGATAGACTCACTCGAGGATTTGATGGAAAAAGATGGGGGAGATCTTTGCTCAGCAGTGGACTCAGAACGGCTCATAATGATATATATATATATATATATATATATATATATATATATATATATATATATATATATATATATATATATATATAACTATCCAGTCGTCTCATCCACAAATGTATAGTTCCAGGAGAACTCGGCAACTGCAACAATTGCAGTGGTTTAAGCCAATGGCGTACCTGAGGGGGGGCGGGGGGGGGCTGTTTAAAACTGCCCCCCGGGCCCCCAATTGAGGGGGGACCCCAAAAAGACTTAAAAAATTATAAGCTTTTTTATTAATATTTAATCTGTCTGTCTATCTAGCTATCTATCAATCTATCTATCTATCTATCTATCTGCATATATATATATATATATATATATATATTTATCATCCCAATAATCCCGGCTGAAATATTACATAAATTCTGAGAATGAGATATCTGGCAACTTGAATAATAATTGTACACACCTCCCTAATTAAAACACTGTTAATGTTACCCGATCTGTTTATATCTTAACTCAGTTGTGCATAGAGCTAAATGCTGATTCTTAATCTAGTGGGTCAGCTTTGGGCTTTTTTATCAACTAAGTGGTGGAGCATGTTTGTTCATTGCAAAATAATATTTTTCATCAAATTTCACTAGATGTTGGAGGGGGACCCCGCAAAGAACCTAGCCCCCCGGGCCCCCAAATATCTAGGTACGCCCCTGGTTTAAGCTATCAGTATCCTTGTTTGTTCTATTGGCATCACTGACTGCGAGTGTTTACGGCTGGTTACTCTCTTATGCTTTCATCCCACCCTCCCTCTATGTTTCTAGGTGTCTCCATAACTGAATTGTATCTAAAATCTGACAGTGAATTGTCATGTTTTTTGAAAGTCAGAAGTCAATGGGGGGAATTGGTTCAATCTGATTTTCCCTTCAGTTTTTCAATCCGTTACATCGTCTTCCACAGTTTTCAGGAAGGAGTCTACTTGTACCTAATCATTCAGCATTTCTCTGAAGCACCTAACACCTTTTTTTTTTTTTTTTTTTTTTTTTTCATCTTTAAGAGAAAATTCTTTACTCTGGCATGATGACATCATGAACCAGGGAACCTGTGAATGGGCATGTTTGTACGTGATGGACTTTAATGTGCTCAATTTTCTTTCAAATATATCTTTTGCTAGTTTTGTGTTTCCTTCTTTACATGCTTCTTCCTTTTGCAGCTAAACTTTACGGTGTCAGTCCATTTTATAGTAGCCTTCATCTGGACATTTTTTATGAGCAAATTTTCGACAAGTGTGTTGATGGAGTCCGTGGGGGCCTAGGGGTGTGTGGGCAGTGGGGGGTTTTATAACTATCCGTAATAAGCAGGTGCCAATGAACATACAGATGTTATAAATGTTACATTATTAATACTTTTGACATTACTGTAGGGAAACAGTTAGTCTGAGTAACTTGATTATGATGTTTTGCATCCTTTTTCGGTTTCTAATTAATGGTTTCGAAATTTCTTCTTTTCAGCATCTTGTTTGACCGAAACAATAAAAAAAAAATATCATATTGCTGATGGTGAAGTACATTATCAATAACTTTCTGCCTGATGGTGCAGTTATGTCCATTCAAAGTAAGTGCCTGAAAACATCTTCCTGAATTATCCTGCACTGCTACAGTTCTGAGGTACAACTTCACCTGACTCACACTCTGTATTACTATGACACAGATAAAATTTAAATTAATATACTGTCCTTCCATTACTACCACTAGGTAGTCTACAGTTTGAAAAAAATATGTTCCTACATTACTACAGCAAAAGGGTATTATTTCGGTTAATGACTATTCGTTCATGATCCTACCACTAACGTAGCCTTCCATTTTAATTATATCCCTGTTCATGCAATATTGTTGGAATGAAGCACAATTTCACCTAGTTCACTCGTCTTGCATTATGATAGTGCTGATAAACAATTACAACCAGATAACTGTATAACCGTTTATGCATTACCGTGTAACTTCTACACTCTCTCTCTCTCTCTCTCTCTCTCTCTCTCTATCTATCTATCTATCTATATATATATATATATATATATATATATATATATCTATATATATATAGTTATATATATATATATATATAATGCAAAGGAGAAGGAACCAAAGGCCATGAACCTGCAAATTGTTCCCTCAAAAAGCAAAACAACATAACAGAGCTAAATTCGAGATCCGAACATATAACCCGTATATGCTGTATAAGTCATATATGCTAAATCACTCTCCATTCTAGGTGATTTCAATGTTCACCACCACCTTTGGCTCTCCTCTCCTTTCACTGATCCACCTGGTGAAGAAGCATATAACGTATCTCTCCTTAATGACCTAGTGCAGCTTGAATAGTACGTTAACCATAACCCTGACCGCCTTGGAGAGAGTTCCAACATACTTGACCTCTTCCTCACATCTAATCCTTCTGCTAATGCTGTTAAACTTTTCTCTCTGTTCGGCTCCACTGATCAGTACCTTGACCTGTCCTATTGCCCCAGTAAGGCCTGTGGACCCTCCCATGAAGCAGAAGTTGTGGTACTTTGGACTTCTGATTGGGAGTCCCTCAGGTAGTTCTTCATTTTCCCTGGCATGATTATTATTTCCACAGCCAAGAGCCATATGAGTGTGCCATGTGCATTACATGGGTTATTCTCTTGGGCATGGAAGTATACACTCCATTGTCATATCCTCTGACTACTGTATTAAAAATAAAAAAATAACACACTAGTTCTAATGCTGTCCACAACAGAAGGCCTACAAAAGGTACCACAGCCAACCCACCCCTGAATCTCATGTCTTCTGTTTTTGCCTTGAATCGTGCTAAGTCTGTTCTGTGCTGTGCTGAAAATAATTTCATTCGTACTAAGTACTCTGAACTCTCCAACTTAAATTCTTCCCGCTCCTTCTGGCACTTGGCCAAAAATATTCCTAACAATCTTACTTCAACGTCCATATCTGCTCTTTTCATCTCTCATGACTCTCTGTAGCTATTTCTTCTACTGATAAAGAAGAACTCTTCACTCACTCTTTCTCCTTCAATATCACCTTACACGATTCCGGTGCTGTTCTTCCATCACTTTCCCTCTCTGACTTCCTCATGGCTGACATTGAAATTTCTTCAATTGATGTATTTTCTGCCATCACTGACCTCAGTACTAACAAGTCATATGAGCCTGACAGGGTCAATCTTGTTGTCCTCAAGAACTGTGCTTCTCTGCTTTCACCCTGGCTAGGTAAACCCTTTAACCTTTGTCTGTCAACTTGTACCTTTCATTCTTGCTGAAAGTTTTCTCTCATTCACCCTGTCCCAAACAAGAATGACCACTCCCAGCCCTGTAACTATCGCCCAATTGCTTTAACATCCATTATTTCAAAAGTTTTTGAGTGTACTCTTAACAAAAACATTAAACCACCTTTCCTATCAAAACCTTACTTCAGACCGTCATTATGGGTTACACCAGGGATGCTCCACTGGCGATCTTCTCTTTTTTCTTTCTGACTCCTGATCATCCTCTTTTCGGGACTTTGGCGAAAGTTTGCCATTGCACTTGACATCTCAAATGCTTTCAATTAAGTCTTGCATAAATTTTTAATTTCCAAACTTCCCTCTTAAGGTATGTATCCTTCGGTCTGTGCCTTCATTTTTAGCTTTTTTTCTGTTCGTTCTGTTACATCTCCGTCCCACACTGCCACAGGCCCCAACAGCAGTGATTCAGTATAGGAAGGACGTCGCCCAGTGAGTTATTCCTCCTAGAGGCAGCTTTACGGTGTGCAGTACACAAGATCAGCTCAGGCGTGGTGAATAAACACTGGCCTCTAAAGTTCATTGTCTTTATTTTCCATATAATTACACTTAATGCTCTCCAACTTCACTTTTTCTGCTGCCAGATAATTTTATTTTTGGTTAGGAAGGACATTCATAGCGAGTGAGTTGAAATGTGGGGGGGTAATGGTGAATGTTTCTAACTCTAACTATGAGACCTCCTAAGCCGAAACTAATTGTTTTGAGGTACAGACATCAGAATAAACTCGTTTCCTCTTCCTAGGACTAAGGTGTTTGTAACACTGCATAGTGGAGGGCTATCCACTCCTCCCTCATAGTCCCATACTCCCACCCAAACCCCCCACTTTTCTCTCCGACCCCATAACCCCACGCGGTACCCTCCATTCTCTCGCTCGCAGCCAGCTAGGGGTTACTGTACTTCTTGCACCTCAAATTACACTTAGTCCGAACAACTAATAATGGAATAAACTGTATCATAAACATCTCTTTCGACCGCCATTTCCAACACATCTTATTTCCCAAACCTTCGGTCCCAAAATCTTCAGTCCAACTATTTGGCCTCGGAGAGCAACTTTGTCATGTTGCCGAGTGTGAGCCATAACAACAACAATAGGGATACTCAACTTAATGCGGGTGGGTTTGGTATCATTATGAGAGAGATTATTTTACTCCCTTGACAATGCTTTGGTATGAGCCTTTCGAGTTTCAATGCTAAATGAATCAGTATGTAGTGCTCCAGTCATCCTTATATGCAAGGTTTTCGGCGAATAGTATAAATTAATGCATTCCTCTCTCTCTCTCTCTCTCTCTCTCTCTCTCTCTCTCTCTCTCTCTCTCTCTCTCTCTCTCTCTCTCTCTCATTCATATCTATCTATCTATCTATCTATATCTCTCTATCTATCTATCTATATATATATATATATATATATATATATATATATATATATATATATATATATATATGGCCACAAACAAATCGCCTCCACGTCGCCCTGTCCCCCGCCATTTCACTGCCCTGCTTCCAACTCACATCCCCCTCTCGCATATACCTCTCCACCCCATCCCTCCATTTTATCCTCGGCCTCCCCCTCCCTCTTCCCCCCCTCCACCTCACTCACATACACTCTCTTCGTCAGTCTCTCACCCTCCATCCTCTCCACATGGCCAAACCACCTCAGTGTGTTCCTCATAACGCTTCCTATCACATCCACATCCACACCACAACGCTCCTTTATATCCTCATTCGTCAGCCTGTCTCTCCATGTGACTCCACAGGCTCCTCTTAAATAACTCATTTCCACTGCTCTCACTCTTGACTTATGTCCTTCCAACAACGTCCAAACTTCATTTCCATACTTTAGAGTTGGTATCACAATACTGTCATGTACTAACTTTTTCACCTCCATGCTCACTTCCCTGTTTCTTATCACTGCTTTCAAAGAACCAGCAACCTTTCTTCCGTGCTGTACCCTTTCAAGCACTTCACCCTCCAAACCTCCATCCTTACTCATCACACTACCCAAGTACTTAAACATACTCACATTTTCCAATTCCTCACCATCCAACCTCGCTGTACATTCACTGACTTCACCTCTCTCAAAGACCATCACTTTACTCTTCCCTACATTCACCTTTAGATTCCGTTTCTTACACACTGTCCCAAACTCATCCACCAAGCCTTGCAGCTTCCCTTCGTCTTCACTCAACAACACAGTATCATCCGCAAACAACAGTACAGGGAGATTCCAAACACTATCCTCTCTCACCAGGGCCATCCAACATCCACTACCCTACCTTGTACCTCTTTTATTACGCCATCCATGTACAGATTGAACAACCATGGAGACATGACACATCCCTGTTTCAACCCAACCTTCAAAGAGAAAAATTCACTCAGTTCACCATCCACACGCACTGCAGCCTTAGCAGCATCATACATACCCTTCACAGCATTCAACAGCTTTCCATCTACTCCATATATTCTTAATACTTTCCACAATCCTTGTCTATCCACCCTGTCATATACTTTCTCCAAATCCATGAAAGCCGCATACAACTTCTTTCCCTTCTCTAGAAACTTTTCCACTAAGGATCTAAGAATGAATATCTGATCTACAGAACCTCTTCCCTTCCTAAAGCCTCCCTGTTCTTCTCCAACTAATTCCTCTGTTCTTTCTCTAACTCTGTCAATAAGTATCCTACCATACACTTTTCCTATTATACTAAGAAGACAAATGCCCCTATGATTACCACACACTTCTTTTTCCCCTTTTCCTTTGTACAAGCGAATAATTATACCTGACTTCCAATCCTCCATGGACTTTACCTTCCTCCCAAGCTAATCTGCACATCTTCCACATCCATTCTACTACTATCTCTCCCCCATGCTTCAGCATTTCACCACACACTTCATCAATCCCTGGGGTTTTCCCCAATTTAACTTTCTTCACTGCTTCCACAACTTCTATCCTACTGATTTCTTCCTGTCTTCTTACCTCCCTCCTTCTCCCAGCCATTCCCCAGCCACTTATACTCGCATTACTTCCATCCTCTATGTTCAACAATTCCTTAAAGTGTTCTCTCCATCTGCTCACTTTTTCTCCCTTCTCCACTAGTAATCTACAATTTTTATCTTTCACTGCCCTGCTAACCTCACTTCCACCCTGTCTTACTCTCTTCACCTCTTTCCAGAACATTTTCTTACAGTCCCTCCACTTTACACTGAAATTCCTTCCAAATTCCTCATCCACTCTCTTCTTACTCTCTCTTACTAATCTTTTCACCTCTCTCTTTCTTTCTGCATATAACTCTCTCTTCCGCCTCTCAACTTCTTCCACGCCCCTATTTCTCATCCATTCATTGTATGCTTTCTTCTTTTGTGCCACAGCCTGTCTCACCTTTTCAGTTCACCATGCTGTTCCTTGCACCCCCCTCCATCTTCTCTTCCTCCCACAAACCACATCACATGCTGCACATATTTCTTCTGTAAATAACCTGCACACACCTTCCACGTCCCCCATCTGCTCCAATTCATATTTGCCCAATCGTTCCTCCATTTCTCTCTTATACTCTGCCTTTTTCTCATCCTCTTGTAACCTTTCAACTCCCCTTGCAACTACTCCTTCCTCTCTTCTTTCCCTTCTTCTATCCCTCCATCTTACTTGGATCCTAATTCTAGCCACCACCAAGTAATGGTCAGAAAGTCCACTCCCTCAACCTCTATAAGCTCTTGCATCCATTACACACACACACACACACACACACATATATATATATATATATATATATATATATATATATATATATATATATATATATATATATATATATGAGAGAGAGAGAGAGAGAGAGAGAGAGACAGACAGACAGACAGACAGACAGACAGAGTATAAGCTTTTGCAAAAGCAGTTTCTGGCGTCGGAGATCTATTTCGATATCTCAGTGGTTGCAGCAGTTCTGGAGATCGCGAGAACGGCATGTCTCCTATCCCACAGAGTCATATCGCTTATCTTATATACTGGGGAGTTATTGATTACTCTGACAGAGGTGGGAGGAGTGACATGGGTATAGAGATTCGGGCCTGTGGGATGGCATCAGGTGTTGAAAGAGTCAACATTACGAATACAAGCACACAATAGTCCACTAGACTAGTCCTCAAAAATCACTAGATTTTATATATATATATATATATATATATATATATATATATATCATCATCATCATCATCATCATCATCATCATTATCATCAGCCATTACAAATCCACTGCTGAACAAAGGCCTCCCCCAACCTTCTCCACGAATTCCTTGACTGAGCCAATCTTGGCCACGATTTCCCTGCAAATTTCTTTCTCATCTCTCCACCTCCTGTCTGGCCTTTTTCTGCTACGCTTACTATCTCTTGGTGTCCAGTCAGTCAACCTCTTGCTCCATCGATTATCCCTTGTTCTTGCTACATGGCCTTCCCACCTCCATTTCTATTCTTTTATAACTTCTATAATATCTTTGACTTTAGTCTGCTGTCTCACCCAAGTTGATCTTTTCCTGTCTCTTAAAGATATTCCCAACATTGACCTTTCCATTGCTCTCTGAGAACGAATTAATTTATTTTCCATCGATTTTGTCAGTTTCCAAGTCTCACAACCATACGTCATAGCTGGAATTATTCATTCGTTATATACTTTTCGTTTCATACAAACTGGCAAGCTATTTTCATAATGTCTCTATGTTTACCGAAAGCTTTCCATCCAATTGTAATGCGTCTTTTTATTTCGCTATCATTATCTTTCGTTACTTTTAGTATTTGTCCAAGGTAATTGTACTCCTCAACTTCTTCAAGAGTTTCTCCACTTATTCTTATGACGCTCTTTGATGTTTGAGGATTAAACATTACTTTAGTTTTCCTCCAATTCATCTTTAACCCTACAGTACTTTGAGACTTTCTCTGTTCGGGTCATTTAACATTTCTTGCAATACCTCTGCTTTTTCTGAGAGAAGGACAATGTCATTTGCAAATCTTAAATGGTTTAGCTTTTCTCCATCTATGTTTACTCCTTTGTTTTCCCAGACTAGCTTTCTGAAAATACTTTCAAGGCATGCTGTAAATAACTTTGGTGAAATTGTATCTCCCTGACGCACGCCCTTCTTAATTTTCTCTGAGTCCATATGTAATTTAACTGTAGCAGTTCCCTCTTTATATATGTTTTTGAGCAGTTTTACAATATATATATATATATATATATATATATATATATATATATATATATATATATATATATATATATATATATATATATATATATATATATATATATATATATATATATATATATATATATATATATATATATATATATATATATATATTATACAAGGAAGAAGGAACCAAAGGCCAGAAGCCCGTAAACCATTCCTTCCAAAAAAAAAAAAAAAAAAAAAAGAGCCAAATCCAAGATCCATTCATTTCGAGATGCCTGGACACATTGTGTCTGACAGCCAGGAGATCACAGGAAGAAGGAAATAAAGACAAAGGGAGACAGTTCCAGAGTTGACCTGTTGCATAAATGAAAGACTGGGAGTAACAGTTAACTCTTGCATTAGAGAGTTGGTCAGAAAAAAGATGAGAGTTTGTTGTTAGACGGGTACTACGTGCCCATCGTAGAGGTGGAGGGATGTAAGCAGACAGTTCAGAGGAGCTGTGACCATTGAAATAGCCTTAGAAAAGAGATAAAGGTGCAACAGTACGGCGAAGAGACAGAGGTTGAAGGAAGCCAGTAAGAGGAGGAGAGTTAATCAGACGAAAAGCCTTTGATTCCACCCTATTGAGAAGAGCTGTATGTGGGGAGCCTCCCTACACATAAGAGTTGTACTTTACACAGGGGCGAATAAAGCCCGTGTATAAGGTCAACAACTGTGCATGGGTAAAGAAGGTACGGAGTGGGCTTAGCACACCTAATCTCTTTGAAGCAGATTTTACAAGAGATGTAATATGATCTTTCCAAGATAAGTCCCGAGTGAATGAAACCCCATGCATGATCAAGAACGATCTAGGATTGAGCTGGATATTATTAAATATTAGTGGGTACTCCCTTGGAAGAATTTGTCGGGTTGATAGGTGTAAAAACTGAGTCATTGATGCTTTAACAACGAGTTTTTTTTTATCTCAGTCAGAGATACAAGCCAGGTCAGACATTAGGTATGCCATAGCCTTAACCCTTGTTTGTTGAAGTAACTGCTGAGATGGACGTTGCAGGAACCGAATGGAGAGGTGAAAGGTGGAATCATCAGCATACGAATGGATAGGGTTAGATGTATTGCTTAGAAGGTCATTGATGAATAATAGAAAGAGAGTTGGTGATCGGACAGACCCCTGAGGAACACCACTGTTGATAGATCTAGGAGAAGAACGATGGCCGTTTGCAACTGCGGCTATAGAACGATCAAGATGGAAGCTAGAGATGAAGGTACAGATAGAAGGATAGAAACCGTAAGAGGGCAGTTTGGAAATTAAAGATTTATGCCAGACTCGATGGAAAGCCTTTGAGATGTCAAGTGCAATGGCAAAGCTTTCTCCAAAGTCCCGAAAGGAGGATGACCAGGAGTCTGAAAGATAGGTGAGAAGATCGCCAGTGGAGCGTCCCTGACAGAACCCATGCTGACGATCAGAAAGAAGTCTGTGATAGGAAAGATGCTTAAAATTTTTCTGTTAAGAATAGGCTCGAAAACTTGTGAGACGCTGGATGTTAAAGCAACTGGAGGGTTCGGAATGGTCACCCTTCTTTCGGACTGGCTGAATGAAAGCAGATTACCAGCAAGAAGGAAAGATACTAGTTGATAGAGGCGAAAGAGGATACCTAGGCAAGGTGTAAGCACAGAAGCACAGTTCTTGAGGACAACAGAGGGACTCCATCAGGCCTCTATACCTTGTTAGTATTGAGGCCAGTGATGGCAGAAAATACATCAGCTGAAGAGATTTTAATGTCAGGCATAAGGAAGTCAAAGGGGGGAAGTGAAGGCATAAAATGCTGGAATCTCTATAGACAATTGGGTGCATCCAGTGGCATACCTGAGGGGGGGCAGGGGGGGGCTGTTTGAAACTGCCCACCAGGCCCCCAATTAAGGGGAGTCCCCAAAAGCCTTGAAAATTTATAAGCTTTTTAACTAATATTTAAAAATATATATATTTATCATCCCGACAATCGCGGCTAAGATATTAGATAAGTTTTGAGAATTAGGGGGACTAGGTTCTTTGCAGGGCACCCCTCCAGGAGGGAGGCCCCACAAAGAACCTAGCCCCCCGGGCCCCCAAATCTCTGGGTACACCCCTGGGCGCACCCCCTACATTATAGAATAAGATGGCTTAATTCCTACGAAAACAGCTATCATTCATGCCACTCGGTCATATTTTCTGCCAGTTCGAAGTACTGTAATTATTTCTAGATCTAGTGGTAATTGAGCTACATTGGCAACACTGCACACGGTCGGGGTAGAGAAAACTAGAGCAGCGAGTAGGAGGGTGTCCGTGCGTGATCCTGGCTGGAGATGATATGAAGCATATAATTATGCCCACAGGTGTGAGGAACAGTTAAGGACCCACCCTGGGGTTTTATGCAACAGCTCCACCCACACTCACACCCTTGTCCTAACCAGCAGAAGTTAACGTCACCGTAACTGATAAGATGCAATATCCTAATGATTGTAGATCACCAATATATGCTATACGTGTATATGTGTGTGTGTGTGTGTGTAAGAGAGGTGCCCACTACCTTAATATTTTATCACAGAAGATATATTTTCTCTCCCTCTCACGGTATAATAAACCTTTTCCCATCTTGGTTTATGATATATACTGTACTATTCCTTTATTGGTTGTTTGGAAAAGACGTTATTAGAGGTGCCAGAAGTACAATACCGTTAAGCCCTAGCTGACTGTTTGCGAGAGTATAGAGGGTACCGGGTGAGGTTATGGGGTCAGAGAGAAAAGTGGGGGGGTTGGGTGGGAGTATGGGACTATGGGGAAGGGAGGAGGAGGGGATAGCTCTCCATCGTGCAGTGTTACAAACACCTAAGTCTATGGAAAAGGAAACGAACTTATTCCGACGTCTGTACCTTTAATACAGTCACATGTTGTTGTTTTCATTGTTGCTTCTCCAGGCTTATCCGGACGTAAACTCAGTGGATTACAGGCTGAAAAATGCCTTTTTTATGTGAAGGCACCCCACACTAAAGCCAATATAACATATATAATGAAAGATGTCGTTCTGAAGAGATTTAACTAGAAATCCCTCTGATGTTTAAGAGTGATGATATATCAGTACCAATCTTACAGCCCTACTAACAAGCAGCCACAAACTATGTCCATCTGGTCACCTGAGAGAGGACTAAGAAATACTGTATTCTAGTCCATTTTATTCCGACAAATTTCACCAGTAAGTAAAAGGCCGTACATGTGAACCGACAGAGAATATGCATTCATTACGTGCAGAAAATCTGCATTGGTCCTTGTCAGCTAAGTATGTCTCTCTGGTCGTTCGACAGAGAACTCTTCTCAATCCTAGATGAGGAGGCATGTCTGATGGAGTGAGGTACCTTCTCCTATCTTGAAGAAGCTGGCTTCCTCAATCTGCTATAGTGTTCTTGTGTGTTGTTTTATAGGGTTATTTCGATATTTTTACTAGCTTTGATGGTTCATTTGTGGATTTCTTCCCTCGTTTTGACTTTGCTCTTGTTGTGTGGCGGCAATGACCTTTGTTGTTCTGCTGCCAGGACTTTGATGTGTAGTCAGTCAGTCGACATAGGACAGACAAAAATAATAATAATACACACACACACACACACACACACACACACACACACACACTGGAAATGAGAGCTATCTGAATATGTTTGCAGATGATGCAAAAATACAAAGGAGAATTACTAACACAGACTCTTGTAAAGAGCTACCAGAAGAATTAAACAAACTTCATGAATGGAGTAATACAAGGCAAATGGAATTCAATGTGGACAAGTGTCATGTAATCAAGTTTGGTAAAAGTGGAAAAAGACCTGATTGGGATTATAAGTTGGGAAATAAAACCCTATACACATCAGAAAGAGAAAAAGACCTAGGTGTGATTATCAATAACAGACTATCTCCGGCTGACCACATCAGCGAGAAGGTACGGAACATGTATACACTGCTTGCAAATATGAGAATAGCATTCACATACATAAATGAAGACATGCTAAGAAGGATAATAACATCATTCATTAGACCAACCCTGGAATATGCATCAGTAGTCTGGAGTCCTCATCTCAAAAAGCACATAGACAAGATTGAAAAAGTTCAAAGGGCCGCTACAAGATGGACACCAAGCTTAAGAGACCTAAGCTACGAAGAAAGACTAAATAAACTGAATCTACCAACACTACAGGAGAGAAGGAAAAGAGGTGACATGCTAATGCTATATAATTGCATATCAGGGAAGGAGAAAATAGACATAAATGATTACTTAACATATGGAGAAACATCAGCAAGAGGACACTGCAAAAAACTGCATAAGAAGAGAGGTGATAAAGACGTAAGGAAATTCAGTTTCCCAAACAGAGCAATTGATCAATGGAATGCACTACCGAATGAAATAGTGTGTGCCAAAACAATTCACAAATTTAAGGATATGTACGATAAATATGGTTTAAGACACGGGACAGTAGGAGCTTGACTCATTCCTGTAAAGATACAATTAGGTAAGAACACACACACACACACACACACACACACACACACTTTGGAAAGGTAAAACCGTTGGGTCTACTGCGAACACACACACACACACACACACACTTTGGAAAGGTAAAACCGTTGGGTCTACTGCGAACACACACACACACACACACACACACACACACTTACACACTTACTTTTTACAAAGTAATGGAATTGCAGGTACGAAAGTGGTACACAAACAGGATGGAAGAAAAAGGAGGAAGGTAGTAGAACCATGTCACGACAAGTATAAAAACAAGATGATAAAGTTGATGTACGCCATTGTGGATGGAATGGTATCTAAATTACTAGAGATGAATGATTATGTCAGAGAAAATGAACCACAAATAATATGCCTTACTGAAACAAAATTAATACCAAGGATATCAAATGACATACTAAACTTAGAGGAATACAATATATGGAGAAGAGACAGATATTTAACAAAAAGGAGGAGGAATTATAATATTAACAAAGAAAAATCTAAGTCAATAAAATAAAACTAGATATACCATCACAAGTAGAACTGATTGCAGTAGAGATCGACACATCTGAAGGTAAAGTAATTGTAGCCAATTTGTACATGCCACCCAGATCAAACACATGGGAAAGAGACGAATATGAGGACCTGGCAGAGAGTACAATTCAGAGTGTAAGATTATTGCTACATATAATGGAAGAGAAATCGGAAAGAATTATACTAACTGGGGATTTCAATACAAATATAAATTGGAATACTCTAGATATAAATAGCCAAGAAAGATGTTGGGACCAAAAGCTACTGGATCTCGTGCAAGAGTTTTTCTTAACGCAACATGTGAGGGAAACCACCAGAAAAAGAGGACTTGATGTACCTTCAGTGCTAGATCTAATATTTACAAGGCAAGAAAATGATATTAACAGTTTAATATATCACCCTCCACTCGGCAAAAGCGATCATGCAGTACTAAATTATAACTTCAGGATAGCATATGACATAGTAAACAGCAATGATAGTTACAAAAAGAGCCTAAACTATAAAAAGGGAAATTATCAAGACCTAAAGAAGTATTTCCTAGAATTTGATTGGGAAAATGAGCTTAGAAGACAAGATTTAAATGCTGAATATAAAAAATTTTGTGAATTTTATGAAATAGGAGTCCAGAAGTACATCCCACAGCACAAAGAAGCAGATAAGAAAATACAGAAATGGTTCAATACAGAATGTAAAAAATCAAAAGAAAGAAGAGATTTGTTGTGGAATAGATGCAGAAGACACAATAGTGAAAGGGCGTGTAATAATTACAAACAGGCAAGAAACGACTATACAAGAATAAGGAGGGAAGCCCAAAAACAGTTTGAGGAGGATATAATAAATAAAAGTAGTGATCAACCAAAGCTGTTTTACAGCTATATCAGAAGCAAAACTAAAGTAAAAGATATAATACAATCCATTTCGGACGAGGGAATCACTTATACACAAGAGAAAGATATTTGTGAAGCACTAAATAAGAATTTCCAATTAGTTTTTACAGAAGAAAAAAAATTTGAGAGGGACTATGTGGAACACGCATGTCCACACATACTTCAAGATATTCAAATAGCAGAAAAAGTAATACAGGAGGAGTTAAGTAGATTAGACAGAGGAAAAGCAAGTGGTCCTGATGAAATTTCATTTTGGGTATTACGAGAATGTGCAAAGGAGTTAAGTAAACCATTATTTTTATTTTTCAAGAAATCCTTGAGTCAAGGTAAACTACCTGATATTTGGAAAAAAGCAAATATTGTCCCCTTATTCAAGAATGGAAATAGACAAAATCCACTCAACTACCGACCAGTATCACTGACCAGTGTTGTAAGCAAGGTATTAGAAAAACTTATAAGAAAAGCTTGGGTAAATCATCTAGAAGAACACAGTATGATAACAGAAAGACAGTTTGGTTTCAGAAAAGGAAAATCATGTGTTACTAATCTGTTGAGCTACTATGACAGAGTAACAAACACAATACAGGAAAGGGAAGGATGGGTGGACAGTATCTATTTAGATTTCAAAAAAGCTTTTGACACAGCACCACAACAAAGACTTTTATGGAAACTGTACCATCAAGGAGGAATTCGAGGCAAACTATTTTGTTGGATGCAAGACTTTCTCATAAAAGAGAAATGAGGACAGTACTAAGAGGAATCTACTCATCATGGAAAGAAGTGATTAGTGGAGTACCACAGGGTTCAGTGCTGGCACCAATCATGTTTTTAGTGTATATAAATGATATAAACAGTAACACTGGAAATGAGAGCTTTCTGAATATGTTTGCAGATGATGCAAAAATACAAAGGAGAATTACTAACACAGACTCTTGTAGGGAGCTACAAGAAGAATTAAATAAACTTCATGAATGGAGTAGTACATGGCAAATGGAATTCAATGTGGACAAGTGTCATGTAATCCAGTTTGGTAAAAGTGGAAAAAGACCTGATTGGGATTATAAGTTAGGAAATAAAACCCTATACACATCAGAAAGAGAGAAAGACCTAGGTGTGATAATCAATAACAGACTATCTCCGGCTGACCACATCAGCAAGAAGGTACGGAACATGTATACACTGCTTGCAAATATGAGAATAGCATTCACATACATGAATTAAGACATGCTAAGAAGGATAATAACATCATTCATCAGACCAGCCCTGGAGTATGCATCAGTAGTCTGGAGTCCTCATCTCAAAAAGCACATAGACAAGATTGAAAAAGTTCAAAGGGCCGCTACAAGATGGATACCAAGCTTAAGGGACCTAAGCTACGAAGAAAGACTAAATAAACTGAATCTACCAACACTACAGGAGAGAAGGAAAAGAGGTGACATGATAATGCTATAAAAATGCATATCAGGAAAGGAGAAAATAGACATAAATGATTACTTAACATATGGAGAAGCATCAGCAAGAGGACAGTGCAAAAAATTGCATAAGAAGAGAGGTGATAAAGACGTAAGGAAATTCAGTTTCCCAAACAGAGCAATTGATCAATGGAATGCACTACCGAATGAAATAGTGTGTGCCAAAACAATTCACAAATTTAAGGATATGTACAATAAATATGGTTTAAGACACGGGACAGTACGAGCTTGACTCATTCCTGTAAAGATACAATTAGGTAAGAATAATTAAGTAAGAACACACACACACGCTTTGGAAATGTAAAGTGCTGGGTTGGGTCTACTGAAGTGCACACACACACACACACACACACACACACACACACACACACACACACACACACACACACACACACACACACACACACACACACACACACACACACACACACATCTGATTTACAATGGCACATGTCTGCCAACAGTCATAAACATTCAGTAACACTTATCACGTATTGACTTATTTGTTATGAATTACCTTATAAGAAACGGATATAATGAGGAGCAGGAAATTAGTCCTGCTGTAAAAATTCTAAATTATTTCTCTTGACTTTCCTTAGGCTATTAGAGACATGGGTCTTAACTGTTGATGGTGGTAATGATGATGTTGAATGCTCCTTTTAATACTCCATTGTTTTTTTTTACCATATCTCAAATTTTTTTTTAGGCTGTTAGAGAGGCTTTGGCTGATGATGTCAAAGGCTGTGACGTTAGTGATGTGAAGATTTTTTTAAATTATTATTTTAATGATAAAATTTCACATAAACTGTTTCAGTTTATTTGCCACATCTTTCCTCTTTCTTCAGGCTATCCGAGAGGCCCCAACTAGTAGTACCTAGAGTTGTAACTGACACTGAGAAGTCTAGGGTGATTGACGACTGTAACCTCCCTGGAGTGAAGAAAGTCATTGCCTGCAACACCGAGAATGAGCTCATTGAAGCCATCACTAAGTCCATAAATTTCACGTAAATATATATATATGGAAAACACAGGATAAGACACAAGTTAGGAGACCATGTACGTGGGGTGGAGGTGGAGAGGAGATGGAGACCAAGGATTATTTGGTAGGGTGGGCTGAATAGATATATGAATGAGGATGATGTGAACTGGAGGGAGGCCAGCCAAATGAAGGAGGATAGGATGACATGGAGGCTATTTCTTTGTGACCACCTCCTCCAAGAGTAATGCGTCTTTATCTTGCTACAGACCGATGGTCAGACAGACAACAAATAGTACAAATTGACAGGATAGACGGATAGACAGACAGATCGAGATAAACAGATAAATAAAATATCGTTGTTACATTTTTTTTTCTTTCACTTGTACCTTAGCCAGTCATTGAATTTCGCATTATTCTGTATGGTAATATTCTCTTTGCATAGGAAATTCCATTCTGCTTTCTGCATTTTCAGTTGATGAAGTTCACATATTTACATTTCATGATTATATTTTCGCAAACATCAGGCAATTTTATATACCATTGGTGTTTCTATTTCTTTTTTTACTAGAGAAAACGGAACCAGAATCCATTATTTTTTTTAATCCCTTCACGCCCCTAAAGTTTTCTGCACGTTTGTGTGACATGATCATAGAAAATGTCACGAGGGCAGCCTGAATTCACGCACAAAGGAAAACATTTCCATGGATTTTTGCCCCAGAAATTGGTTACCGGAATATTGGTATAAATTGTATATCATCATTTTGGGGGACGTTTGTACTATATGACGGGCTAATAAAAACATACAAAACTGATGAGTAAAAGTATAGCAAAAAGACCGAAATACAGAGAGAATAATGTATTTCCACAGTGAAAATATCTTCCCAACACCCTACCACAATATTTAGCTGCACCTTGCAAGAGTTAAGCATATGTCTATATGCAGAATTTCACGAGCTATCACGTGGTGTCTTCAGAAGTTTGACAGGGCCAAGAATTTTCCAGTAGATCGCCAAAAAATGCACGTGTTCACCCCTCCCCCCCCATCAAAAGCTGAGAGAAAGCCGACTATTTGAGAGTGTTGGCCTTAAAATACACACCCTCACTTATGACTCAGCAATGACTGACGCACTTCATGCAAAAACTTAATTTTTGGTGAATGTTTTTGTTCAAAATTGGCTAATCAGCATCCCTTTAGACCAACAATGATAAGTGCATCGTAGTGCGTCATTGGTTCCTCTTCAGCCTAACACCATTTTGACTCATTTTGCATCATCGCACATGAGGGGGTTCTAGGGGCTCTTCAAAACTGAATAAAATAATTTGGTGGTATTTGGTATTCGTGAAGTTAGAGGAACTAAGCATAGGCAAAAGCTCAGATTTTTGTTAGCCTTTTGAATAATAAAACAAAAGCTCAAATTTTCTTATCCATCTCAAATTCTCTTATTATTCTTTAGCAGCACATTTTGTCTTTTCCAGTACTAACTTTTCTATTTGGAGTTTTTGGTGTTTTGAAATACTCATAGACTAATATTGAGAAACCATATTCTCTCTCTCTCTCTCTCTCTCTCTCTCTCTCTCTCTCTCGTGTTGGATCAACATTTCCTTTCTTTTCGAGGATCAAGTCTGTGCATCTGCTTGACAGCCACTGGTGTTATCTAAACTGTGGCTGCGTATAGATGGGGATGGCAGACATGGTGTACAAGGGGGTGAGTGCATTCCGTTGATAACATCCCCTCTCACGAAGTAACATCGGATATCACGTTTTACTTGAGTGTGTGTGTGTGTGTGTGTGTGTGTGTGTGTGTGTGTGTGTGCACCAAGTAACTGAGTTTTCATCTGATTTCAACCAATCTTGGTGGAGGGGTTGACAGTAAATGAATTGGTTTACTGTTTTTGATGATAATAGAACAAAGGCCATGCTCACAATCTAGGTCAAAATCTGACCTGACAAGGTCAACTTAAACGACTTTGATCCAGTTAAAACCAAAATTGGGAAAATGTATGAGAATAAAGCAAGAATGAATGGCTTCCAGTTTGAGAATAATGGCCTAAATGTATGTTTCCAAAGCTTAACTCCTCCCTAAATTCATCTTTAGATTCCGTTTCTTACATACTTTACCAACACATACTCTACCAAGTCTTGCAGTTGAATGCAATAGGAATCGGTAGAGAGGCGGCTTGCAGTCCTGATGGACCCAGGTTCGAATCCTGGCTGGGGCAGGGAACAGTTTAAGGATTTGAATTTCATAAAAAAGCAGACTTTCCTGATCTACCAGATGACCCGCCGACATGTCGTAAAAATACCCCCGCTAATACCAATACACCAGTCCTGTATGAGACAGCCCTAGCATGTATTCAGTAAGGACGGTGGGTGTTAGCGCCGAAGTGGTGACATGTGGAGGTGTAGGAGGACTACTGGGCCTTGGGATAGGCTACTGCCCCCGAGATATAGGCCCTGAAGCCTTTGCCCAGAGTCGGACACGTAAAAAAAAAAAAAAAAAACACTACAATACTCATTCACTTCCTCAGTTGTCAGTCTGTCTCTTCATGTAACTCCACATGCTCCCCTCAAAATAATTCATTTCCATTCCTCGCACTCTTGAATTGTGCCCTTCTTGCATGATCCAGGCATCGCTTTCTTATGTTAGATTGGGATGACTGCACTGTCAGGCAGCGACTGTTGTACTTCCATGCCCACTTTTTTTTTTTTTAAATAACCGAACAGAGAAAGGAGAAACAAATGAATAAAAAATAATCCACACATCAGATTGCTGGTATCATTCATTCATAAAAAAACCTATAACAGTTGGACTTGAACAGCTGTAGATTGAAGTTTAGGGGGAATCAACTCTGGGGAAGCGAGTTCCAAAGAGATGCCGTTAGGGGAATAGCTTTCAGATAGGCGGAAGTTCTGCAATATGGCAATTTGTTACATTGCAGTCGTAAGTGCTACCAGATGCCAGTATAGCCTACTTCTTATCAGTGCTTGCAATGAACCAGCAACCTTTCTTCCCTGCTGTGCCATATCAAGCACTTCAGCCTCCAAGCTTCCATCTTTATTCATCAAACTACCCACGTATTTAAATGAAGTCACATTTTACATTTCATCACTATCCAGCCTCACTGTGCATTCAGTGACTTCGTTTCTCTCGAACACCAAAGTTTAACTCCTCCCTAAATTCATCTTTAGATTCCGTTTCTTACATACTCTACCAACACATACTCTACCAAGTCTTGCAGTTCCCTCATCGTCTTCTTCTAACAAGACAGTGTGATCTGCAGACAACACAACAGGAAAATTACAAATGCACTTCTCTCTTATTAGGGCAACTCCAACATCCACTGTCCTACCTTGTATCTCTTTATAACTTCATCCATATACATATTGAACGACCATGAAAATATGACACATCCCTGTTTCAATCCAACATTCAGGTAAAAAAAAATCACTCAGTTCGCCTTTCATACACTCTGAGACCCTAGCGTGTACATTCGGCAAGATTTCCAACTGGACCACATGGTTGCGGGATTTGGCTAACGTGGCAACAGCACGCACCCGTGTGTGTGTGTGTGTGTGTGTGTGTGTGTGTGTGTGTGTGTGTGTGTGTGTGTGTACATTCCCGACAATTTATTCGAATGGCTAAACATCATCCTCCGAATTACATTATGTGGCCATTGTATTATGCTATGATATAGGCAAATAAATGAGATTGGGATAATGGGCTGTACACTATCCTATTTATAATCTGAATTATATAAAGTAATTCTCTTGCCTTGTAACATGAACCACGATACAGGTTGAGTTGTGGTTCAGAAACAGAGAGCAAGTTCACCCAGAAATGGCACGATGTAGAGGGAAGGAGGGAGTATAGGAGTAAACGGCCAACAGTAATATATTCTTAGTCATTACAGTATAGTTATTAAGGTGTCAATGATATCCTGTATCCTAAATAATAATAAACCTATTTATATTTATTATCTTTATTTAGACCCGATTACACACTAGGATACCGCCTAACTCGTTAATGGAATACATGCAGCCTGCTCCACCGCCTCGACTGTGTGTGTGTGTGTGTGTGTGTGTGTGTGTGTGTGTGTGTGTGTGTGTGTGTTCTTACCTAATTGTTGCCTAATTGTATCTTTACAGGAATGAGTCAAGCTCGTACTGACCCGTGTCTTAAACCATATTTATCGTACATATCCTTAAATTTGTGAATTATTTTGGCACACACTATTTCATTCGGTAGTGCATTCCATTGATCAATTGCTCTGTTTGGGAAACTGAATTTCCTTACGTTTTTATCACCTCTCTTCTTATGCAGTTTTTTGCAGTGTCCTCTTGCTGATGCTTCTCCATAAGTTAAGTAATCATTTATGTCTATTTTCTCCTTCCCTGATATGCACTTATATAGCATTATCATGTCACTTCTTTTCCTTCTCTCCTGTAGTGTTGGCAGATTCAGTTTATTTAGTCTTTCTTCGTAGCTTAGGTCCCTTAAGCTTGGTATCCATCTTGTAGCGGCCCTTTGAACTTTTTCAATCTTGTCTATGTGTATTTTGAGATGAGGACTCCAGGCTACTGATGCATATTCCAGGGTTGGTCTAATAAATGATGTTATTATCCTTCTTAGCATGACTTCATTTATGTATGTGAATGCTATTCTCATATTTGCAAGCAGTGTATACTCCTATCTTTCCTGTCACTTCTTATTCCTTTTCTTTCCTTTACAGGTGGCTTTACACTGAGTGACAAGCCAAATGGTTTCCTGTACGCCAAGAAACCATTTACAACGCTGGGTGGTAACCATATAACTAAACCATACGTGCTCCCTACGTGTCAACAAGTGGGTTGGTGGAGGGTTGGTGCCCCTCCCTGTAAAACAACTAACTCAGTGTCAAATGGCCACCCTTTACGGGATTATGGTGTCTGGCAATAGATAGATAGATAGATAGTATACATGTTCCATACCTTCTCGCTGATGTGGTCAGCCGGAGATAGTCTGTTACTGATAATCACACCTAAGTCTTTCTCTCTTTCTGATGTGTATAGGGTTTTATTTCCTAACTTATAAGACCAATCAGGTCTTTTTCCACTTTTACCAAACTTGATTACATGACACTTGTCCACATTGAATTCCATTTGCCATGTACTACTCCATTCATGAAGTTTATTTAATTCTTCTTGTAGCTCTTTACAATAGTCTGTGTTAATAATTCTCCTTTGTATTTTTGCATCATCTGCAAACATATTCAGATAGCTCTCATTTCCAGTGTTACTGTCTATATCATTAATTTTATAGACACTAAAAACATGATTGGTGCCAGCACTGAACCCTGTGGTACTCCACTAGTCACTTCTTTCCATGATGAGTAGTTTTTTCTTAGTACTGTTCTCATTTCTCTTTTTATGAGAAAGTCTTGCATCCAACAAAACAGTTTGCCTCGAATTCCTCCTTGATGGTACAGTTTCCATCAAAGTCTTTGGTGTGGTACTGTGTCAAAAGCTTTCTTGAAATCTAAACAGATACTGTCCACCCATCCTTCTCTTTCCTGTATTGTGTTTGTTACTCTGTCATAGTAGCTCAACAGATTAGTAGCACATGATTTTCCTTTTCTGAAACCAAACTGTCTTTCTTTTATCATACTGTGTTCTTCTAGATGATTTACCCAAGCTTTTCTTATAAGCTTTTCTAATACCTTGCTTACAACACTGGTCAGTGATACTGGTCGGTAGTTGAGTGGAGTTTGTCTATTTCCTTTCTTGAATAAGGGGACAATATTTGCTTTTTTCCAAATATCAGGTAGTTTACCTTGACTCAAAGATTTCTAGAAATTTAAAAATAATGGTTTACTTAACTCCTTTGCACATTCTCGTCGTACCCAACATGAAATTTCATCAGGACCACTTGCTTTTCCTCTGTCTAATCTACTCAACTCCTCCTGTATTACTTTTTCTGCTCTTTGTATATCTGGTAGTATGTGTGGACATGCATGTTCCACATAGTCCCTCTCAAATTTTTTTTCTTCTGTAAAAACTAATTGGAAATTCTTATTTAGTGCTTCACAAATATCTTTCTTTTGTGTAAGTGATTCCCTCGTCAGGAATGGATTGTATTATATCTTTTACTTTGGTTTTGCTTCTGATTTAGCTGTAAAACAGCTTTGGTTGATCACTACTTTTATTTATTATATCCTCCTCAAACTGTTTTTGGGCTTCCCTCCTTATTCTTGTATAATCGTTTCTTGCCTGTTTGTAATTATTATACGCCCTTTCACTATTGTGTCTTCTGTATCTATTCCACAACAAATCTCTTCTTTCTTTTGATTTTTTACATTCTGTACTGAACCATTTCTGTATTTTCTTATCTGCTTGTTTGTGCTGTGGGATGTACTTCTGGACTCATATTTCATAAAAATCACAGAATTTTTTATATACAGCATTTAAATCTTGTCCTCTAAACTCATTTTCCCAATCAACTTCTAGGAAATACTTCTTTAGGTCTTGATAATTTCCCTTTTTATAGTTTAGGCTCTTTTTCTAACTGTCATTGCTGTTAACTATGTCATATGCTATCCTGAAGTTATAATTTAGTCCTGCATGATCGCTTTTGCCGAGTGGAGGGTGATATATTAAACTGTCTATATCATTTTTTTGCCTAGTAAATATTAGATCTAGCACTGAAGGTACATCAAGTCCTCTTTTTCTGGTGGTTTCCCTCACATGTTGCGTTAGGAAAAACTCTTGCACGAGATCCAGGAGCTTTTGGTCCCAACAGTTAGTATAATTCTTTCCGATTTCTCTTCCATTTTATGTAGTAATGATCTTAAACTCTGAATTGTACTCTCTGCCAGGTCCTCATATTCATCTCTTTCCCATGTGTTTGATCTGGGTGGCATGTACAAATTGGCTACAATTACTTTCCCTTCAAATGTGTTGATCTCTACTGCAATCAGTTCTACTTCTGATGGTATATCTAGTTTTATTTCATTGACTTTTTGATTTTTCTTAGTTAATATTATAATTCCTCCTCCATTTTTTAATTTCTGTCTCTTCTCCATATATTGTATTCCTCTAAGTTTAGTATGTCATTGGATATCCTTGGTGTTAATTTTGTTTCAGTTAGGCATATTATTTGTGGTTCATTTTCTCTGACATAATCATTCATCTCTAGTAATTTAGATACCATTCCATCCACATTTGAGTACATCAACTTTATCATCTTGTTTATATACTTGTCATGACATGGTTTTACTACCTTCCTCCTTATTATTCCATCCTGTTTGTGTACCACTTTCGTACCTGCAATCCCATTACTTTGTAAACAAAATTTCTTCTTCTCCTCTTCTGATCTTCCCTCATTTTTTGTTTTTGCTTCCTTCCTTTTCTCTTTCAGTAATTCCAGTTCCTCTTGTGTTAGGCATCTTTTTATCCATACATTTTTGAACTCCTCTTTTTCCATAAGATTCTTTGCATTTTTTAGTATCTCTTCCACAGTGTTTACACTCTGGAAAGTCACCTTTAGAGGTCTTGTCCTGCTTTTCTCGTATTTCCCTAACCTTTTGTGTTCCTCTATGTCTTTACTACAGATTTCCTCTGACACTTCCTTCAGTAAGCTCATTACATTTGCCATCTCCTTTTTTGTCTCTTGTGATCTTGTTTTTTACTTCTTCCTCTTCTATACCAGTGATTACTATAGATTTGTTTATATCTACTGAATCTCTGACTAACTTTGGATTGTTTTGAATTATTCTTTTCACTTCCTTTTTAATGCTTTTTTCCTCCACCCTGGTTTCTAAGTCTTTCTTTACTTTCACCATTTCAGCATGCGTGGTTTCCACATCATTTTTGTAGCTTTGCACAGCTTCATTCACCTGTGTTATCTTCTCCTCAGTATCACTGCTCTTGTCTATAAGACTGCTTACTTGCCTAATTGTCTCTGTGTCATTTTTGAACTCTTCCATAACACTCTCGTGATTGACTACTGTACTTGCCATTTCACTCATTTTCTTCCTAAGTGTACTCAATTCCACTGTTAGTTCACTGATGGTTGTGTCTTTCTTGTTGGCCTCCCTTCCTAGTTTTTCTATTTCTTCCTTTTGCAAGTGCATCTGCTTCTTTATTTCATCAATTTCATTTTTGAAAGCCATTTCTAGTTTGTGTACACGTTCAACCAGTCTATTGTGAGTCTCCACTTCAACCAGTTCTTGGTAGAAATCATCATTTTGCTTTGTACCTTTATCCCTTTTTTTTTTTTTTTTTTCCAAATTTGCTTTACTAAAGTATGTATCTATTTTGCAATACTAAAGTACAGAGTATGTACTTACATTCCCCGTGCTGCTGTAGTCTAAACAAACCTCAGATGACTGAGCACATTCTTTCGTCTTGGTTCTCTTTTCTGTTTGAACAAGTCTTGTTTAAACTTATTATTTTTTTTCTTTTAATAATGAAAAATCATTTAGTCTAACCTGGTACAGAGCTTGACTCATACAAAGATACTAATTTAGGTAATGCCATTGGCCGTGTTGGTTCAGTACGGAGCTCCGATGTCGCACGTCTGCCTCGATTGACTCCCTGTGTATGTGTGTGTGTGTGTGTGTGTGTGTTAGATTCTCACTTTTACCTATTACACTCACATATCTTATTAATCAAGAAACTTCATACTGGCTAGGTTATATTCAACAAATCCACGTAGGCTATCGTGTCATTTACTCATATCTGTTCGAAGTGGCCCAACATTAAAATAAATAAAACAAAGATTTTGGGTGTGGTCATTCGGGAGGGTCATGCAGTAATCATATGTTATTATCAGTGATCATTTTCAAACTACTTTCCGACATAGGGTATTGGTTTTACACTTGGCCACTCTGATTTTATAATGAACTGCATTGGCCAGTAAAGGACAGCTGGATTTATAACCATACCAAAAAATAAGTGAACTTTGCAAACTATTAAACACTGAACTTGCTGCCTTTTCGAAGTAGTTTACATGAAAGTCCATTGCGTGAGCCTTCATGACACAGTTAATACAGTATATAACGGATATATTGCATAAATCTATGCTATAGTATAACTTACTAAACTGATTGCTGGGAATCCGGTAAGCTACCATTAAAAACAGATGTTCCTACAGTGTAATTTTGTAATGAACATTAAAATTACATTATTTTCTCCTGGAAGAAATAGTTATTCATATAATTTCTTCACTGATGAGCAGTTAGCTATAATTTATAAGAGTCATGTGCGTTCTCAGCTTGAATACTGCTCACCCTTGTGGAATGGATGTGGAGAGGTTGCATTAAAACAACGAGACAAAATTCAGAACAAAGCTGTTAGAATTATTAATAACCCTGCTATTACTAACAAACTATAGTCTCACCAATCTAAAACCAAGGTTTGGGTGGGGTCTGACGCTGGGTGCAGCCATGCCATACTTCCTAAACGAGTGATGAGTAGATTCTGTTATATATGTAATAGGCATCACAGATAGGTACACAGATACTAATACAATATAAACGTAAGTATTCTAGCATATCAAAGAAAGGTAAACGTGTAATGCATATGGCTCTTGTACATCAATAAAGAAACGTGGCATACATATTTTACAGTGGTGCTGAAAAAAATGTAGTTACTTTTACCGACTTTCACGGTAGTTCTAAGTTGGGTAAGTAATGTAAGAATTACGTTTATAATATAATTTGAAGGAATCAGTAGAACATACGCTATTTTCTTAATAGAAATAAATAAGTTAAAACACTCACGAGCGGCAACATCCAGATCCATTGGAGGGAGATTTAAGCTTCTGTCACGTGCTTCCACTGTTCACTTTCTGTTATATATATAACTTAAATTATATTTATAACTTAAATTAGTTTGTCTTTACACACACACACACACACACACACACACACACACAGAAGTGGGTGAAGTCATGTCAGGCCAGGTGGCGAGGTGTGAGCGGACGAACTCTAACGGTGTCAGGTCAGCCACTAGCCAATCAGAGTATAGGAAACAAGGCAACGCTGTACCCTGGGAAATCCCCGGCTGGACTCCACCCAAACCTTGGTTTTAGATTGGTGAGACTATACCTCCCCTACAAGTAAGAAGGAATGTTGTCTCCCTTGCGTTATTTTACAGATATTTTTATAGCAAATGTTCAGACGAAGTTGCATCCATTGTGCCACCTCTCCATGCCTTCCATCGTGCTACACGGGCATCTGGTATCCCTCATGACGGAGTGTCACTCAGCCATACTACAGAACTTCTGCCTATCAGAATTCTTTCATTACCCGAACTGCATCTCTCTGGAACTCGCTTCCCCAGAGTTGTTTCCCTCCAAACTTCAACCTACAGCTGTTCAAGTCTAACTATTACAGGTATTTTATGAACAGAGGACACCAGTAATCTGGTGCATGGATTTTTTTTTTTTTTTGTTCATTTGTTTTTCCTTCCTCTGTTCTGTTATTTAAAAAAAAAAATCGGGTCCATATTACAGTATTATAATATTTCAGTGTTTGTCTTTATATGGTGTTTCAGGTTTCACCCCCAAAACATAATCATAATAATATAATAATGTAACTTGATATAAACTTATGAATGGAACCTATATCAATACCGACGTGTGTGTCATCATGTGTTAAAGGCAAAGATTACATGTCAGTCTTGGACGTCCTTAGCCACGTATGCACACACCCATATTACCATTATGACACACATTCATATTCAGTATATTCCCCCCACCCCCACTAGACGTATTGTCCCCCCCACCCACCCACACACACACACACGGGCTCGCGCTGTTGCCACGTTAGCCAAATCCCGCAACCAGGTTTTCCAGTCGGAAATATTGCCGAATGTACATACAAACTCTTCACGGCATTCAGTGCTTTCTCATTTACTCCATATATTATTAATACATTCCACATTCCTTCTCTATCCACTCTATAATACTCTTTTTCCAAATCCGTAGGCCGCATACAACTTCTTTCACTTTTCTATAAACTGTTCCACTAAAGAGCTAAGGATAAATATCTGCTATACACAAGCTCTTCCCATCCTAAAACCACCCTATTCTTCTCGAACTAATTCCTCTCTTATTGATAACTCTGTCACAAAGCATCCTGCTATATACTTTTCCTCTTACACAAAGGAAACAAATGCACCTAAAATTCCCACACACTTTTTCCCCCTTTTCCTTTGTACAGGAGAATGACTATACCTGACTTTCAATCTTTCAGGACTCTACCTTTCTCCTAGGCCAGTCTGCACATCTTCCATATCCACTGTACTGCTATCTCTTCCCCATGCTTCAGCATTGCACCACACGCTCCATCAACTCTTGATACTTTCCCCATTTTAACTTTCTTCATTACCTCCACTGCTTCCATCATACTAGTCGAAGACCAATGATCTTCTCTGGTCTCTACAGGAAGCAAACTTTGGGCTAAGGCTGTTTACAATGACGCCACAACGCGCCACAGGGGTGGACTTCACCTACCCTGTGGCCATTAGTTACACAGGCATCCTGTCAGGTCATCTTGGCCCAAAGGTGAACCTACCGGGCTTCCTGCTGGCGCTGACCACCGAGGTGTGGGCTGGAAACTTAGTGGCTGTTGAGGCGTATATGGTGCTGATGGTGGCCCCGTCATGCCTCCCACACAACACACTCTGTCCATCTTGGTTGGTGGCCAGCAGTTCTAACTGCATTCGTGTACTGCTGCAGCAAGGTGGGTAATAAAGAAATCTTCCTACTTTGCAGTCTCTATCTTACAGCCTGGTCCAGACTGTGTGGATGCCGTGAAGTCCAATGAACAACGTGGCCAAGAATGCTTCCTGAGGAAGGAACTCGAATGCCTTTTATTTATTTTTTTTCTGTGTACCTAATATTTTCAAGTAAAAATATTCCTGAATTTATGAGGTCCCAGTATTGCCTGTTATATCTATTTGTAACCAGACGCCTTAATCCCGTGAGGTGTGGTCACAAACAAAGCGCCTCCATGTCCCCTGTCCTCTGCCATTTTGCTGCCCTCCCCCAAACTCACATCCCCTCTCTCATATACATCATTCCATCCTCCCATCTCATCCTAGATCTCCTTTTCCCTCTCCACTTTACTCACATAAACTCTGCTCGTTAATCTCTCACTTTCCACCATCTCCACATGGTCAACCCACCTCAGAGTATTTCTCGTAATGATTTCATTCATAATCGCATCTGCACCACATTTAAGAATATATCTGTTAAATTCATAGATTACTGGCACCTTAATGCCCCACTTCGTCAAAGTTGTTGTCCACCGCTTCTAACTGCATTTGTGTGTTGCGTCAACAATGTAAGACTGTGGTCGAGTACCATGCCATTGTTGACAACGTTTTTGGCTTTTCGTATCATAATATTCTCTTGCAAGTTATCTCTGTGTTCTTAATATCAACATAATTTGAGTAAGTAATAAACAAGCGGAGGTGTATCGGGCAAGATGCGTGTTCGGTAAGAAGTACTTTGAGGTCTCCTATGCACAGGTTTACCTGTGATCATATTCGTAATACTTTACTATAATTATGCTACCATTGCAGGATTTTCTTTATTTTTTGCCTCAGAATAACTGCTTTATCAGTAAAATTTCCACCGCAGTTCCCTATTTAATTTCTTTATCCTGAGTGAAAAGTCAGGATGGTGGTGGTGGGAGCGTGTGGTGCTGGGGGTGTGGATGTTGACGACACTGGCGCTGATGTGGAGCTACGCCGGCAACCTCACTGCCCTCCTATCAGTGAGGCTAATTCATGAACCGCAGCAGTCTCTTGAGGATCCACTCGACAACCCCGTCAAGATTATGTTTTCCATTGGCATAGCTGAGGAACAGTGAGTTAAGGTATGATTAACCATGTATAGCCGAGGGCTATGTAATACTCGCGTGCATGTGTGTGTGTGTGTGTGTGTGTGTGTGTGTGTGTGTGTGTGTGTGTGTGTGTGTGTGTGTGTGTGTGTGTGTGTGTGTGTGTGTGTGTGTGTGTGTCTGGACAATGGACGGCCACAGTTTGTTTCTAAATAGCAAAAAGAATTTGGCCATGCAATAACTCTAACAGGACCAGGTTTTAGGCAAGGTGCAACCCCTGCGTACTCTAGTTAAATTTCAAGCTCAGCATTTCATCTGTATTTCATTCTTATCAAGCCAGACTAATATTCATGCAACTTAGATGAAAGTCCTAGTAGTCAAGGGGGTAGTGATAATTTTCTGGAGATAAAAGGAACATCTGGATACATCATGCATATTAAGTAACATGTTCTTTGTCCATTCCCTTCCAGATAATGCAGCCAGTATTTCACTGGTAGCTCCACCATGAAAGTTATGTTTTGGACCGTTTGTCTCTCTGTCTGTCTGGCCATTTGCAACTTCATAAGAAAAATATTGGCTGGAACTGCATCATTCTTGATACGGTAAACCTGTAGAATAAATGATCAAATTTGGTGCAAGAACTTTCATACGAGAAGGTCATGAGAAACATTAAAATTTTGCCCTAGCAAAGGTAAACACTACTCGTAAATGAGTGTTTTTGTCCTAAAATATTATGCAAATTCTGCTCAGTTTGTTATAGACGGCTTTGAGCGGGAAGTGTGGGACCAAAAGAACAACCGCATCTTGCTGATCTCAGTTAATCAGTTGTGTTCTATTACGCAAATGCTGCTGGAAGGCAACACCGTACAGATATCACTGGATGATTGTCAGAGGAAAACAATAGCTAGAGAATTCATTAAAACACGTCAGTGCGTGAACATAAAGTCCTGTTTTATCTTCTTTAAACTGTAGGGCTACGAGGCTGGGCTGACGCAGGAAAGGCAACATCATACAGATATCAGTGGAGGAAAATAAAAGAGGTAATAATGTTCTAGTCCCACATTACCCACTTCAAGGTACAGGGACTGAGGCTATGCTATCGCATGGTCCAAATAAACTAGTATGTTATTTGAGGAAGAGAGTGGCAGGACCATCACAAAAATTGGTAGAGGTGTTATCATCCTATTTTACTCCCTTTCAGTTATTTGGAGCCAAGGCTGGGCTAATGCAGGAGAGGCAAAAAGATACAGGTATCAAAGGACGTTTATCAGAGGCAGAGAATGTCAAGACAGTTCACTAAAACGTTAATATTCTATTTATATTTTTAAGTTTTATGTAATTCTTAAATGATCAGGTAAATGCTATGTCATCATCATCATCATCATCATCATCACCTTTTTCCTCTGTAATACATGTAGTCAGATATGAATGCACTATCGAAACCAATATGGAAATCATCACATCATCATCATCATCATCACCATCATTACCATCATCATAATTATCCTACCTCTTTCTCCCACCAATATAGGGGATGGCCAATGTTGTACCACATTTTCTAACTCACCAGGTAAATGCATGTTCAGTCTGGGCCGTATGAGGTAGTGTACATTCCTTCTCCGGAGTCCATGGCGGGGGCTAAAAATAACCTTCTCGTCGCATCTGTGGGTCGCACATTTAGTACAATTTTATTTTTTTTCTGTTTATTCCACCTAACATGCAAAGTCTTGGTGCCCATCGAAAGAGTAGAGGCCAGGGATCTGACTACTCGTAACACACCATAGACATCTACAAGGCCAAGTTGACCAGTAATTTTTCCCAGAGCAGCATTATATTTAAAAAAAAAAATAATAATCTTTGGACTAAAACTCTTTGTTGTGCACATAATAATAATGTGATGAACACCTTATATACTGTATCACAAAGTTGCAGCGCCTTCATGCACCAGACAATAACAGTAATTAAAGAAAATAACAGAGGCAAATAATAACAATCCACGGAAGCTTTATGGCTTTATATTAAGTTTCTGTAAATTTGGAAAAGATTTCAATACAAACATTTCCCGTTCATACCCGGTAGTAGAATAATGAACAATGTTTATAAATTACTTATTGAGGCCTTGAAATCTGATGGCCTATACGAGTAGGCCTATAGTAGTTTGTTCTTGCTACTACCGGACTATTATATTAAATTTATGGGGGTAAATTTTGCAGTGAATGGTTATTACTGCTGTTGTTGTTCGTGTTATAATAATAATAATAATAATAATAATAATAATAATTATTATTATTATTATTATTATTATTATTATTAGCGGTAGTTTTTTTATGCGAGGAAGAAGGAACCAAAGGCTGTGAGCCAGCAATAACAGTTCTTTCCAAGAGAAAAACAAAATACAAGAGAGAGCCAAATTCAAGATCCATTCATTTCGAGATGCCTGGACACACTGCGTTTGAAAGACTGGAGATCATAGGAAGCAGGAAATACAGACAGAGGGAGACAGTTCCAGGGTTGACCTGTTGCATAAATGAAGGACTGGGAGTAACGGTTAACTTTTGCATTAGAGAGTTGGACGGAAAAGGGATGAGAGTTTGCTGCTAGACGGGTACTACGCGCCCGTCGTAGAGGTGGAGGAATGCATGCAGACAGTTCAGAGGAACAGTGACCATTAAAGTAGCGAAAGAAAAGAGATAAAGATGCAACAGTGCGGCTAAGAGACACAGGTTGAAGGGAGTCAGTAAGAGGAGGAGAGTTAATGAGACGAAAAGCCTTTGACTCCACCCTATTGAGAAGAGCTGTATGTGAGGAGCCTCCCCACTCATGAGAGTTGTACTCCACACAGGGGCGGATAAAACCTCTGTATAGAGTCAACAATTGTGCAGGG
>NC_137011.1:22256664-22331664 GCF_032717465.1 Coenobita brevimanus | reverse complement strand
TGGCTACCTGATCCTGCGCGACCAGCTGCCTCACTCTCTGTTGCCTGACCATCTACGTTGCGCTGGTAGGTGTTGAGAGTTTGGCCCCGTGCTGGTGTGGCTGACAGTGTTAGTTTGGTGCTGATGTGGCTGACGATGTTACTGTGCTGCTGGTGTGGCTGATGATGTTAGTGTAGTGCTAGTGTGGCTGATGATGTTAGTGTGGTGCTAGTGTGGCTGACAGTGTTAGTGTGGTGCTGATGTGGATGACGGTGTTACTGTGGTGCTGGCGTGGCTGACGGTGTTTGTGTGGTGCCGTGGCTGACGGTGTGGTGCTATTGTGGCTGACTGTCAGTATGGTGCTAGTACGGTTTTTAAGTACCATATCAAGGTTAGTTTTCTTGAATGTTGTTTTATTGGCTTTTGACACATCACTTCACCCACTGAACAAGTTGAATTTATAATACAGGCATTACCTGTAGCCAAAGTTTACTACAAAATCAAATTATTAAATCAAAGATACAAAATTCAGTACAAGTAATCGTTTATGAATATTGACTAAACGGAAATATGTCACGATTTTTTTCTTATGTAAAGATGTTAGCGTGACTTTGCAAGTGAATATGTAAAGAAGAGCAGCGCGTAAAATCAAAATGCAAGGGACTTGACACTGACGTTACAGCTTTTTCATACGCATGGCTATAAGACAAATTTTAGAACTTTTAGTCTTCTTAATTAGCTGCAACTAAGAATTTTGAAGGCTTGACATGGGAAAAGGAAGTTAGGTTCATTTACTGGATATTCTGTCTGGAACTTCGTAGATTAGAATATGTCTGGTTTTTGAAGTCTACTTAAACTGTGCACAATACACCAGATAAGGATGAGGTGGTGATAATATACTAGTACATCCTAGTACAGAAGCTGTTGCCCCATATCAAGGTTTTCTATTAGGCATGCAATTGATTCTACTGACGATCGTGTCAATGTGTATGAAAAGAGGATAGAGAGGAGGAAGGCCCTCCCTCGCACACGAAACTACGAGTATTCGGTAAAAAGCAGGAAAGAGTTAGCAAAATAATCACAATGAGGGATTGAGAGAACATGGATATATTTATAGGGATGACATAAAAGTAAATACTATGTATTATGCAGTCTCCACTTATCATCTAACTAGATGTAGCTCTCATTTAATATTCACTGTTTGTAGAGGTTACTGTATCAGTGGTTCGATTTCAGGTTTAGTGCTAAGAACAATATCACACATTAATGCTACTCAAACGGCAGATGTATTGTATGGAAAGTAAGGTAGCTATGGCTGCAGAATCATCGTGTAATGAACAACTCATCCAGTCCATCGTGAAAACCATATATCACTTCCCCTTTGTAACATCCTAAGGAGCAGCCTCGATTTTGGCATATCTGTCCCAGCCCTATAACAACCCTGTTTCCTACGACGCTTCATCTTTCTTGATATCCCGTCTGATACTTACAGTTTGTTTTTCTTATGCCTTATCATATCCTTCCAACTTGCCAGTTTGACAATCCCTTAATTAGGTTTTTTGCTTTAAATGACTATCCATCACAATATTATAATGCCCCGTTAAACGTACTCACATGATCCACCGAGGATAGGAGAATGCAATGAATTTTCTCCAGTCTGTCATAATAAGTCTGTAAGATTCCTGAAAAACATGCAGAGGTGTATCATGACACCTCAAAAGCTTACTAGAGACGAATCTAAAAAAAATATTCACGCATAACTTTTTAAGGTCTAGCATCCTCCCTCCCACTTTCGATTTCCTCAATTGGGTGTTCATTAACTGTAGGTACCTTTATAGTTATTCACTTCATGCCTGAAGGCCAATATCAAGTCAATCTTTTTAACATATACGAGAGACATCAACAAAATTTAGATTTGTTGATGACAGAATCCCTTTTCGGTAAAACTGGTGTGTTCTGTAGCTAAGTAGTGTAGTCTGAAATCGGACCTTATGAAGAAACTCGTACCTGTATATTAAAATTCCGCTCGACTTTCTAAGAAAACAGATGAATTGTTAAAATTCTTGACGTACTAGTATAGGGAGAGTGGGTAGAACAGTCAGTCGTAGTTCATATAATAAAATAAAGGCGTAAATAAAAATCAGATGACTTTCGGTAAATAGTCTATCTCTCTATACCTAGACTCCTTTATCCCGTGAGGAGTGAGTTTGCTATGTCTGAATCTGTACTGCAAATGTAAGCTAATATGCTTCACATACACTGGCTTCCTGGCTTAATTTATGGATCAGACAGCAGGAGTCTAACCAAAACTCTAATCTTAGGGACTGCTCTAAGAGATAAAGACGATATGCTAGGGAAATCCTAGCTGATTAGGGAATACATTGGTTGCCATAATAATATTTGTAAATAAGAAACTGAATGAATGGTCATGGCCTAGTAATATCAATCGTTGGGTGAATATAAGTGAAACACTAAAGTAACCAAGTGACAACCACGATGCAGTGTAAATGAGAAGGACAGGGAGAGAAAACTCCGAAAAAATAGCACACTGAGCAAACACAAAAGTAACTAATTGGCTACAAGATGTATAGTGACAGGATGGGGTAGGCAAAGAAAGCTCCATGAATATATCAGACTGGGATAGAAAAAGGTTGGTCAGTCCTTTAATTTCGCAGAGAACATTCATAGTATACTACTGATACTGCTATGGTGATTAATTTCACAGTTGGAAGAGCAAGCACCTACTAATTCCTATTTTTTTTTTTAATAACGGAACAAAGAAAGGAAAAACAAATAAATTTTAAAAAATAATCCATACACCAGATTACTGGCGTCCTTCATTCATAAAATATCTGTAACAGTTGGATTTGAACAGCTGTAGGTTGAAGTTTGGTGGGAAACAACTCCTGGGAAGCGAGTTCCAGAGAGATACAGGTCGGGGAAAAAAAAAAAATCTGATAGGTAGAAATTCTGCAATATGGCTGTGCGACATTCCAGTCATGAGTGCTACCAGATGCCCGTGTAACACGAAGGAAGGCATGGAGAGGTGCCCCAGTGGACGCAACTACGTCTGAGCATTTGCCATAAAAATATCTGTAAAATAATGCAAGGGAGGCAACATTCCTTCTTACTTGTAGAGGAGGGAGTTTATTTATAATAGTAGGGTTATTAATACTTCCAATAGCTTTGTTCAGAATTTTGTCTAGTTGTTTTAGTGCAACCTCTCAACATCCAATCCACAATGGTAAGCAATGCTCAAGCTGAGAGTGCACATGACTCCTATAAATTACTGGTAACTTCTCGTCAGATAAGAAGTTACGGACTCTGTACAGTAATCCAAGTTTCTTTGAGGCGGTGATCTGACATGAGAGGTCCAGCTGAGGGCATTGTTAATTGAGACACCGAGAATTTCAATGCTTTAGGAGATGGGAATATTAGTGGCACTGAAGGTAATATACGATCTGGCATTATTATGTCTGTTAGTAAACTGTATATATTTGGTTTTACTAGCATTGAGACAAGCTTGTTTTGTCCCCATTCACTAGTCTTAGATAAGCCTCGATTTATGGAGATCGCTGTACTGAGTTGGGAGTTAGAAATATTAGACATTGTACATGGGTGTTTGAGTGTGAATGAACTGTGAAGTGTTGAGTCACTTGCATATGAATGGATGGGATTGTGGGTGCCAGTTCATTAATATGAACCAGGAACAGAGTTAGCGCCAGAACTGATCCCTGTGGCACGTCGACATTAATTGAGTGGAAAATGGAATATAAATCATCTACTTTCTCTTATTTTCTGCTGCTGAGATATGAGGAAAGCAGAGGAACAAAAGACGTTAGTCCATAGAAAGGAAGTTTTGACAGCAGGGAACGGTGCCACACTCTGTCGAAAGCTTTAGAATATCAATGGCTACTGCATGAGTTTCTCTATGTTGGTCAGTTGATTGATGGATGGTATGAGTCAAGAGACTGTGTATGTCAATGGTGAATCTTTCGTGGCAAAAACCATATTGTCTATCACTAATTAAGTTGTTGAATTCAAGATGTTTCACTATGTGCTAATTAATTAACATTTCAAATACTTTACCAAGACAAGATAAGACAGCTATTGGTCTGTAGTCAGAGGGGTGACAGGAACTTCCTTTCTATGAAACTGGGTGGATATTGGCTTCTTTCCATGAATTAGGGAATGAAGAAGTGCTTATGCATAGACTGAATAATTTAGCTTGAACAGAGGCAAGTTCAGGGGAACACTTTTTCAAAACAGTTGGAGGAATTCCATTTGGTCCTGGAGCTATGTTGGTTGGTAAATTATCTAGGATGGATTTTATGTATCTTGTCTGTATTTAAGTGGAACAATTTCAGGAGAGTCAAGCTCTAGTACTGGGACATTCTGGCTGACCTATTCCAGGGTAGAATTTCTGGTAAATATACTGGGAAAGATCTTCGCTCTCCCACGAGGGTCATTTGTAATGTTGCCATCTGAATATTTTAGTGGAGGAATGAATGATGACTTGTTAAAGTTATTACTGAGAGATTTGGGAGCTGACTCGAACATTCTTTAGTTAATAAATAAAATGGATAATGAAAATTTCCATTTGAGAATATAGTACGTCTTCTATTTCTCATCAAAACCAAAGACATGCGATGAAGAATAAAATGCTACAAAAACGAAAAATTATATTTAACTGTGTATGTAATTTTGTTCGTTATTAACGCGCTACTGTTGAGTCAAAGAATTATGAGAATTCAACATACCAACATGCTGTACTGTTCTAAAAACTTTGGGTAGGCACAATGATAAATGAAATAATATGTTTTTTTACGGCAATTGATAATTATCATAACTGAGTAGGTCGGTAATTATGTCCTCAACTGTGCAATATAACTTGACATTGGTTTCACTGCACAGGCAATGGATAGTTCGACGTCTCGGCCGTTCTGTAGGAAAACCAAGACAATTGAACGTGAGCGTTTTGTGTTGCTGAGGAAGCAAGGTCTGTCCCTGAGAGCCATAGCCATGCAGACGGGTACCAGTGCAACCACCGTGGGCAGGTGGATCAGGCACTGGCAAAAGATGGGTGACTTGCGATCCAGCCAGACCCACAACAGACATTATCGATCATTGCTGAAATGCATGCCGAAATGTGATCCAGAATATTGCAACATAATAAATATGAGGCTGTATGCATGGGAAATAATACATTACATTCAGTTTTTGTTGTACTCACATTATATGCACCATTACATGTATGAACGACAAAGTTTATTTATACTTCGGGAATAAGATGACAAGTCTCATATACCTCAAAGCACTGGTACTGTAACTATTCAGCTGTAAATCTTCTGAATGTAAATAAGTTCAGAAATATAAGCGTTAGTCGAATATGACATTCTGTTGTTTGCAAATGCTTATAACCTATATGCTTAAGCCCTTCATTTCCATGACTATAATTTATTTTGTTCTTGCTGTATGCAGATGATATTTTTTTCTCCTCAAGGTTGCCTATTCAAACAGCAAAGATAAAATCCGTTAAACAGCCTGCACTTAATTCTTTGCTACTTGAGCACTCTCCTAATTTCAGTAAAAAGGCCTAGTAGCAAACACACACACACACACACACACACACACGCATTTAACCCATTGGATCCCAGAGTTGCTGGGTGAGGCACTGCAATGGGAGGGTACTAAGTGTACCGCCCTCCGCCTATCAGCTCATAGTCGTGAAGCTTATAGGTCCCTACCCGGGGGTTCCCTACTTTATTAAGACTTGAAAATTCCCAGTTCTGTCCAGTACTCTGGACACTGGGCTCCAATGGGATATATATATATATATATATATATATATATATATATATATATATATATATATATATATATATATATATATATATATATATATATATATATATATATATATATATATATATATATATATATATAAACCTCATCTTCTCTTCGTAACTGACACTCATTTGTCTGAGGCAACTGATAGCAAACCCTTTTCTGTATCCTTCTACTTTCTCTATACTCATTTCAAAGCCAAAATTGGCAGTTGTTTATTTGTACTCGTATGCAATGACTTATCTTGCTCTCGTGTTCCTGACCTAGATCCTTCTGAATTCTCTACTCTCTGGCTTCGGCTTACCTGTCATTCTCTAACTAAATATATCTGTGCTATTAACTTATCCCCTAATTCTACTGACTATCAAATATTCTTTGACTATCTTATTTATACGATGAAACACATCCTATCCATTTCTCCTTTCTCTGAAAATTCTATTCTAGGAGATTTCAATGTCCACCACGACCTTTGGCTCTCCTAGCCTTCCTCTGATCTACCTGGTGAACAAGCCTACATCTTTTCTATCCTTGATGACCTAGTGCATCATGTACAGCACCCTACCCGTATCTCTGACCACCTTGGGGAGGGCTGCAACATACTTGGCCTCTTCCTTACAGCTTATCCTTCTACTTACGCTGTTAGTCTTTCCTCTCCGTCAGGCTCCTCCGATCACCACCTTATTATCATACCTGTACTATTGCTCCAGTACGTCCTGTGGACCCTCCGAAGAAATGTCGGTTGTGGCACTTTGGACCTGCTGATTGGGAGGTCCTCAGGGGGTACTTCTTTGATCTTCCCTGGAATGATTATTGATTCCATGGCCGGGAGACATCTGAGAATGCCTTGTGTATCATGGAGGTTATTCTGTCCAGCATGGAAGCATACATTTCCCTCTCCTATCCTTTGACTAATGCAAGAAAGCCTTGGTTTAATCACGCTTGTTCTAATGCTGTCCGCAACAAGGAGAGGGCCTATAAAATGTAACAGAGCCAACCCACCCCTCAATCAAATCTTTTTTATGTTTCTGCCCGGAATCATGCTAAGTCTGTTCTTCACTCTGCTAAAAATACTTTCATCCGTACTAAATGCTTTCAACCCTCCAACTTTAATTCTTCCCGCTCCTTCTGGCAACTTGCCAAAAACCTTTCTAACAACTTTACCTCATCATCCTTCCCTTCTCTTGTCTACTCTGATGGCTATGTAGCCATTTCTTCTAATGATCAAGCAGAACTCCTCACTCAGACTTTCTCGTCCAATTCCACCTTTGATGAAGCCGGTGCTTTTCCTCCATTACTTCCCCCGTCTGACTTCCTCAAGGCTGTTTTTAAAATCAGGTGATGTATTTTCTGCCATCACTGGCCTCTATACTAACAAGGCATATGGGCCTGATGGAGTCACTCCTGTTGTCCTCAAGAACTGTGCTTCTGTGCTTACACCCTGCATATGTAAACTCTTTTGCCTTTGTCTGTCAACTTGCACATTTCCTTCTTGCTGGAAGTTTGCTTTCATTCAGCTAGTCCCAAAGAAGGCTAACCATTCCCAGCCCTTTAATTATTGCCCAATTGCTTTAACATCGTGTGTCTAAAAATTTTTCTAGTCTATTCTTAACAGAAAATAATTTAAAGCATCTTTCCTATCATAATCTTCTTTCTGATCGTCAGTATGGGTTCCGTCTGGGACGCTCCACTGGTGATCTTACCTACCTTTGAGACTCCTGATCATCATCCTTTCTGGTCTTTGGCGAAAGCTTTGCCACTGCACTTGACATCTCAAAGGCTTTCGATCGAGTCTGGTATAAAACTTTAATTTCCAAACTGCCCTATTAGTTTCTATCATCGATAACTTCCTTTCTGGTTGTTCTATAGCTGCTGTTGTTGATGGCCATTGTTCTTCTCCTAGATCTATCAACACTGGTGTTCCTCAGGGCTCTTCTGTCCTACCACCAGCTGTCTTCCAATTATTCATCGATGACCTAAGCTGTACATCTAACCGTATCCACTTATACGCTGATGATTCCACCCTTCACTTGTATGCAGCATGTGTTAGGAGTGTAATGCTGTATGGTAGTGAGACCTGGGCAGTAAAGGAGGAGGATATTCGCCGGCTCAGGCGTACAGAAATGACAATGATTAGGTGGATGTGTAGTGCGTCCCTGTGTGCAAGGTTCGGGGGGGCTGGGTTTACGATGGAAGAGTTGAGAGGTAGAATGGGACTGGAGTGTATTGGTGTTGTGATGAGGAGAGGTAGATTGAGATGGTCTGGACATGTGGAGAGGATGGGGGATGATAACTGGGTGAGGAAGGTGAGAAGTGTTAATATTGGGGGTGGGGTTATGAGGGATAGACCGAGAAAGACATGGGACGAGGTCATTAAGTGTAACCTCAGGGTTAAGAGACTGAACAGGGAGGCTGCAATGGATCGTGCAGCGTGGAAAGCCGCCATTAGGTGACCAAGGCCGACTCATGCAAGCATGTTGGAGCCTTGAAAAATGAAACTGAAACTGAAACTTTTCCATTCGGTTCTTGCAACGTCCATCTCAGTAATTACTTCAACAAACAAGGGATGAGGTTATGGCACACCTAATGTCTGACTTGGCCTATATCCCTGACTGGAGTAAAAACATCTTGTTTTCAGTGCATCAAAGACTTAGTTCTTACACCTATCAGCCCGACATAATCTTTCACAGGAGTACCCTCTAGTGTTTAATAATATCCAGCTGAATCCTGCATCACCCTTAAACATACTTTGGGTTTCATTCTCTCGGAACTTATCTTGAAAAGATCATACAACATCTCTTGTAAAATCTGCTTACAAAAGATTAGCTGTGCTAAGCCGACTCTGTAACTTCTTTACCCCTGCACAGTTGTTGACTTTATACATGGGTTTTCTTCACTACTGTGTAGATTACGACTTTCATGTGTGGGGAGGCTCCCCACATACATCTTTTCTCAATAGTGTGGAGTCAAAGGCTTTTCGTCTCATTAGCTCTTCTCCTTGTACTCGCTCCCTTCAAGCTCTGTCGCTTTGTCGCACTGTTGCATCTTTATCTCATTTCTATCGCTACTTCAATGGTCAGTGCTCCTCTGAGCTGCCTCCTTGCATCCCTTCACCTCTACGATGGCCACGTAGCGCCCGTCTTGCAATAAATTCTCATCCCTATTCTGATCAGCTCTGTAATGCAAGAGTTAACCGTTACTCCCAGTCCATCCAATATGAAACAGGTCAGTTCTGGAACTGTCTCCCTCTGTCTGGACAGTAATCCCTCCAATATCCAAGGTAATACAGCCAATGGCATGTCTGGAAAGTGGAATCATCCAGATACTGGGACAATGCCTCCTAGACTGGTACTTATGGACCCTAACCCGGCCTAACTCAGAAAAACCACCTACATAAGTCCCCACCGGACATGCATGGCACCTATTTAACCCGTCACATCCCAGCCGATTCTCCACCACTGACCCCCCCTCCCCCCCAATCCCAGCAGATTTTGGATTTTTTTTTTTCTTGGCTCAAACCTCCACTCTTTGTGAGAAATTATGGCAGATCACAGAGAAAGTGCTTACCTGAGCCTAAAAATGGTCAAAACAGGCGAACCTCTATGCACGTGGTACTGCATTCTGTCAAGGCACTTGGCTGCTGTCCCATTTTCTATGGTTGAGGTAAGCATTGGAAATCACGCGGAATTGGTAGATATTTATTAATTTGGAACAAAATAACATGTAGTACAAGAATATATTGGTTTTCACACAAAAATATATGCAAAATAAACATTGTTCCATTGAGTGAGCATAGCGAAATTGCCCAAATCGGTCACATATGATTAGCCATGGCTGTTGTTTCAACATACATTTAATTTTCTCTACTTACTTAATACTTTTCCACTAACATTATACCAGTCTCCACTTTATAAAACTGTTATCACAGATTTACAGGCCTTACGATAATATTTAGTGTAATATTAGCGCATATTTACACAGTAAGCGAACTCGCTATGACTGTTGTTTCAACTTACATTCTCATTTTTCAATTTATACTTTTCCACTAACATTACACCCGTTTCCACTTTATAGAACTGTTATTACATATTTACAGGCCTTCCTGTTATACTGAGCATCATATTATCGCATATAAACAATGAAAAACAAAACTATCTTCCAAGTTTCGTCCAAAGATAATTTACACATGGCAAAATACAATGAAAACCCAGTCTCTACTACTGCATCTTGCAAATGGTTCGATTTTTCCACTATATATTCGTCAAACTTTGGGAAGATAGTTGTGTCTTTGTACATAGTGAGTGAACTCGCAATAACTGTTGTTTCAATTTACACTCTATTTTTCAACTTATATAATACTTTTCCACTAAAATTACACCCGTTTCTACTTTATATAATTGTTATCACATATTTACAGGCCTTACTATTATATTGAGCGTCATATTATCGCACATGTACATAACAAGTGAACTCGCTATGCCTGTTGTTTCAACCTACACTCTATTTTTTAACTTATATAATACTTTTCCACTAACATTACACCCGTTTCCACTTTGTATAATTGTTATCACATACAGGCCTTACTATTACATTGAGCGTCATATTATCGCATATGTACAGGCCTTTCTTTTTCAATGAGTGTCCTATTATTGTAAGCACACACGGTATTAGTAATGTAACAAGGTGTGATATTCCTTATCAGGGTGGGGAGGAGAACGGCGTTCTTCCCCACTCGGGCTCCTCTTCCCTCTCCCTTTCTCCTTTCCCTTCCCATTCCTTCCTTTCCCCACATCACAGGGCTGTGGGGAGGAATATTGTGGGGCGAAAGACATGCTAGGGAGCGGTTCCTTCTCGCCTACCCCACCATGGTCAACGTGCAGGGCTGTGCCTTGGAGGTGGAAGGCCTGTATTGGAGAGGCAGTGGTGTGGAGCCAGGGCTGGGCACAACGATGGTCACGGGCCTGAATAAACTGTCAATGGTTGATTGACGCAAGGAACGGCAATTCTGGCAATGGATGATGCACTGCCTGAAAGTGCGCACTTCTTCCACAAGTCCCAGCGTCCCCATCTCCTTGTCACAGTCCGCATGTTCTAGGTGGTCAAGAATAAACTCGATGTGCTCCCAGAGTGTGCTCACCTTGGGGATGGCTGGAGTAGTGGCATGCTTAGAGGAGTCCGCATCATTGTCGCTGTCCTCATTGGAATCTTCAAGCTAGGTGCTTGTACCGGCAACTGGAGATGTGATCTTGATATTAGACATGATCTGATACCCAGGATCGCCTTCATCGTCATCCACTCACTCACGTACTTCGTCCACTTCGCTGACTTGATGTTGTAGCAGCGAAGGTTTTCCACAGTATGCTGGCCTCCTGTGTCCCATCCCTCCCTGCACTCATCCTCGTCCTCGAGAACAAACATCACCTCATCCAGGAACTTTCGATGGTACAGCCTCTTTGTTGCCACAATCACTCCTTGGTCCATTGGCTGGATGAGAGCAGTTGTATTAGGCGGCAAAAACAAGCACCTATTGCGGCCATTCTCAGCCACCAACTCCTTGTCAGACGGATGCGCAAGTGCACTGTCCAGAAGAAGGAGGGCCTTTACCTGGCCATGCAGGATTCCCAGTGTGTTCATCTGGTAATGGATGACCTCCGTGATGAAGTGCTGGTGAATCCAGTCTTTGAAGATCTTGACTGTGAACCAAACCTTCACAGAATGGCACCACACATCAGGAAGGACATCCATCATCCCATGAAGGCACCAAGGCTGCTTTGCTCAGTCAGCAATAACGGGCTTGAGCCGATGCATGCTGTTAGCACTGGCACAACACAAAGCAGATATCTGTTGCTTCGAGAGCTAATGGGCAGGTACACACTTCTCTGTCTCCTCTGCTAGAGTGTTCGTTGGCAGCAAGTGACAGAATACACCAGTTTCGTCAGCACTGTAGACCTGACCAAGAATGAGGCCCTCCCTGTCAATCTAGCCCAATCTTCTACTGAAACTCCTCTACTCCCTCCTCGTTGGCGTCCAGAGCTTCGCTATGGGCCTTATGGGTGGTAAGTCCATGGCGTAACTTGAAAGCGAAGAGTCAACCCTCGGATGCCTTGAAGTCTGGGGTGTTGTGTAACCTTGTGAACTTCTCAGCAGCAGCCTTCAACTCTGTACCACACACCAGCAGCACGTTGATGTCAGTACCAAATCAGCATGGAGCGGTCGATTCCAGCACACCGGTGAGTGTACATAATCTTCCTCTCCAAGTTGCATTTGGTCTTCGATGCGAAGTCAGCCATGTACTGGGTGAGTTTGTCCTGAGATTTCTTGATATCAAATAAGGCAGAGCGGGCCAGGTTGAATTTACAGAGGATGCGAGACATCGACAATCTCGTGTCCACATTCTCCAGTATCTCCTTCTTCCTGTCCAGAGTCAGAATCCCTCGTTTCCTCTTCTTGGGCACCAGGGCCATCATCACACAAATGAGTAAAAGGCAGCAAAGGAAGAGCATGGCCTACAGGAGGTAAGGCACCGTGGGCCAAGTTCAAATTACGGGTGAAAATATTATTAGATTTTTTTTGTTGGGCTTTTTAACGTTTTTTTTTTTTGGCCATTTCTGGGTTCTGAACGCCCGGACCAAAAATGTCTGGACATTGGGGTGTCAAATTACTGGGCATCCAGATGTTAAAGGGATTACTATATTTCCTGCTTCCTATGATCTCCAGTCTTTCAAGCGCAGAGTGTCCAGGCATCTCAAAATGAATGGATTTTGAATTTGGCTCTCTTTTGTACTGTTTTTGTTTTTTCTCTTTGAAGGAACAGTTTGCGGGCTCCTGACCTTTGATTCCTAGTTCCTTGCATTATATATATATATATATAGATAGATATATATATATATATATATATATATACAGAGAGAGAGAGAGAGAGAGAGAGAGAGAGAGAGAGAGAGAGAGAGAGAGAGAGAGAGAGATACATATATATATATATATATATATATATATATATATAGATAGAAAGATATATATATATATATATATATATATATATATATATATACAGGATTGGTAGGTGGTGGCGACCATCATCCACTCACTTGATGTAGTGCTGCCTACATCTCCATTCACCTTAATTAGTCTTTTTCTGTGTTTGTCCTCCTTTCTTCCTATTTCTTCCATCTTTCCTGTCACTTCTTATTGCTTTTCTTTCCCCTACAGGGGGCTTTACATCGAGTGACAAGCCAAATGGTTTCATGTTATATATATATATATATATATATATATATATATATATATATATATATATATATATATTGTTTGGCCATGTGGAGAGGATGGAGGATGAAAGACTGACGAAGAGAGTGTATGTGAGTGAGGTGGAGGGGGGAAGAGGGAGGAGGAGGCCGAGGATGAGATGGAGGGATGGGGTGGAGAGATATATGAGAGAGGGCGGTGTGAGTTGGGAGCAGGGCAGTGAAATGGCGGGGGACAGGGCGACTTTGAGGCGATTTGTTTGTGGCCACCCCAAACGGGATTGAGGCGTCTGGCAATAGATAGATAGATACAGTATATATGCCCCCCTGGGGTTAGGGGGAGGGGTTTCAAGAATACTTCCCCAGTATCCCTGCTTGTTGTACGAGGCGACTAAAAGGGTTGGCGGAGGGGTAGTGCCCCTCCCCGGAAAACAGCTAACTAAAAAGATGAACAAGAAGCCTCGGACAAGGACTGACCAAAAGATGACGACCAAGGACCGGACAATGGACATGGTACGGATTGCATCATGGAGTGTAAGGGGTGCAAATGATGAGTTGAAAGAGAAAGAGATTGTTCAGGTGCTTGAGGGTGCGAAAGTGGATGTACATGGAGTAACTGAAACTAAATGGAGAGGAGAGAGTGTGAGAGAATGGGAGTATGGATGGTGTATATGTGCAGAAGTAGGTGAGAATGACAGGGCAAAAGAAGGAGTGTGTGTTGTTGTGAGTAAAAGATGGAAGAAGAACATAAGAGAGTATGAATCAGTTGGGTCTAGGATTGTGTCGGTAAGACTGGAAGTTGGAATACAAATGTGGGCAATTGTGTACGTGTATGTGCCAATGCAAGATCGTGCAAGTAGAGTGAGAGAAGAGTTCTGGACAAATGTGGAAGTGTACATGGACAAGTTTGGAAGCAATGAGAGAGTGTTTTTGATTGGTGATATGAAAGGTAAAATAGGGAGTGTGAAGGTCGATCGAATAGCTGGTGAGTGGGGTGTGTCTGCTGAGATAGATGAGAATGGCAGTGCGTTAGTGGACATTTGTGCCGGGAGGGGGTTGGTGATAGCCAATACCCTCTTCAGGCACAAAATGATCCACAGGTATAAATGGTGAGTGATGAGAAGGGTGGGTGGTGAACTGAATGAAAGGAAGGCAATGATTGATTATGTGTGTGTGGATGAAAGGATGCGAAGATGTGTAATGGATGCAAGAGCTTATAGATGTTCGAGGAGTGGACTTTCTGACCACTAATTGGTGGTGGCCAGAAACAAGATCCAAATAAGATGGTGAAATAGAAGAAGCGAAGGACGGGAAGAAGGAGTAGTTGCAAGGAGAGTGAAAAGGTTACAAGAGGATGAGAAAAGGCAGAATATAAGACAGAAATCGAGGAACGATTGGGTAAATATGAATTGGAGCAGATGGGGGACGAGAAAGGTATGTGCAGGATATTCACAGAAGAAATATGTGCAGCATGTGATGTGGTGTGTGGGGTGAATAGAAGACGGAGGGGGGTGCAAGGAGCAACATGGTGGAATGAAGAGGTGAGACAGGCTGTGGCACAACAGAAGAAAGCATACAATGAATGGATGAGAAATAGGGGCGTGGAGGAAGTCGAGAGGTGGAAGAGAGAGTTATATATAGAAAGGAAGAGAGAGGTGCAAAGATTAGTAAGAGAGACTAAGACGAGAGTGGATGAGGAATTTGGAAGGAATTTGAGTGTAAAGTGGAGGGACTGTAAGAAAATGTTCTGAAAAGAGGTGAAGAGAGTAAGACAGGGTGGCAGTGAAGTTAGGAGGGGAGTGACAGATATAAATGGTAGATTACTAGTGGAGAGGGGAGAAAAAGTGAGCAGATGGAGAGAACATTTAAAGGAACTGTTGAACATACAGAATGGAAGTAATGCTAGTATAAGTGGCTGGGGAATGGCTGGGAGAAGGAGGCAGATGAGAAGACAGGAAGAAATCAGTAGGATAGAAGTTAAGGAAGCAATGAAGAAAGTCAAATTGGGGAAAGCCCCAGAAATTAATGGAGTGTGTGGTGAAATGCTGAAGCGTGGGGGAGAGATAGTAGTAGAATGGATGTGGAAGATGTGCAGATTGGCCTGGGAGGAAGGTAGAGTCCCGGAGGATTGGAAGTCACTAATATTTATTCCCTTGTATAGAAGGAAAGGGGAAAAACAAGTGTGTGGTAATTTTAGCGGCATTTGTCTTCTTAGTATAATAGGAAAAGTGTATGGTAAGATACTTATTGACAGAGTTAGGGAAAGAACAGAGGAATTAGTTGGAGAAGAACAGGGAGGCTTTAGGAAGGGAATAGGTTTTGTAAATCAGATATTCATTTTTAGATCTTTAGTGGAAAAGCTTCTAGAGAAGGGAAAGAAGTTATATATGGTTTTCATGGATTTGGAGGAAGCATAAGACAGGGTGGATAGACAAGGATTGTGGAAAGTATTAAGAATATATGGAGTAGATGGGAAGTTGTTGAATGCTGTGAAGAATATGTATCCAATACACGTTATTGCATTCGGAGTTACAGATTACCTCAGAACATCTGTATAATCACATCCTTCATCATTCTAAACGAAACACGACAAAGTTTCGATATATGCTCCCCCACTACCTCTCCCCCCTCCCGTCCTGTCCACCTCGCCAGATAGTCATCTCCCGTCAGGGAATCAATGAGATCCAGTGGCATTAATATTTGTTTTATTTACTCTTTACCTTCCAGTATACATAAGTGGCAAACACTTGTATTTGCAGACAGAGTATGACTTGATAGAACATTGTTTCTGTGGGTACTAGATACTGTAGCGGAGGGGAAGCTCTGCCGGGTCTGCCCATTCAATTATTGTTACTACGATGTAAACAAACACAGTGGTGCCACATTTCACCAATCACACCACCCGCTGTACTTGTTAGAAGTGGAGGTAACTGTACATACTGAGGTATCACAACATTATGATGATTGCTGGGTCAGTAGACCTGCACCTGGAGTCAAGTGGCCCGCCTCCGTAAGCCTTCATTGCCACCAGGATCTTGTTTTGTTTTTTATTATGGTCCTCATGCTGGCTTCATTCACGTTGTAGGCCTTGGCAATGTCCACATTCCTCTCCCCTTGCTTCTTCCTCTCGATTTCTAGCTTGGTGGCCTGAGGGAGGTGCCGCAGCTTCTTGGGGTTCTCAGAAGGTTTTCTAGGCATTGTGAGCAGGGTAAAATGCAGCAGCAAGGGCAGAAAAAGCAGTGAAAAAAAAGCACCGTCCAATGTGAATTATGAGTGGCACTGTGGTGGGATAAATTAAAACAAAACATCACGTGACAGCAGAAACGTTTTTAATTGGGCGACATCACAATCACGTTAGGATAGCGGGCAGAGAAGGCTACTTGATTGGAAGTTTTGATTTGCTGTCAGTGTCACGGGAACGTCCAGTATGACCGTGTTGGACCGGGGGTGATCGTGCTAGAGGCGAACTCTACGGATATCACCCACTTCTCGAGCTCCTTCCATGTTATGCTAACGCTCCCACATTACAGTAATTAAATTGCTTTAAATCGTACAAATTTTTTGCTCTCCGTGCTGGACGCGAATTGTGCTGGACAAAAGCATTGGACGAGAGGGTACTGTATATATATATATATATATATATATATATATATATATATGTACACGAGAAAGAAGGAACCAAAGGTTGAGCCAGCAAAATGTTCCTTCTAAGAAAAAAACAAAAACAATACAAAAGAGCCAAATTCAAATTCCGTTGATTTCGAGATGCCTGGACACACTGCGTTTGGAAGACTCGAGATCATAGGAAGTAGGAAATACAGACAGAAGGAGACAGTTCCAGAGTTGACCTGTTGCATAAATGAAGGACTGGGAGTAACGGTTAACTCTTGCATTAGAGAGTTGGACAGAAAAGGGATGAGAGTTTGTTGCTAGATGGGTGCTATGCACCCGTCATAGAGGTGAAGGGATGCAAGCAGACAGTTCAGAGGAGCAGTGACCATTGAAGCAGTGATAGAAAAAAGATAAAGAGGCAACAGTCCAGTGAAGAGACCGAGGTTGAAGGGAGCCAGTAAGAGGAGGAGAGTTGATGATGTGACTAGCCTTTGACTCCACACTATTGAGAAGAGCTCTATGTGGGGAGCCTCCCCACACATGAAAGTTGTACTCTAAACAGGGGCAAATAAAACCCGTGTATAAAGTCAACAACTGTGCAGGGGTGAAGAAGGCACAGAGTCGGCTTAGCACACCTAATCTCTTGGAAGCAGATTTTACAAGAGATGCTATATGATCTTTCCAAAATAAGTACTGTGTGAATGAAACCCCAAGCATGTTCAAGGATGATGCAGGATTGAGCTGGATATTATTCAACATTAGGTTATTCTGTCGAAGATTTTGATGGGTTGATAGGTGTAAAAACTAAATCTTTGATGCATTAACCCACCCCATCCCACTGACGTATATATAAGTCCACACGTTTTGTCACTGTGACTCTTGTTGACATATGTAAATGTGCAGGAATTGCAAGGTCCCTAATTTGCACAATTTTCAAATTTTGTGTGTGATTTTTGGTACGCATATGCCCACAAGTCTTCCCTAACTGCTGCCAGGTGGGCCCACTCCCAGACCCTGCATGACCCGCTCGCTCCCTTGTCTCGATCACTCACCTGTTAGCAGTGACCCAGGACAGACATGGCGCGTAGAGGTCTCTCTGAGGATGAAATTCAATCTGCCGTGGACGCCTTCACAGGTGATAGTCATTTTCCACTGGATGACGATGTGTAGGACAAGGATTATGTGCAGCCTGAGGAGGAAACAAGCAGCAGTGATGAGGAGGTCCCATTGTCAAGGAAAGTGTGGTATGTAACATACCGTAAGGTGGGAGAAGGCCAGTCTGGGCCCCATACACATGCATGCACCTCTCTCCAGCCCCTAGACAAAGAGTCAGATGAGGATGAGCATGAGGACAAGGATGAAGATGGCGCTCTAGGATGTGGTGTTACCTAGTGGTTGGGGAGGGAAAAGATTTCGTTGCGAGGATCCGAAGCTGCAACAATATGGAATATCAGGTATGGTTCTCTTGATGGCACGAGTGGTGTGGTGGGAGTGAGGGATGAAAGAGAAAGTGGTGTGGCGGGAGAGAGTGGTGAAAGGGAAAGTGGTGGGAGGGAGGCAGCACGAGCACGTGGTGTACGTGGGCAGCCAGGAGGCAAGGAGGAGCCGCTCCCTAGCACATCTTTTGCCCCACAATATTACCGCACTTCCTCACCACAGCCCCATGATGTGGGGAAAGGAAGGAAAAGGAAGGGAAACGGGAAAGGAAAAGGGAAAGGGAAGAGGAGTGCAAGTGGGGAAGGGCGCCACTGTCCACCTCCCCAACATCCCCCACCACCCTCCCCTCCCCACCCTGACGAAGGCGACGATGGGGACGAGGCTGGAGATTGTAGTGTATCGTGGGACTGGGAAGATGGTAGTAATTTCACTCCCATCATTCACTCCTTCACTAAGGAGTGGCAGTCTGGCTGCACAGCTCCAGGTATCCACACGGGCTCCACCAGGGTGGGTTTCTTCCACCTGTTCTTTGGGGAGGAGTTTGTGGGCCATATAGTGGAGCAAACTAACTTATGTGCAACCAGCTAGCACTGTGAGCGTGAACATCAAGGTACAAAAAGCAGGCACTCCCAGCAGTATGACTATCTGGTAACCCTAGGTGAGAAGTTCATATTTTTGGCCCTGGTTCTCTTGATGGGTGTTGTACAAAAAAATCAAATTCTTGCATTGTGGTCCACGGACCCAATAACCAGCAAACCTTCCTTTTGTAAGGTAATGAATCATAATCGATTCCAGCAAATTCTCAGCCGCCTCCACTTTTATGATGCAGACGACCCTGCTAATGCAAATAACAGATAAAATCAGGAGAATTAGGCTTGTCTTTGATCACCTACGGGAAACGTTCCAATCGGCATTTTATCCTTACAGAGACCTCGTCGTAGGTGAGAGTCTTGTGTTGTGGAGAGGCAATATTTCCTTTCGCAAGTACATACCCAGCAAGAGACACCATTTCGGGTTCAAGGTCTTTGTTATGTATGACTGTAAGACGGGCTATGTGCAAGACATAGTCTAGTACACCGGTGCACAGACAGACGTAATAGAAGATTGTAGTATTGGACTCTCAGGGGCCGTGGTGCAGACAATGATAGAGGAGTACCTTCATCATGGTCATGTTCTGTACCTGGACATCTGGTACACTAGCCCTCTTCTCGCTCGGTTCCTCCACCAACACGACACTGGAGTCTGTGGTATAATGAAGAGAAACCGTTGCCATATGGTCAAGGTTGGGAGGAAACTTGACAAGAATGAGGTGGTTTTCTTCCAGGTGAATAACATCCTCGCCACCCTGTGGAACCACAACAGGAAAGTTTGCCTCTTGTCGACGGTACACCGCCCCCTGATGCACCGCACAGACACCGTGGATCATCGCAGCGATAAGAGGCGCCATGTCTGGAAACTGGAGTCGGTACTTGACTACAATGTCAATATTAGGCAAGTGGACAAGTCTGACTCCATGATTTCCAGTGTGGAGTGTGGCAGGACCACGATGAAATGGTACGAAAAGCTCTTCTTCCACTTACTCAACATCATGGTCCTCAATGCACACTACTTCCATGCCATGACAAAGGAAATCTCTGAGACCCTTGAGGGGTTTGTGAGGGAGCTGTCCCGTGAAATTATCGCCAGGTACGCACAGGACAGGCCTCCACACCGCACCCGCACCCCAACTGCCGCCCAGACTCCCCTACTCCTTTCAGGACGACACCACCTGAGCAGCATCCCTCCTCAACCAAATTGTCCTAGACCCCAGCGCCACTGCCATGTATGCAAGCACACAACAGTAAGACCAGCCACTCAGAGAAAAGACACAAGATACGAGTGTGTAGACTGCAACGTAGCATTGTGCATTGAGTCATGTTTCAAGGGATATCACACCTTACATTACTGATACTGTGTGTGCTAGTGATAATATGATGCTCACTGTAGAAGTAAGGCCTGTACATATGCGATATGACACTCAGTATAATAGTAAGGCCTGTATGTATGTGATAAAAATTATATAAAGTTGAAACGGGTGTAATGTTAGTGGGAAAGTCTTATACAAGTTGAAATATAGAGTGTAAGTTGAAACAAGTGATATAGGGAGTTCACTCACTGTGTAAATATGAGATAATATGACGCTTAGTAGAATGGTAAGGTCTGTAAATATGTGATAACAATTATATAAAGTGGAAACGGGTGTAATGTTAGTGGAAAAGTATTATATGAGTTGAAAAATAGAGTATAAGTTGAAACAACATTCACTTGCTACGTAAATATGCACTAATATTGCAAATATAATCGTAAGGCCTGTAAATATGTAATAACGGTTCTGTAAAGTGGAAACGGGTCTAATGTTAGTGGAAAAGTATTATATAAGTTGGAAAAAGAGAATGTGAGTTGAAACAACAGTCATAGCAAGTTCGCTCACTATGTAAATATGCTCTAACGTTACGCTAAATATTATCGTAAGGCATGTAAATATGTGATGAAAGTTACATATAGTGGAAAAAGGTATAATGTTATTGGAAAAGTATTAAGTAAGTTGAAAAAATGAGATGTATGCTAAAACAACAACGTTAGCGAATTTCGTTAACCACTTTGGGTGATTTCGCTAGGTTTGCCCAATGAAACGATGCCTATTTCACCTCTATTTTTGCATAAAAACCAATATCCTCTTGTACTATATGTTTGTTTGTTTGAAATAAATAAATATCTACCTATTGTGAATGATTTCCCACACTAATCTCTACCATAGAAAAAGTGACAGCTGCAGAGCACCTCCATAGAACACGGTACCAGATGTAATGAAAGTATACCTGTCTAGGCCACTTATAAACCCCAGTCACCACTTTGTGATTTTCCATTGTTTCTCACCAAAAGCGGAGGTTTGAGCCAAAAAAATCTTTTTCCAAAATTGGTCGGGATTGGGGGGTGTCAGTGGTGGAAAAGTGGTCGGTTTGGGGCAGGTTAAAAACAACAAGATTATTTTTACCCCAGTCAGAGATACGAGCCAAGTCAGACATTAGGTGTGCCATAGCCTCATCCCTTGTTCGTTGAAGTAACTGCTGAGATGGACATTGCGGAAACTGAATGGAAAGAGGAAGAGGATTGGATCAGATGTACAGCTTAGAAGATCATTATTGAATAAAAAAGAAGAGAGTTGGTGATAGGACAGAGCCCTGAGAAACAACACTGTTGATAGAACTAGGAGAAGAATACTGGCCGTCTACAACACCAGCTATAGAACGACCAGAAAGGAAGCTATAGAGGCATAGACAGATGGATAGAAACCGTAGGAGGGCAGTTTGGAAACTAAAGATTTATGCAGGACTCAATCGAAAGCTTTTGAGATGTCAAGTGCAATGGCAAAGCTTTCGCCAAAGTCCTGAAAGGAGGATGACCAGCAGTGTGCAAGGTGAGAAGATCGCCAGTGGAGCGTCCCTGACGTAACCCATACTGACGTTCAGAAAGAAGGTTGTGATAGGAAAGACGCTTTAATTTTTTTCTGTTAAGCATAGACTCCAAAACTTTTGAGTCACAGGACGTTAAAGCGATTGGACAAGAGAAATGGTCTCCCCTCTTTGGGACTGGCTGAATGAGCGCAAGCTTCCAGCAAGAAGGAAAGGTACAATTTGAAAGACAAAGGCGAAGGAGTTTACTTAGGCAGGGTTTAAGCAAAGAAGCACAGTTCTTGAGGACAACAGGAGGGACTTCATCAGGCCCATATGCCTTGTTAGTACTGAGACTAGCGATAGCAGAAAATATATCAACTTAAGAAATTTTAATGTCAGCCAAGAGGAAGTCAGAGTGGGGAAGTGACGGAGGAATAGCACCGGAATCGTCTAATGTGGAATTGGACGAGAAAGCCTGAGCGAAGGGATCTGCTTTATCAGTAGAAGAAATAGCTACAGAGCCATTAGAGTAGAAAAGAAGAGGGAAGGATGATGAGGTATAATTGTTAGAAAGGTTTCTGGCAAGGTGCCAGAAGGAGTGGGAAGAATTCGAGTTGGAGAGTTGAGAGCATTTAATTTATCTATCTATCTATAGCCTGACACCCTAATTCCGCAAAGGGTGGCTGCAGGCAAAACGCCTCCAATTCGCTCTGTTAATCTCCCTCATATACCTCTCAACTCCATCCCTCCACCTCATCCTCGGTCTCCCCCTCCCTCTCCCTCCCTCCACCTCACATACATACACCCTCTTAGTCAGTCTTTCATTCTCCATTCTCTCCACATGTCCATACCACCTCAGTGTACTACTCCTAATCTTCTCAACCACATCCACATCCATCCCACAACGTTCCTTCACTTCTTCATTCGTCAACCTGTCTCTCAATGTCACTCCACATGCTCCTTTTAAGTAACTAATTTCCAATGCTCTCACTCTTGACTTGTTCCCCTCTTGCAAAGTCCACGCCTCGCTTCGATAACTCAGGGTAGGGATCACAATACTATCATGCAGTGACTTAACTTCCATACTCACCTCCCTATTTCTCATCACTGCTTTCAGTGAACCAACAACCTTGCCTGCTGTACCCTTTCACGTACTTCATCCCCGAAAGTTCCATCCTTACTCATCACACTACCCAAGTACTTGAATGCACTCATATTCTCCATATCCTCACCATCCAACCTCACTGTACATTCTGTGACTTCATTCCTCTCAAACATCATAACTTTACTCTTCCTTACATTAACTTTCATATTCCTCTTCCTGCACACTGTCCCAAACTCATTCACCAACCCTTGCAACTCCAATTCATCTTTACTCAACAATACTGTATCATCAGCAAACAGTAACACCGGAATCTTCCAAATCTCAGTCTCGTTCATTACAGACACCCCCATATCCACTGCCCTCATTTACAACCCCATCCATGTATATATTAAACAGTCATGGAGACATCACACTACCCTGTTTCAGTCCCACATTGAGATCAAAGAATTCACTCAGCTCACCATCCACTCACATCGTAGCCCTAGCTCCTTTCTACATACTCTTCACAGCAATCAACAGTTTGCCCTCCACACCATATATTCTTAATACCTTCCACATACCTTGTCTATCTATTCTGTCATAAGCTTTCTTCAAGTCCATGAAGGCAGCATACACTTTCTTTCCCTTCTCTAGATACTTCTCCACTAAACATCTTAGAACAAATATCTGATCTACACACCCTTTTCCCTCCCTAAATCGCCCTTGTTCTTTTCCAACTAGCTCCTCCATCATATGCCTAACCCTATCAATGAGTATTCTACCATATATTTTTCCAGTCACACTAAGAAGGCAAATATCCCTATGGTTACCACATACTTCTCTCTCCCCTTTTCCTTTGTATAAAGAAACAATTATACCTGATTTCCAGTCCTCTGGAACCCTTCCCTCTTTCCAAGCCAATCTACACAACTTCCACATCCACTCCACAACAATCTCACCCTCATACCTCAGCATTTCACCACACTCCCCATCAATTCCTGGGGTCTTACCCATCTTGATCTTCATTGTTTCCACTACTTCCGCCCTACTGATCTCTTCCTCCCTCCTCTCATCTCTTCTTCTCCCAGCCATTCCCCAACCAATTATACTCTCACTGCTCTCACTCTTTACATTCAACAAATCCTCAAAGTGCTCCTTCCCTCTCCTCAATTTCTCTTTCTTCTCCACCAACAATCTATTATTCGTATCTTTTCCTCCCCTGCTATTTCCCCTTTCACACTGCCTTACTTTCTTTCCCTCCTTCCAAAACAATTTCTTACTCTCCCTCCATTTCACACTCAGATTCCTCCCAAACTCTTCATCCACTTTCTTCTTACTCTCCTTCACCAGTCTCTTCACCTCCCTTCTCCTGCTCACATATACCACTCTCTTCTCTTTCTCATCTTCTCCCCTACCTTTATTCACTAACCATTCACTATATGCGTTCTTTTGTTCCACAGCTCGTTTCACCTCATCATTCCACCATGCTGTCCATTGCACACCCCTGCAACTCCTCCTTACTCCACAACCATCTCACAGCATTTAGTACGGGTGAAATTATTTTTGGCAGAGCAAAGAACAGATTTAGCACGATTCCGGGCAGAAATATAAAAAAAAAATGTGATCCTAAGGTGGGTCGGCTTCGGAACCTTTTATAGGTCCTCTCCTTATTGCAGACAGCATTAGAACAAGCGTGATTAAACCAAGGCTTTCTTGCATTAGTCAAAGGATATGAAAAAGGAATGTATGCTTCCATGCCCAAGAGAATAACCTCTGTAATGCACAAGGCACACTGAGATGGCTGCTGGCCATGGAAGCAACAATCATTCCAGGGAAAATCTAGAAAGTTCTGCCTAAGGGCTTCCCAATCCGCAGCTCCAAAGTGCCACAGACGACGTTTCCTTGGATGGTACACAGGCCCTACCGGAGCGATAGGACAGTTTAAGGTAATAAGGTTATGATCGGAGGAGCCTAATGGAGAGAGAAGATTAACCACGTAAGCAGCAGGATTACTTGTAATGAAGAAGTCAAGTATGTTGGAGCTCTCTCCAAGGCAGTCAGGGATACGGGTAGGGTGCTTTACAAGCTGCTCTAAGTCATTAAGGATAGAAAAGACGTAGGCTTATTCACCAGATGGATCAGTGAAAGGAGAGGAGAGCCAAAAGCGATGGTGAACATTGCAATCTCCTAGAATGAAGATTTCAGAAAAAGGACAAATAGATAGAATGTGTTCCATCACAGAAGTAATATAGTAAAAAAATATTCATAATAAACAGCACAAATATATTTAGTCAGAGACTGACAGGAGAGCCGAAACCACAGAGTATATATATATATATATATATATATATATATATATATATATATATATATATATATATATATATATATACTATACAATGAAGAAATCAAAGGAAAGAAGTAGGGAAAATGTTGCCTCCAAGGAAAATATAAAGAAGATAGGGAGCTAAATTCAAGATTAGTTCCAGATGCCTGGACACACTGTCTAAAAAAACTGGAGGTCATAGGTAGTAAGGATTATAGGCAAAGAAAGATATTTCCAGGGTTTACCTATTGCACATATGAAGGACTAAGAGTAACGTTTAACTCTCCAATTAGAGATGTGGACTGAGAAGGGATGAGTGTTTACTTCTAGATGGGCTTTATGCGCTCACCGTAATGGTGGAGGGATTGAAGCAGACGTTTCAGAGGAACAGTGACCATTGAAATAACAATAGAAAATAGATAAAGATGCAACATTGTGGCAAAGAGATTGAATCTGAAGAGAGTCAATAAAAGGAGGAAAGCTAATATGACGAAAAGATTTTAATTCCACGTTGTTGAGAAGAGATGTATGCGGATATCCTCCCCACACCTGAGAGTTGTACTCTAAACAGGGGCGAATAACCACGAATAATAATAGGTAATAATGATCTCTACAAGAAAAATCTTGAGATAATGAAAACCAAAGTATGCTGAAAGATGACTCAGGACTGAGTTGGATGTTGTTAAAAATTAGAGAATATTCGTGTGGCAGATTTTGATTGTCAGAAGATGTAAGAACTGACTTTTTTTATCCATTAACTACGACGAGATTATCTGTACCCAGATCAAAGATTCGAGCCAAGTCAGACATAAATGTGCCATACTTTCATCCCTTGTTTGTTGAAGTAACTGCTGAGATACAGTATATGTTGCAGGAAGCAGATGGAAAGGTGAAGGGTGGAGTCATCAGCGTGTGAGTGATAAGGGTTAGATGTACAGCTATGAAGGTATTGATGAACTGAAGGAAACGAGTTAGTGACAGGACAGAGCCCTAAGGAACAACACTAATAATAACCCTAGGAGAACAATGGTGGCCGTCTACAACAACAGCTAAAGAACGACCAGAATGGATGCTAGAGGTGAAGGCACAGACAGTAGGATAGAAACAGTAAGAGGGCAGTTTAGATATTAAAGATATATGCCAGAGTAGAACGGAAGCTTTGTGATGTTAACTTTAATGGCACAGCTTTTGCCAAAGTCTCGAAAGGAACATGACCAGCAGTCCGAAGGGAAGGTGAGAATATCGCCAGTGGAGTGCCCCTGGAGGTACTAATGTCAGGACTCTATAATATCTTAATACATAATAGCTAGCAACATACATATATAGTCTAGAGGTTTGGTCAGTGTCAAACCTAGGGGCCAAAAGGAAATGACGTTATCACCTCTCCAGAATGCCTCTCACCAGCAAAATAGCCAATGAACAGCGCCTCGTGACCATACACACACATACACACACACAGGCTTCTAGAACATTTCAACAACAGTGTAACACACGTGACAGGACCCCTGCTACACCAGAATGTACAATTCTGAGATCAGAAGAAGACTGGCCATAGAACTGACAGGTAGTAGGGAGAAGGAGGCTAGCAACATGGGCAAGAGAGAGAGAGAGAGAGAGAGAGAGAGAGAGAGAGAGAGAGAGAGAGAGAGAGAGAGAGAGAGAGAGAGAGAGAGAGAGAGAGAGAGAGAGAGAGAGAGAGAGAGAGAGAGAGAGGAGGTAGCTTGCGGGTCTACTTTATACTTCACTCGTGTGTGAGAGACTGTTAATATTTCCAAGACAAATAAAAATAGTCCCATACTAATCTTTACCTCTGCAGTCATTGCATGACAAAAAGGGAACAAAGATTATCTACTTACAAAACTACTCACGAATAACAACCGCTCATCCACGAGTCTAATATATGTATAACTGATCTACAAAACACACTACAAGAAGCTACAAAGTTACTGTAAGATATGGCGGCAGCGAACGTACGAACCTCATCTACGAATCTACAGTGAATTTCTACAAAAGCAAGCGAGACTCTAACCAAGATTAACTTCAGTTCTACAATGAATTCCTACAAACTTTGAGCCAACAAGCCTACGAGTCTACAAGCCTACGAGCCTACAAATCTACGAGTCTACGAATCTACAAGCGTACGAGCCTACAAGCCTACGAGTCTGTAAGTCTAAGAGTCCACAAGCCTACGTGCTTATGAGTCTACAAGCCTACGAGTCTACTAGTGTACAGTTGATTCTACATTATCAAGATTGAAAACAAACAATACCTCTTACAACCAACAACTCACAACCAGCTCCTGACAGTATTCTCTCCAACCCCCTCTCCATCTGTCCAATCATCACGTTGATGTAGTTTAACAAAATATTGATACAAACAATCTTGCAATTTCTACGACGAACCAACGAACTACAACCATTTACGATCAATACAAGTAACAACTGTACGAGTCGTCTGTATAATCTTCTACACGCACCTAGAAGCAGCGACATTCTTCATCCCACAATGAGTAAATCACAAGAAAAAAAGGACCGAAAATAAATTGAGAAAGAAAAAGAAAACAAACAAATGAAGAGCGAGACACGACTCACAACTCACAACCACCTTACCTCACCCTCCTCTCTCTCCTACCTCCACCGCTGACACAGGTTCACAGAGGTCAAGACAACGCGGCAAATACCAAGCCCATATTCACAACTCATCTTACTCACTCATCTTCACTCAAGTTACTCGTCGCTACTCATTTACTCACCAGAGCTACCAGTGTGAGAAGTCGACATCACCATGCTTGTTTGCTGAGACGACGCCACGTCAATCAACTCACTACTCATCACCATTCACACCATTCACACCACGGTAAAAACTAGTGTTACATAGTTACTTCATTTATACAATACACAGTGATAGACAAAAAAAAAAAAAAAAACTTCTGCACAGACATATAATACGTGCTGTATAGTTACAGCTTAAATACATATACCTACTTCAGTTATCTTCCTTATTCAATCATTAAATACTTGCACCAATAATAAATATTCTACACTGAATATATTAATTCATTTATTATAGCATTTATTTACTACCAACGAGTGTTACCATTTATACCACATAAAATACGTGTTTCATACATACAACTATACATTATTACATCTACAAAGTAATAAAGAATATATACCATCACAGTTACTCGGTGAGCGATTAAAAGAACTGTATTAAACATTTATTAATTAAAGCTACCTAGTGGAAACAGACAAATTAAGTTACAAGGAAAACAAAAAAGGAAAAAAATGTCCAACACAAATGACGTTAGCAAGAATGAACATCTTCCACAAAATCGTAAAGACAAAGCTTTCCACACAGTGCTGACACATATATTGCCCACGATAGGTACAAGTGAACAACAAGTCAGTGTATATAGTTAATACTGTATATAGTGTATATATACTTTTTATACAAAATAACAGAATATGGGGCTATAAAATAATATTTTCAGTAATATCTGTGCAATATAAACTAATTAAAAGGGGTCCCAAGGGAGTTAGCCAGCAATTATGCAACCTCGAAGAACACCAGAAAAAGCTTAGACAAACGAAGAAAAATAAACAATAGAAAATCAACACATACCAAAAAAAAAGAAAGAAACAAAAGAAAAGAAATACAGTAAGATCACATAACAAACAAATTTAAAAAAAAAAAGTGTAAGTGTTACTACAAGTGCCGAAATACCACACAAACTCCTTCTATAAGTGAAAGAAAAAGCAAATTAGTATTCCCCACAAGCAAGTGGCATGGCACATCATCACTATCATCGACAGCAGCATGACCGGATTCGATGTCAGGACTGCAATTATTACAATTATGTAACTACAAACAATATGTAACAATTATGTAACGACAAACGATTGCATTATGTTACACTTGCTACAATTACGTAACTACAAACGATATGTAACAATTATGTAATGACAAACGATTGCATTATGTTACACTTGCTACAATTATGTAACCACAATATTATGTAACAATTCATATAATGTTACGATTATGTATTACTACAGTGGTTCTACAATATTATGCAACAGTTCATACAATGTTACAGTTATGTATTACTACAATGTTACTACAATGTAACAATTACAATACAATTATGTAACAGTTCATATAATGTTACAGTTATGTATTACCACAATATCACCACAATATTATGTAACAAATCATACAATGTTACAGTTATGCATTACCACAACGTTACCACAATTTTATGTAACAATTCATACAATGTTACAGTTATGCATTACCACAATGTTACCACAATATTATGTAACATTTCATACAATGTTACTATAATTCTGTATTACCAGAATCATCACACAAGTTAGGTGAAATATTAGACATTACTAAAGGGATAACTCCATATGTAATGTAATGCCCTAGCAATATTACCATTGCATAATTATATGCGTATATCTGTTATACATACACATCTTACAAAATGTCATACAACAACCAATTTAACTATATTGCATTTCTTCAGTTATGTACAACTTTGTTTAAAATGTAATATTACTGGATAAGTACAATATTATCATGAATATTATGTCAATACAATATTATAATCAATATTATGTATTTAGAGTGAAGAAGAAGAATGTTATGTATTAATAGATAGCATATGTCAATGATGAATGCTGTCGGAGGGCCGCCAGCCGCGTGACGGAGCGATGTCAGGACTTTAAAATATCTTAATACATAATAGCTAGAAACATACATATATCGTCTAGAGGTTAGGTCAATGTCAAACCTAGAGGCCAAAAGGAAATGACGTTAGCACCTCTCCAGAATGCCTCTCACCAGCAAAATAGCTCATGATCAGCGCTTCGTGACCATACACACATATACACACATACACACAGACAGGCTTCTAGAACATTTCAACAACAGTGTAACATATGTGACACGACCCCTCCTACACGAGAATGTAGGATTCTGAGATCAAAAGAAGACTGGCCATAGAACCGACAGGTAGTAGGGAGAAGGAGGCTAGCAACATGAGCGAGAGGGTGGAAGAGAGAGAGAGACAGGAGGTAGCTCGCGGGACTCTACTTTATACTTCACTTGTGTGTGAGAGGCTTTGTTAATATTTCCAAGACAAATAAAAATAGTCCCATACTAATCTTTACCTCTCCTGTCATTGCATGACAAAAAGGGAAAAAAGATTTATCTACTTTCAAAACTACTCACGTATAACAACCGCTTGTTCACGAGTCTAATATATGTATAACTGATCAACAAAACACACTACAAGAAGCTACAAAGTTACTGTAAGACCCATACTGACAACTGGAAAGAAGGTTGTGATAGGAAATATGTTAAATTATTTTTGTTAACAATAGATTCAAAAACTTTAAAAGTACAGGATGTTAAAGCAATTGAGCGATTGTTGGATGGCTGTGAATGGTTACAGTTCTTTGAGACACACTGAATTTGGCCAAACTTCAAGCAAGAAGCTAAGGTCCAAGTTGAAAGACAAAAATGATGGGTGAAAGCATGGAAGCTCAGTTCTTCAGGACAACAGCAAGGACCCCGTCAGGCCCACATGCCTTGTTAGTACAGGGGCTACTGATGGCAGAAAACACATCAGATGAAGAAATTCTAATGTCAGCGAAGAGGAAGTCAGAGAGGGAAAATGATGAAGGAATAGCACTGGAATCATCTATGGTGGAACTGGAAGAGAAATTCTGAGTGAAAAGTTCTGCTTTATTAGTAGAAAAAACATCTACAGAGTCATCAGAACAGAAACGAAGAAGGAAGGATGATAAAGAAAAGTTGTTAGAAAGGTTTCTGGCAAGGTGCCAAGTGGAGTGGGAAGAGTGTGAGTTGGAGGGTTCAGAGCAATTTGTACGATTGAAATGATTTTTAGCAGAGCAAAAGACAAACTTAGTGCGATATCCAGGCAGAAATATAAAATAGACCATATTCAGGAGTGGGTTGATTCTTGTGTCTTTTGAAGGCCTTCTCCTTGTTGTGGATAGCATTAGAACAACCGTGATTAAATCATTTTTTTGTATCAGTCACAGGATAAGACAAAGAAATGGATTTTTCTCTGCCCATGAGAATAACCTCCATAATGCGTGAGGAACATTAGGATGGTTCAGGGCAATGGAAGGAACAATAATTCCAGGGAAAATCAAAGAAGTACTGCATGAGGGCCTTCCAACGAGCAGCTCCAAAGTGCCAAAGCCATCGCTTCTTGGGAGGGTCCATGGGCCTTACTGGAGCAATAGGACAGGCTAAGTTGATAAGGTGGTGATCAGAGAAGCCCAATGGAGAGAAAAGATAAACGGTATATATGAAAGGATTAGTTGTACAGATAAAGTCAAGTATGTTGGAACTCTCTCAAAGTTGGGCAGGGATATGGGTAGGGTGTGGTACAAGCTGTTCAAGGTTATTAAGGATAACAAAGATGTAGGCTTCTTCAGCAGGTGAATTGGTGAAAGGGGAGGAGAGCCAAATATGGTGGTGAACACTGCAGTCACCTACAGTAGAATGGAGTTTCGGGGAAAGAAGAAATCGATATGATGTGTTCCATGTTAGATGTAAGACAGTCAAAGAATTTTTCATAGTCAGTGGAATCAGGGGATAAGTAAACAACACAGGTTTATTTACTAAGAGAATGATGGGATAGCCACAGGCAGAGAGTAGAGAATTAAGAAGGCTCAAATTCAGGAACACGAAAATAAGATACGAAGGGGTACTGAAAATCCCGGATATATCGATAGCAGGGGAAAACGATATAGTGCCATGTTGTGCCAGTTGGCACCAATTGAGCGCAATCTGGCAAATGCTTCTGCCTCGTGGAATTGGACTGAGAGGGTCTAGTCCATATTTCTGACGTGTTTTCTTCGGTCATGAACTGACTTTTGCAATTATCGTCCTCAAACCACAAAGGCAAATTTGAATCAGCAAAGAGTGTGTATTAAATTTTGGTTTTTGCTCAGGAAATGTTGATGCAGTTACAATGCCTCAGGAAGCTATGAAGGATAAGTGATGAATAAAATAAGCCTACAAATGCTATGCACATTTTAAGAAAGACAAAACGTCAGTCCAAGACTCTCCACGTTCTGGTTGTCCGTAGACCTCACGAACAGATGAAAACAACAAGAAAATTCGACAGGCACTCTTCGAAGATCGTTGTCGCACTATTGAAGAACTAGTGGAGGACACAGTCATTTCTTGGGAGTTCGGTCTAGTGAATTTGGACACAAGATCTTAGTATGCACTGGGTCCAGCAAAATTATTCCCCAGTCTTGATATGCAAGATTTAAAAGCATATCGTGTAAATGTGTGTTAGGATGAAAGAACAGTTAAAAAATGACCCAAAAGTTCTTTCAAGTATCATTATGGGTAACAAGACCAGGGTCTAAGATATGAATGCATAACCAAGTAACAGTCCAATTAGTGGAAGACACCAACATCTCCAAGACCGTAAATGCATGTCACGTCAAGTTCAACATCAAAACAATGTTATTCTTGTTTTTGTTGACAATGAGGGGGGTTGACATACAGAAATTGGTCCATGTGGAGACAGTGTGAGGCAGCAGTTTTACATTACAATAATGAGACGTCTACGGGAAAGCATCAGGCTTAAATGTCCAGAAAAGTACGGAATGCAGAAATGGTACTTGCATTACGACAACACCCCATCACATATTGTGTTGTTCAGCAATTTTTTGGCCAAAAACAATGTCACTGTTGCTCTGCATTCCCAGTACTCGCTAGATCTTTCTCCCTCTGATATTATTTTTGTTCCCCAGATTAAGTTAGAATAGAAAGCCTGATATGATACGTTATATAAAATCCAGGAAAAAATGTGGGAGTCTCTGGACAAAGATGGAAATAAACAACTTCAAGAAGTGTTTCCAGGAATGAAAAAAACACTGAAACAAATATATATAGCATCTCAATGGGAGTGCTGTTAAGGAAGCTAAAACAGATTTGTCATTAATTTTCCATGAAATATTTCGTTAACAATTCCAGGAATTTTTGGGTCCCTTTCTACATGTATATATTTACATAGCTCCTACTCATAGAGGGAGTTTCCCAGGAATCAAGAATCATCATTATCATCTAGAAATGAGTTATTTGTTTCTTTGTCTTTAGTTTGCAGTGAATTTTGTAGGGTGGGTGTGTTGCCCTGTTGCTCTCCTAATTGTGTATCTGCAGTGGCCGCCAACTGTGTATCATCTGTTACTAACACGGGTGGAGATGATAATATTCCTGTCATATCACTCAGCTAGAAAGAACTCATGTTGCTAGGGTATGGTGTTATGAAATACGTCTTTTATTTGTCTTATTGGAATAGATGAGAGAATGAGTTGTAATAAATGAAAGATAATAAGTGTATAAATGTATATATAAAAATAAGTAAAGGAAGTGATTGTACTCAAAAGCACTGAGAAGAAATGAGTAAGTATAATTACACCCACTTGATACAGGTGATGTCACTTGGAGAGGCGTGTTGATAGCAGATTTCAATCTCGGAAGATAAATGCAGAGTTGATGGAAGATCTCCCTCTCGATAATACTAGGGCTGTGTTGATGGACGATATTACTCCGGAAATTCCATGGTCTGGTGATTTCAGTGTTGATTGTAGTGCTTAACAACTGTAGTCATAGGCAAACCTCACCACAGAATGTCGAATACACGAGTATGAGTAGGAGCTATGTGAATAAGGATGAGTAACGAGCAGTGGGTGAGAAGTGCCTGGTGTCAGTCACACGTTGATTGGCGTGGCGTCGTCTCAGCAAACACACATGGTGACATCGTCTCAGCAGATACACATGACATTGGCTTCCCACACTGGTAGCTGTGGTGAGTAAATGAGAAGCGATGAGTAACCTGAATGAGGAAAGGTGAGTAAGATACGTTATAAATGTCGCTCTGGTATTTGCCGCATCGTCTTGACCTCTGTGAACCTGCTTCAGTTGTGGAGGTAGGGGGGCGGTAGGAGAGAGCATTGGGGATCTAGTGCTTGTTGCTTTGTTTTTCCTTTTCGTTTACTTGTTTTGTTTTTATTCTTCTTGGTGATACTTGAAGTAGCGTGAAGAAGACTATAGAGTTGTCTTGTAGACTTGTTATTTGTAGTTAATCGTAGAGGTTGTTTATCCTCACTCGAAACAAGTCGTTGCTATTGTATGCTTGATTGTGTTTCATAGATTGTAGAAATGATGGTTCGTAGGTGTAGAGCCAATCGTTACTGCCACCATATATCTATATGTGACTCTTTGGTCTTGTAATATGTAAGTCTTGAGTTTTTGTTAAAGTTATTGTGCTAGTCGAAGGCAGGAGGAGTTAAAGATGAATACAGGGAGTTGATCTCGATTTATTATCTTCAAGGAAAGTCAAAGTTGACCAGTGTATGTATTACACAGGCATGTAATTTACTAAGTCTCGTTGGACCCCTCTTCTTATTTCCTCTCTCCACAACTTGTCATTTCTATGGCTAGCCCCTTTCTGATCTCAATAATTCCTACATTCTCGTTTACCAGGACTCGTGTCACGTGGGCTACACTGTCATGGAAGCTTCTAGAACCCTGTATGTCTGTGTGTATATAGTGCTTCCGGTGTCCATTGGAATACTGTTGTTTAAGTATTTGCTGAACTCATTTCCTTTTGGTCGATTCTCGCTGACCCACTTCCTCTCTCACACCCTGGATGGTGCTTCTATCAATCAATCAATCTATCTATCTATCTATCTATCTATATCTATATATATATATCTATATATATATATATATATATATATATATATATATATATATATATATATATATATATAGAAGGGGACCCAAAAATTCCTGGAATTGTTAATGAAATATTTCATGGCAAAATAATGGCAAATCTGTTTTAGCTTCCTTAACAGCACTCCCATTGAGATGCTATATATATTTGTTTCAGTGTTTTTTTTCATTCCTGGAAACACTTCTTGTAGTTGTTTATTTCCATCTTGTCCAGAGACTCCCACATTTTTTCCTGGATTTTATATAACGTGTCATATCAGGCTTTCTATTCTAACTTAATCTGGGGAACAAAAATAATATCAGAGGGAGAAAGATCTAGCGAGTACTGGGAATGCGGAGCAACAGCGACATTGTTTTTGGCCAAAAAATTGCTGAACTGACAACACAATGTGTGATGGGGTGTTGTCGTAATGCAAGTACCATTTCTGCATTCCGTACTTTTCTGGATATTTAAGCCTGATGCTTTCCCTAAACGTCTCATTATTGTAATGTAAAACTGCTGGCTCACACTGTCTCCACATGGACCAATTTTTGTTTGTCAACCCCCCTCAATGTCAACAAAAACAAGAATAACATTGTTTTGATGTTGAACTTGACGTGACATGCATTTACGGTCTTGGAGATGTTGGTGTCTTCCACTGATTGGACTGTTACTTGGTTATGCATTCATATCTTAGACCCTGGTCTTGTTACCCATAATGATATTTGAAAGAACTTTTGGGTCATTTTTTAACTGTTCTTTCATTCTAACACACATTTACACGATATGCTTTTAAATCTTGCATATCAAGACTGAGGAATAATTTTGCTGGACCCTATGCATACTAAGATCTTGTGTCCAAATTCACTAGACCGAACTCCCAAGAAATGACTGTGTCCTCCACTAGTTCTTCAATAGTGCGACAACGATCTTCGAAGAGTGCCTGTCGAATTTTCTTGTTGTTTTCATCTGTTCGTGAGGTCTACGGACAACCAGAACGTGGAGAGTCTTGGACTGACGTTTTGTCTTTCTTAAATTGTGCATTGCATTTGTAGGCTTATTTTATTCATTAATTATCCTTCATAGCTTCCTCAGGCATTGTAATTGCATCAGCATTTCCTGAGCAAAAACCAAAATTTAATACACACTCTTTGCTGATTCAAATTTGACTTTGTGGTTTGAGGACGATAATTGCAAAAGTCAGTTCATGACCGAAGAAAACACGTCAGAAATATGGACTAGACCCTCTCAGTCCAATTCCACGAGGCAGAAGCATTTACCGGATTGCGCTCAATTGGTGCCAACTGGCACAACATGGCACTATATCGTTTTCCCCTGCTTTCGATATATCCAGGAGTTTTCAATACCCCTTCGTATCTTAATTTCGTGTTCCTGAATTTGAACCTTCTTAATTCTCTACTCTCTGCCTGTGGCTATCCCATCATTCTCTTACTAAATAAACCTGTGTTGTTTACTTATCCCCTGATTCCACTGACTATGAAAAATTCTTTGACTGTCTTACATCTAACATGGAACACATCATATCGATTTCTTCTTTCCCTGAAACTCCATTCTACTGTAGGTGACTGCAGTATTCACCACCATATTTGGCTCTCCTCCCCTTTCACCAATTCACCTGGTGAGCAAGCCTACATCTTTGTTATTCTTAATAACCTTGAACAGCTTGTACCACACCCTACCCATATCCCTGCCCAACTTTGAGAGAGTTCCAACATACTTGACTTTATCTGTACAACTAATCCTTTCATATATACCGTTTATCTTTTCTCTCCGTTGGGCTTCTCTGATCACCACCTTATCACCTTAGCCTGTCCTATTGCTCCAGTAAGGCCCATGGACCCTCCCAAGAAGCGATGGCTTTGGCACTTTGGAGCTGCTCGTTGGAAGGCCCTCATGCAGTATTTCTTTGATTTTCCCTGGAATTATTGTTCCTTCCATTGCCCTGAACCATCCAAATGTTCCTCATGCATTATGGAAGTTTTTCTCATGGGCAGAGAAAAATCCATTCCTTTGTCTTATCCTGTGGCTGATGCAAAAAAATGGTTTAATCACGGTTGTTCTAATGCTATCCACAACAAGGAGAAGGCCTTCAAAAGGCATCAGAGTCAACCCACTCCTGAATATGGTCTATTTTATATTTCTGCCTGGATATCGCACTAAGTTTGTCTTTTGCTCTGCTAAAAATCATTTCAATCGTACAAATTGCTCTGAACCCTCCAACTCACACTCTTCCCACTCCACTTGGCACCTTGCCAGAAACCTTTCTAACAACTTTTCTTTATCATCCTTCCTTCTTCGTTTCTGTTCTGATGACTCTGTAGATGTTTTTTCTACTAATAAAGCAGAACTTTTCACTGAGAATTTCTCTTCCAATTCCACCATAGATGATTCCAGTGCTATTCCTTCATCATTTTCCCTCTCTGACTTCCTCTTCACTGACATTAGAATTTCTTCATCTGATGTGTTTTCTGCCATCAGTAGCCCCTGTATTAACAAGGCACGAGGGCCTGACGGGGTCCCTGCTGTTGTCCTCAAGAACTGAGCTTCCATGCTTTCACCCATCAATTTTGTCTTTCAGCTTGGACCTTACCTTCTTGCTTGAAGTTTGGCCAAATTCAGTGTGTCTCAAAGAACTGTAACCATTCACAGCCATCCAACAATCGCCCAATTGCTTTAACATCCTGTATTTTTAAAGTTTTTGAATCTATTGTTAACAAAAATAATTTAACGTATTTCCTATCATAACCTTCTTTCCAGTTGTCAGTATGGGTCTTACAGTAACTTTGTAGCTTCTTGTAGTGTGTTTGTAGATCAGTTATACATATATTAGACTCGTGGACAAGCGGTTGTTATACGTGAGTAGTTTTGTAAGTAGATAACTCTTCTTTCCCTTTTTGTCATGCAATGACAGGAGAGGTAAAGATTAGTATGGGACTATTTTTATTTGTCTTGGAAATATTAACAAAGCCTCTCACACACAAGTGAAGTATAAAGTAGAGTCCCGCGAGCTACCTCCTGTCTCTCTCTCTCTTCCACCCTCTCGCTCATGTTGCTAGCCTCCTTCTCCCTACTACCTATCGGTTCTATGGCTAGTCTTCTTTTGATCTCAGAATCCTACATTCTGGTATAGCAGGGGTCGTGTCACATATGTTACACTGTTGTTGAAAAGTTCTAGAAGCCTGTCTGTGTGTATGTGTATATATGTGTGTATGGTCACGAGGCGCTGATCATGGGCTATTTTGCTGGTGAGAGGCATTCTGGAGAGGTGCGAACGTCATTTCCTTTTGCCCTCTAGGTTTGACATTGACCTAACCTCTAGACTATATATATGTTTCTAGCTATTATGTATTAAGATATTTTAGAGTCCTGACATCGCTCGGTCACGCAGCTGGCGGCCCTCCGACAGCAATCATCATTGACATATGCTATCTATTAATACATAATAGTCTTCTTCTTCACTCTTAATACAGAATATTGATTATAATATTGTATTGACATAATATTCATGATAATATTGTACTGATCCAGTAATATTACATTTTATACAAAGTTGTACATAACTGAAGAAATGCAATATAGTTAAACTGGATGGTGTATGACACTTTGTAAGATGTATATGTATAACAGACATACGCATACAATTATGCAATGGTAATATTGCTAGGGCATTACATTACGTATGGAGTTATCCCTTTAGTAAGGTCTAATATTTCACCTAACTTGTGTGATGATTCTGGTAATACAGAATTATAGTAACATTGTATGAAATGTTACATAATATTGTGGTAACATTGTGGTAATGCATAACTGTAACATTGTATGAATTGTTACATAATATTGTGGTAACGTTGTGGTAATGCATAACTGTAACATTGTATGAATTGTTACATAATATTGTGGTGACATTGTGGTAATGCATAACTGTAACATTGTATGAATTGTTACATAATTGTATTGTAATTGTTACATTGTAGTAACATTGTAGTAATACATAATTGTAACATTGTATGAACTGTTACATAATATTGTAGAACTACTGTAATAATACATAATTGTAACATTGTATGAATTGTTACATAATATTGTGGTTACATAATTGTGGCAAGTGTAACATAATGCAATCGTTTGTCGTTACATAATTGTTACATATCGTTTGTAGTTACATAATTGTAGCAAGTGTAACATAATGCAATCGTTTGTCGTTACATAATTGTTACATATTGCTTGTAGTTACATAATTGTAATAATTGCAGTCCTGACATCGAATCCGGTCATGCTGCTGTCGATGATAGTGATGATGTGCCATGCCACTTGCTTGTGGGGAACACTAATTTGCTTTTTGTTTCACTTATAGAAGGAGTTTATGTGGTATTTCGGCACTTGTAGTAACACTTACACTTTTTTTTTTTAATTTGTTTGTTATGTGATCTTACACTTTTTCTTTTCTTTTCTTTCTTTTTTTTTTTTTTTTGTATGTGTTGATTTTCTATAGTTTATTTTTCTTCGTCTGTCTACGCTTTTTCTGGTGTTCTTCGAGGTTGCATAATTACTGGCTAACTCCCTTGGGACCCTTTTTAAGCCTTAGTTTATATTGCACAGATATTACTGAAATTGATATTATATAGCCCCATATTCTGTTATTTTGTATAAAACGTATATATACACTATATACAGTATTAACTATATACACTGACTTGTTGTTCACTTGTACCTATCGTGGACAATATATGTGTCAGCACTGTGTGGAAAGCTTTGTCTTTACGATTTTGTGGAAGATGTTCATTCTTGCTAACGTCATTTGTGTTGGCCATTTTTTTTCTTTTTTGTTTTCCTTGTAACTTAATTTGTCTGTTTCCACTAGATAGCTTTAATTAATAAATGTTTAATACAGTTCTTTTAATTGCTCACCGAGTAACTGTGATGGTATATATTCTTTATTACTTTGTAGATGTAATTATGTATAGTTGTATGTATGAAACACGTATTTTATGTGGTATAAATGGTAACACTCGTTGGCAGTAAATAAATGCTATAATAAATGAATGAATATACTCAGTGTAGAATAATTTTATTATTGGTGCAAGTATTTAATGATTGAATAAGGAAGATAATTGAAGTAGGTATATGTATTTAAACTGTAACCATACAGCACGTATTATATGTTTATGCAGATTTTTTTTTTTTTTTTTTTTGTCTATCACTGTGTATTGTATAAATGAAGTAACTATGTAACACTAGTTTTTACCGTGGTGGGAATGGTGGGAATGGTGATGAGTGGTGAGTTGATTGACGTGGCGTCGTCTCAGCAAACACGCATGGTGATGTCGACTTCTCACACTGGTAGCTCTGGTGAGTAAATGAGTAGCTACGAGTAACTTGAGTGAAGATGAGTGAGTAAGATGAGTTATGAATATGGGCTTGGTATTTGCCGCGTTGTCTTGACCTCTGTGAACCTGTGTCAGCGGTGGAGGTAGGAGAGAGAGGAGGGTGAGGTAAGGTGGTTGTGAGTTGTGAGTCGTGTCTCGCTCTTCGTTTGTTTGTTTTCTTTTTCTTTCTCAATTTATTTTTGGTCCTTTTTTTCTTGTGATTTACTCGTTGTGGGATAAAGAATGTCGCTGCTTCTAGGTGCGTGTAGAAGATTATACAGACGACTCATACAGTTGTTACTTGTATTGATCGTAAATGTTTGTAGTTCATTGGTTCGTCATAGAAATTGCAAGATTGTTTGTATCAATATTTTGTTAAACTACATCAACGTGATGATCGGGCAGATGGAGAGGGGGTTGGAGAGAATAATGTCAGGAGCTGGTTGTGAGTTGTTGGTTGTAAGAGGTATTGTTTGTTTTCAATCTTGATAATGTAGAATCAACTGTACACTCGTAGACTCGTAGGCTTGTAGACTCGTAAGCATGTAGGCTTGTAGGCTTGTAGACTCATAGACTTGTAGACTCGTAGGCTTGTAGGCTCGTAGGCTTGTAGACTCGTAGATTTGTAGGCTCGTAGGCTTGTTGGCTCGTAGTTTGTAGGAATTCATTGTAGAACTGAAGTTAATATTGGTTAGAGTCTCGCCTGCTTTTGTAGAAATTCACTGTAGATTCGTAGATGAGGTTCGCACGTTTGCTGCCGCCATATCTTACAGTAACTTTGTAGCTTCTTGTAGTGTGTTTTGTAGATCAGTTATACATATATTAGACTCGTGGACGAGCGGTTGTTATTCGTGAGTAGTTTTGTAAGTAGATAATCTTTGTTCCCTTTTTGTCATGCAATGACAACAGAGGTAAAGATTAGTATGGGACTATTTTTATTTGTCTTGGAAATATTAACAGTCTCTCACACACGAGTGAAGTATAAAGTAGTCCCGCAAGCTACCTCCTGTCTCTCTCTCTCTCTCTCTCTCTCTCTTCCACCCTCTCGCCCATGTTGCTAGCCTCCTTCTCCCTACTACCTGTCAGTTTTATGGCCAGTCTTCTTCTGATCTCAGAATTGTACATTCTGGTGTAGCAGGGGTCGTGTCACGTGTGTTACACTGTTGTTGAAATGTTCTAGAAGCCTGTGTGTGTGTATGTGTGTGTATGGTCACGAGGCACTGTTCATTGGCTATTTTGCTGGTGAGAGGCATTGTGTAAAGGTGATAACGTCATTTCCTTTTGGCCCCTAGGTTTGAGACTGACCAAACCTCTAGACTATATATGTATGTTGCTAGCTATTATGTATTAAGATATTATAGATTCCTGACATTGGTTCCTCCAGGGGCACTCCACTGGCGATATTCTCACCTTCCCATCGGACTGCTGGTCATGTTCCTTTCGAGACTTTGGCAAAAGCTGTGCCATTAAAGTTAACATCACAAAGCTTCTGTTTTACTCTGGCATATATCTTTAATTTCTAAACTGCCTCTTACTGTTTCTATCCTACTGTCTGTGCCTTCACCTCTAGCATCCATTCTTGTCGTTCTTTAGCTGTTGTTGTAGACGGCCATCATTCTTCTCCTAGGGTTATTATTAGTGTTGTTCCTTAGGGCTCTGTCCTATCACTAACTCGTTTCCTTCTGTTCGTCATTACCTTCATAGCTGTACATCTAACCCTTATCACTCACACACTGATGACTCCACCCTTCACCTTTCCATCTGCTTCCTGCAACATATACTGTATCTCAGCAGTTACTTCAACAAACAAGGGATGAAAGTATGGCACATTTATGTCTGACTTGGCTCGTATCTCTGATCTGGGTACAGATAATCTCGTCGTAGTTAATGGATCAAAAACTCAGTTCTTACATCTTCTGACAATCAAAATCTGCCACACGAATATTCTCTAATTTTTAACAATATCCAACTCAGTCCTGAGTCATCTTTCAGCATACTTTGGTTTTCATTATCTCAAGATTTTTCTTGCAGAGATCATATTTCCTATTATTATTCGTGGTTATTCGCCCCTGTTTAGAGTACAACTCTCAGGTGTGGGGAGGATATCCGCATACATCTCTTCTCAACAACGTGGAATTAAAATCTTTTCGTCATATTAGCTTTCCTCCTTTTATTGACTCTCTTCAGATTCAATCTCTTTGCCACAATGTTGCATCTTTATCTATTTTCTATTGTTATTTCAATGGTCACTGTTCCTCTGAAACGTCTGCTTCATTCCCTCCACCATTACGGTGAACGAATAGAGCCCATCTAGAAGTAAACACTCATCCCTTCTCAGTCCACATCTCTAATCGGAGAGTTAAACGTTACTCCTAGTCCTTTATATATGCAACAGGTAAACCCTGGAAATATCTTTCTCTGCCTATAATCCTTACCGCCTATGAACTCCAGTTTTTTTTAGACAGTGTGTCCAGGCATCTGGAACTAATCTTGAATTTGGCTCCCTATCTTCTTTTTATTTTCCTTGGAGGCAACACTTTCCAGACTTCTTTCCTTTGATTTCTTCATTGTATAGTATATATATATATATATATATATATATATATATATATATATATATATATATATATATATATATATATACTCTGTGGTTTCGGCTCTCCTATCAATCTCTGACTAAATATATTTGTGCTGTTTATTATGATTTTTTTTTTACTATATTACTTCTGTGATGGAACACATTCTATCTATTTCTCCTTTCTCTGAAATCTCCATTCTATAAGATTGCAATGTTCACCATCGCTTTTGGCTCTCCTCTCCTTTCACTGATCCATCAGGTGAACAAGCCTACGTCTTTTCTATCCTTAATGACTTAGAGCAGCTTGTAAAGCACCCTACCCGTATCCCTGACTTGACTTCTTCATTACAAGTAATCCTTCTGCTTACGTGGTTAATCTTCTCTCTCCATTGGGCTACTCCGATCATAACCTTATTACCTTAACCTGTCCTATCGCTCCGGTAGGGCCTATGTACCATCCAAGGAAACGTCGTCTGTGGCACTTTGGAGCTGCGGATTGGGAAGTCCTTAGGCAGTACTTCCTAGATTTTCCCTGGAATGATTGTTGCTTCCATGGCCGGGAGCCATCTCAGTGTGCCTTGTGCATTACAGAGGTTATTCTCTTGGGCATGGAAGCATACATTCCTTTCTCATATCCTTTGACTAATGCAAGAAAGCCTTGGTTTAATCACGCTTGTTCTAATGCTGTCTGCAATAAGGAGAGGGCCTATAAAAGGTTCCGAAGCCGACCCACCTCAGAATCATATATATTTTTTTTAATATTTCTGCCCGGAATCGTGCTAAATCTGTTCTTTTCTCTGCCAAAAATAATTTCACCCGTACTAAATGCTGTGAGGTGGTTGTGGAGTGAGGAGGAGTTGCAGGGGTGTGCAAGGGACAGCATTGTGGAATGATGAGGTGAAACGAGCTGTGGAACAAAAGAAGGCATATAGTGAATGGTCAGTGAGTAAAGGTAGGGGAGAAGATGAGAAAGAGAAGAGAGAGGTATATGTGAGCAGGAGATAGGAGGTGAAGAGACTGGTGAAGGACAGTAAGAAGAAAGTGGATGAAGAGTTTGGGAGGAATCTGAGTGTGAAATGGAGGGAGAGTAAGAAATTGTTTTGGAAGGAGGGAAAGAAAGTAAGGCAGTGTGAAAGGGGAAATAGTAGGGGAGGAAAAGATAGGAATAATAGATTGTTGGTGGAGAAGAGAGAGAAACTGAGGAGATGGAAGGAGCACTTTGAGGATTTGTTGAATGTAAAGAGTGAGAGCAGTGCGAGTATAAGTGGTTGGGGAATGGCTGGGAGAAGAAGAGATGAGAGGAGGGAGGATGAGATCAGTAGGGCGGAAGTAGTGGAAACAATGAAGATCAAGATGGGTAAGGCCCCAGGAATTGATGGGGTGTGTGGTGAAATGCTGAGGTATGAGGGTGAGATTGTTGTGGAGTGGATGTGGAAGTTGTGTAGATTGGCTTGGAAAGAGGGAAGGGTTCCAGAGGACTGGAAATCAGGTATAATTGTTCCTTTATACAAAGGAAAAGGGGAGAGAGAAGTATGTGGTAACCATAGGGATATTTGCCTTCTTAGTGTGACTGGAAAAATATATGGTAGAATACTCATTGATAGGGTTAGGCATATGACGGAGGAGCTAGTTGGAAAAGAACAAGGGCGATTTAGGAAGGGAAAAGGGTGTGTAGATCAGATATGTGTTCTAAGATGTTTAGTGGAAAAGTATCTAGAGAAGGGAAAGAAAGTGTATGCTGCCTTCATGGACTTGGAGAAAGCTTATGACAGAATCGATAGACAAGGTATGTGGAAGGTATTAAGAATATATGGAGTGGAGGGGAAATTGTTGAGTGCTGTGAAGAGTATGTACAAAGGAGCTAGGGCTACGATGTGAGTGGATGGTGAGCTGAGTGAGTTCTTTGATCTCAGTGTGGGACTGAAACAGGGTAGTGTGATGTCTCCATGACTGTTTAATGTATACATGGATGGGATTGTAAAGGAGGTGCAAGGTAGGGCAGTGGATATGGGGGTGTCTCTAATGAACGAGAGTGAGGTTGGTGAATGAGTTTGGGACAGTGTGTAGGAAGAGGAATATGAAAGTTAATGTAAGGAAGAGTAAAGCTATGTTTGAGAGGAATGAAGTCACAGAATGTACAGTGAGGTTGGATGGTGAGGATATGGAGAATATGAGTGCATTAAAGTACTTGGGTAGTGTGATGAGTAAGGATGGAACTTTGGGGGATGAAGTGCGTGAAAGGGTACAGCAGGGAAGGAAGGTTGTTGGTTCACTGAAAGCAGTGATGAGAAATAGGGAGGTGAGTATGGAAGTTAAGTCACTGCATGATAGTATTGTGATCCCTACCCTGAGTTATCAAAGCGAGGCGTGGACCTTGCAAGAGGGGAACAAGTCAAGAGTGAGAGCAGTGGAAATGAGTTACTTAAAAGGAACATGTGGAGTGACATTGAGGGACAGGTTGACGAATGAAGAAGTGAAGGAACGTTGTGGGATGGATGTGCATGTGGTTGAGAAGATTAGGAGTAATACACTGAGGTGGTTTGGACATGTGGAGAGAATGGAGAATGAAAGACTGACTAAGAGGGTGTATGTAGGTGAGGTGGAGGGAGGGAGAGGGAGGGGGAGACCGAGGATGAGGTGGAGGGATGGAGTTGAGAGGTATATGAGGGAGGGGGGAGTGAGTTGGGGGAGGGTAGTCAAATGGTGGGTAACAGAGCGACTTGGAGGCGTTTTGCCTGTGGCCACCCTTTGCGGGATTAGGGCGTCAGGCTATAGATAGATAGACTAAATGCTCTCAACTCTCTAACTCGAATTCTTCCCACTCTTTCTGGCACCTTGCCAGAAACCTTTCTAACAATTATACCTCATCATCCTTCCCTCTTCTTTTCTACTCTAATGGCTCTGTAGCTATTTCTTCTACTGATAAAGCAGATCCCTTTGCTCAGGCTTTCTCGTCCAATTCCACCTTAGACGATTCCGGTGCTGTTCCTCCATCACTTCCCCACTCTGATTTACTCTTGGCTGACATTAAAATTTCTTAAGTTGATGTATTTTCTGCTATCGCTACTCTCAGTACTAACAAGGCATATGGGCCTGATGAAGTCCCTCCTGTTGTCCTCAAGAACTGTGCTTCTTTGCTTAACCCGCCCCGTCCCGACGACGTATGGGTACGTCACCACGATTTGCATTTGCCAGTCCCGGCGACGTACCAGTACGTCGTGCAATTGCAAGGTACCTAATTTGCACAATTTTCAATTTTTGCACGTGATTTTTCGTATGTATACACGGGACACCTTCCTCTATTCCTGTACAAGATACCAAGCAGGGACAATGCCTTACACTGCATAACCTCCCCCCTCCCCCCCTCACGCCATTGTCTTGGCAAAGGACCTGTTACCAGTGACCTGGCTAGTAAAGTTATTCAGGGCCAGAGTGATTCCCCAATCGATGACAATGTGGAGGACAATGTTTACATAGCATTAGAAGAAGAAACAGCCAGAAATAATGATCAGGTAGTGTGGCAAAAATAGGTCAGGTATGGTGATTAGTTAGTGAGTGAAACAATGCTTATAATGCCTTTATTACTGCTTGAAAACCAATATACTGTCATACTACATATACATTCGTACCAAGTAAATAAATAAATACCATTTATGAGTGGATAAAATAGTTACCCTCCCATAGAACTCGTTTCCTTTGGTGCCAGCATGTTAGAAAACCCACTCAGGTAAGGAGGAACTCCTACCTGGATTGGGCACTTTAAACCTCAGGTGAGCGATTTCTCTATGAATTTTCGATGTTTCTCACCAAAAGCGAAGGTTTTAGCCAAAAAAAAAAAAAATCGAAAATACCTCGGGACTGGGGGATGTCGGAGGTGCGGAAAACCTCGGGACGTGACGGGTTAAACCCTGCCTAAGTAAACTCTTTCGCCTTTGTCTTTCAAATTGTACCTTTCCTTCTTGCTGGAAGTTTCCTCTCATTCAGCCAGTCCCAAAGAGGGGAGACCATTTCTCTTGTCCAATTGCGTTAACGTCCTGTGACTCAAAAGTTTTCGAGTCTATTCTTAAGAGAAAAAAATTAAAGTGTCTTTCCTATCACAACCTTCTTTCTGAACGTCAGTATGGGTTACGTTAGGAACGCTCCACTACCGATCTTCTCACCTACCTTTCACACTGCTGGTCATCCTCCTTTCAGGACTTTGGCGAAAGCTTTGCCATTGCACTTTACATCTCAAAAGCTTTCGATTGAGTCCTGCATAAATCTTTAGTTTCCAAACTGCCCTCTTACGGTTTCTATCCATCTATCTATGCCTCTATAGCTTCCTTTCTGGTCGTTCTATAGCTGGTGTTGTAGACGGCCAGCATTCTTCCCCTAGATCTATCAACAGTGTTGTTTCTCAGGGCTCTGTCCTATCACCAACTCTCTTCTTTTTTATTCAATAATGATCTTCTAAGCTGTACATCTAATCCAGTCCTCTTGTATGCTGGTGATTCCACCCTTCACCTTTCCATTCAGTGTCCGCAATGTCCATCTCAGCAGTTACTTCAAAGAACAAGGGATGAGGCTATGGCACACCTAATGTCTGACTTGGCTCGTATCTCTGACGGGGGTAAAAATAATCTTGTTGTTTTTAACCTGCCCCATCCCGACCACTTTTCCACCACTGACACCCCCCAATCCCGACCAATTTTGGAAAAAGATTTTTTTGGCTTAAACCTCCGCTTTTGATGAGAAACAATGGAAATTCACAAAGTGGTGACTGGGGTTTATAAGTGGCCTAGACAGGTATACTTTCATTACATCTGGTACCGTGTTCTATGGAGGTGCTCTGCAGCTGTCACTTTTTCTATGGTAGAGATTAGTGTGGGAAATCATTCACAATTGGTAGATATTTATTTATTTATTTCAAACAAACAAACATATAGTACATGAGTATATTGGTTTTTATGCAAAAATAGAGGTGAAATAGGCATCGTTCCATTGGGCAAACCTAGCGAAATCGCCCAAAGTGGTTAACGAAATTCGCTAACATTGTTGTTTTAGCATACATCTCATTTTTTTAACTTAATTCTTTTCCAATAACATTATACCTTTTTACACTTTATGTAACTTTCATCACATATTTACATGCCTTACGATAATATTTAACGTAATGTTAGAGCATATTTACATAGTGAGCGAACTTGCTATGACTGTTGTTTCAACTCACATTCTCTTTTTCCAACTTATATAATACTTTTCCACTAACATTAGACCCGTTTCCACTTTACAGAACTGTTATAACATATTTACAGGCCTTACGATTATATTTAGTGCAATATTAGTGCATATTTACGTAGCAAGTGAATGTTTTTTCAACTTATACTCTATTTTTCAACTCATATAATACTTTTCCACTAACATTACACCCGTTTCCACTTTATATAATTGTTATCACATATTTACAGACCTTACCATTCTACTAAGCGTCATATTATCTCATATTTACACAGTGAGTGAACTCCCTATATCACTTGTTTCAACTTACACTCTATTTTTCAACTTGTATAATACTTTCCCACTAACTTTACACCCGTTTCAACTTTATATGATTTTTATCACATACATACAGGCCTTACTATTATACTGAGTGTCATATCGCATATGTACAGGCCTTACTTCAGTGAGCATCATATTATCACTATCACACACAGTATCAGTAATGTAAGAAGGTGTGATATCCCTTGAAACATGACTCAAGGCACAACGCTACGTTGCAGTCTACACACTCGTATCTTGTGCCTTTTCTCTGAGTGGCTGGTCTTACTGTTGTGTGCTTGCATACATGGCAGTGGCGCTGGGGTCTAAGACAATTTGGTTGAAGAGGGATGCTGCTCAGGTGGTGGCGTCCTGAGAGGAGTAGGGGAGTCTGGGCGGCAGTTGGGGTGCGGGTGCGGTGTGGAGGCCTGTCCTGTGCGTACCTGGCGAGAATTTCACGGGACAGCTCCCTCACAAACCCCTCAAAGGTCTCAGAGATTTCCTTTGTCATGGCATGGAAGTAGTGTGCATTGAGGACCATGATGTTGAATAAGTGGAAGAAGAGCTTTTCGTACCACTTCATTATGGTCCTGCCACACTCCACACTAGAAATCATGGAGTCAGACTTGTCCATTTGCCTCATATTGATATTGTAGTCCAGTACCGACTCCGGTTTCCAGACATGGCGCCTCCTCTCCCTGCAGTGACCCACGGAGTCTGTGCGTGCATCAAGGGGCGGTGTACCGTCGACAAGGGGCAAACTTTCCTGTTGTGGTTCCACAGGGTGGCGAGGATGTTATTCACCTGGAAAAAAACCACCTCATTCTTGTCAAGTTTCCTCCCAACCTTGACCATATGGCAACGGTTTCTCTTCATTATACCACAGACTCCAGTGTCGTGTTGGTGGAGGAACCGAGCGAGAAGTGGGCTAGTGTACCAGTTGTCCAGGTACAGAACATGACCATGATGAAGGTACTCCTCTATCATTGTCTGCACCACGGCCCCTGAGAGTCCAATACTACAATCTTCTATTATGTCTGTCTGTGCACCAGTGTACAAGACTATGTCTTGCACATAACCCGTCTTACAGTCATACATAACAAAGATCTTGAACCCGAAATGGTGTCTCTTGCTGGGTATGTACTTGCGAAAGGAAATATTGCCTCTCCACAACACAAGACTCTTACCTATGACGAGGTCTCTGTAAGGATAAAATGCCGAGTGGAACGTTTCCCGTAGGTGATCAAAGACAAGCCTAATTCTCCTGATTTTATCCGTGTTATTTGCATTAGCAGGGTCGTCTGCATCATAAAAGTGGAGGCAGTTGAGAATTTGCTGGAATCGATTATGACTCATTACCTTACAAAAGAAAGGTTTGCTGGTTATTGGGTCCGTGGAACACAATGCAAGAATTTGATTTTTTTGTACAACACCCATCAAGAGAACCAGGGCCAAAAATATGAACTTCTCACCTAGGGTTACCAGATAGTCATATTGTTGAGAGTGCCTGCTCTTTGTACCTTGTTCACGCTCACAGCGCTAGCTGCTTGCACATAAGTTAGTTTGCTCCACTATGTGGCCCACAAACTCCTCCCCGAAGAACAGGTGGAAGAAACCCACCCTGGTGGAGCCCGTGTGGATACCTGGAGCCATGCAGCCAAACCGCCACTCCTTAGTGAAGGGGTGAATGATGGGAGTGAAATTACTACCATCTTCCCAGTCCCACGATACACTACCGTCTCCAGCCTCGTCCCCATCGTCGCCTTCGTCAGGGTGGGGAGGGGAGGGTGGTGGGGGAGGTTGGGGAGGTGGACAGTGGCGCCCTTCCCCACTTGCATTCCTCTTCCCTCTTCCTTTTCCTTTCCCGTTTCCCTTCCCTTTCCTTCCTTTCCCCACATCATGGGGCTGTGGTGAGGAAGTGCGGTAATATTGTGGGGCAAAAGACGTGCTAGGGAGCGGCTCCTCCTTGCCTCCTGGCTGCCCACGTACACCACGTGCTGGTGCTGCCTGGTGCTGCCTCCCTCCCATCACTTTCCCTTTCACTGCTCTCTCCCGCCACACCACTTTCCCTTTCATCCCTCACTCCCACCACACCACTCGTGCCTTCCCCTGACAACTCAAAAGGGCCATACCTGATATTCCATATCACTGCACCTTCGGATCCTCACAACGAAATGTTTTCCCTCCCCAACCACTAGGTAACACCACATCCTAGAGCGCCGTCCTCGTCCTCGTCCTCATGCTCGTCCTCATCTGACTCTTTGTCTAGGGGCTGGAGAGAGGTGCATGCATGTGTATGGGGCCCAGACTGGCCTTCTCCCACCTTACGGTACGTGACATACCACACTTCCTTGATGAAGGGACCTCCTCATCACTGCTGCTTGTTTCCTCCTCAGGCTGCACATAATCCTTGTCCTACACATCGTCATCCAGTGGAAAATGACTATCACCTGTGAAGGCGTGCAGAGCAGATTGAATTTCATTCTCAGAGAGACCTCTACACGCCATGTCTGTCCTGGGTCACTGCTAACAGGTGAGTGATTGAGACAAGGGAGCGAGCGGGTCATGCGGGGTCTGGGAGTGGGCCCACCTGGCGCAGTTAGGGAAGACTTGCGGGTATATGCATACTAAAAATAACACGCAAAATTTGAAAATTGTGCAAATTAGTGACCTTGCAATTCCTGCACATTTATATATGTCAACGGGAGTCACAGTGACAAAACGTGTGGACTTATATATACGTAAGTGGGATGGGGTGGGTTAATGCATCAAAGACTTAGTTTTTACACCTATCAACCCATCAAAATCTTCGACAGGATAACCTTATGTTGAATAATATCCAGCTCAATCCTGCATCATCCTTGAACATGCTTGGGGTTTCATTCACACAGGACTTATTTTGGAACGATCATATAGCATCTCTTGTAAAATCTGCTTCCAAGAGATTAGGTGTGCTAAGCCGACTCTGTGCCTTCTTCACCCCTGCACAGTTGTTGACTTTATACACAGGTTTTATTCGCCCCTGTTTAGAGTACAACTCTCATGTGTGGGGAGGCTGCCCACATAGAGCTCTTCTCAATTGTGTGGAGTCAAAGGCTAGTCACATCATCAACTCTCCTCTTACTGGCTCCCTTCAACCTCTGTCTCTTCGCTGGACTGTTGCCTCTTTATCTTTTTTCTATCACTGCTTCAATGGTCACTGCTCCACTGAACTGTCTGCTTGCATCCCTTCACCTCTATGACGGGTGCATAGCACCCATCTAGCAACAAACTCGCATCCCTTTTCTGTCCAACTCTCTAATGAAAGAGTTAACCGTTACTCCCAGTCCTTCATTTATGCAACAGGTCAACTCTGGAACTGTCTCCTTCTATCTGTATTTCCTACTTCCTATGTTCTTGAGTCTTCCAAACGCAGTGTGTCCAGGCATCTCGAAATCAACGGATTTTGAATTTGGCTCTTTTGTATTGTTTTTGTTTTTTACTGGCTCAGCCTTTGGTTCCTTCTTTCTCTTGTACACACACACATATATATATATATATATATATATATATATATATATATATATATATATATATATATATATATATACATATACAGTACCCTCTCGTCCAATGCTTTTGTCCAGCACGATTCACGTCCAGCACGGAGAGCAAAAAATTAGTACGATTTAAAACAATTTAATTACTGTAATGTGGGAGTGTTAGCATAACGTGGATGGAGCTGGAGAAGTGGGTGAAATCCGTAGAATTCGTCTCTAGCACAATCACCCCCGGTCCAACACGGTCATACTGGACGTTCCCTTGATGCTGACAGCCAATCAGAACTTCCAATCAAGTAGCCTCCCCTGCCCGCTATCCTGACGTGATTGTGATGTCGCCCAATGAAAAACGTTTCTGCTGTCACGTGATGTTTTGTTTTAATTTATCCCCCCACAGTGCCACTCATAATTCGCATTGGACGGTGCTTTTTTCTCGCTGCTTTTTCTGCCCGTGCTGCTGCATTTTACCTTGCTCACAATGCCTAGAAAGCCTTCTGAGAACCCCAAGAAGCTGTGGCACCTCCCTCAGGCCACCAAGCTAGAAATCGAGAGGAAGAAACAAGGGGAGAGGAATGTGGACATTGCCAAGGCCAACAACGTGAATGAAGCCAGCATGAGGACCATAATAAAAAACAAAACAAGATCCTGGCGGCAGTGAAGGCTTACGGAGGCGGGCCACTTGACTCCACGTGCAGGTCTACTGACCCAGCAATCATCATTATGGAGTGATACCTCAGTATGTACAGTTACCTCCACTTCTAACGAGTACAGCGGGTGGTGTGTTTGGTGAAATGTGGCACCACTGTGTTTGTTTACATCGTAGTAACAATAATTGAATGGGCAGACCCGGCAGAGCTTCCCCTCCACTACAGTATCTAGTACCCACAGAAACAATGTTCTATCAAGTCATACTCTGTCTGCAAATACAAGTGTTTGCCACTTATGTATAGTGGAAGGTAAAGAGTAAATAAAATAAATATTAATGCGACTGGGTCCCATTGATTCTCTGACGGGAGATGACTATCTGGCGAGGTGGACAGGACGGGAGGGGGGAGAGGTAGTGGGTGAGCATATATCGAAACTTTGTCGTGTTTCGTTTAGAATGATGAAGGATGTGATTATACAGATGTTCTGAGGTGATCTTTAACTCCGAATGCAATAACGTGTATTGGATGAATGTTGGAGTCTTAATGTTCGTTATATAATATGGTAATCAACTGTGATTGAGCATAAATGTTAGAAGGTGTGATGTCCGGTGTCTCGAAAAGTGGTTCACCTGAGTCTAGTGAGTGTGCGACTCATCTGCTGTATCATTTTTGTGGCTGAACCAGGGTGGCCATAAATAATTCATGATTATGCATGTGACACAACGGTCATGCCATGTTGTGCATCAATCTGTTTTATTGTGAGGAAAAACAATCATTATATTCGCAAACCATGGTATAAGTAGATGTCCTGTTGCATAGGATTATAGCTACTTTGAGTGCTGGACAGCTGCTGGCTTGTTGTGCGAGATGTTGTGCAGTCATCATACTGATGGATCACGCAGAGGTAATGAGATACTGTATTTGCATAATAAATGCACATCTTGTAATATAGTAAAAAAAATAACGGTGTCATGGATGCTCAATCCACAAATGATTTCGCTTTCTTCGAGGTGCTGTTTCATTGGTCTGGATAGCTGTGACACAGCATCACACAAACACTGATCATCTTTTATTATATTCTCTTTAAAACGTTCATACATTAGTGTTCATACGAGTATTGCACATTCAGGCCCTCCTTTGCTCCAGACACAGTACACTATTTAATCGTGTGTCTACACTCAGACTGTTCATCCAGAGGGAGCAATATATCCTTTAACATGCATGTCTGTCCATTGTCTGCATTATAACACAAGGTTTTTAGTATGTGGCCACGGCAACACAAAGTATATTGGTGGCGTGGTATTGCTTGGAGAGTGAAAAACTGAGTACTGTCTACGTGTGTTTGTGAGGGGAGTCTGGTAATACACTTCACCGACTTATTCATACTCCTGCCAAGGTATCAGCCAAAGTCGCGGTTTTGGCGACACTGGCCATTGAACACTCTTTCACATGCAAACAGTCTGAATGAGATCCTGTTTTTCAACCATTAGAAACATTAAGTAATAGAGTGAATAATGTAATTTTATATGTAAAGTAAGGAGTATCTTATGCATCATGCCATCATACTGGCTTATACAATGTAATACAGCCAAGGATAAGCTGGACCTACCTTAGAATAAAGGTTGAGTGCTGCTGAAGGGTCCAAGTAAACATAAGCAACACTGGTGCACCAGTGCCTGGATATTAAAACCCAACCACCGCGCTTTAGGTAAAATACCTACGGGTTCTGAAGCTGCCCCACGTCATCCAGTAGATTTACACAAGGTCATTGATAAGGCTGCAATCTCGTCGTAGTGATGCGATATGATAAGGAAGCCAATATCAGGTCTCGTTACCCATTATACGAGCAAGGGCCGGAAATTTGAGAGAGAGAGAGAGAGAGAGAGAGAGAGAGAGAGAGAGAGAGAGAGACTAACACACAGACAGACTGGTGCATTCATGGTGTCATTACAAGTTGCTACAATACGACATAATAGACCCAGGAAAGGATGCGGAGGTCCTACTTTCCCTGGCTGTCCTTCTACAGTGACGGTAGCCTCATATCATCCACCTGTGACAGTGTGAGCATAACAAGCCTCCTGGTTTACAGGCTATTTGAGAGAGAGAGAGAGAGAGAGAGAGAGAGTCTCTCTCTCTTTCTGTCCACTCTATCCAGACGCATTATATTATTTTGTCGTGTGTCTACACTCACACTGCTCATCCAGAGGGAGCAGTATTTCCCTTACCATCACCACACGTAACATAATTGTGATGATCCTACTCCCACCTGCCCACCTCCTCACTCGCTCCTACTCCACAACAATCCACCTCCACACACACACTGCCACCAAGCAGGGTGGTCAAGCCATCCCATCCTCTCTATTCCTGCAACATTTCCTTCCTCTTCTAATACCCCGTCCAACTGTCCAAGCTCTCCTCAAGTCCCCCCTTACCCACCAAGTATTATGTTCTATTTCTAACTGCCTTGGGAGTATCGTTTTCAGTGTTCAGCGCCATGGCACACGGCATCACAATATCGGTAATATCAAAATCTATTGTCGAACTTGAGGTTATTATGAATCTCGTATGATGACTCTAAACAACTATACCATAACGACGTTTCGCTTCCCACCTATAATCACCACCACCTCAGTGCCCGGTACACATTTCAAGTCATGATATTTTAGGTCCTGCTTCCTTTTGTCCTACGATTGATATACTATGTGTGTCCATTGTCTGTTATGAAATTGCAAGGATAGTATCGGACCAGTATTCACTGTTACAGAGGCATTTCGGTGGTGTGGCTTTGCTAGGAAAATTGCGTACGCTAGCTTTGTTTGTGCAGGGGTCCAGTAATGCAACTGGATAATCCAGATCTCTGTTAGCACAGTAGACGACGTTTGCAACATTTATATGTGATAAACGGACATCTGACTAACTGAAACACTGGCAACAATATGCATGTCTGTCCGTTGTCTGCCATTGTAACACAAGGTCTTAGTATGTGGCCAATGCTACAAAAAATATATCGGTCTATTATGTCGTATTGTAGCAACTTGTAATGACACCATGAATGCACCAGTCTGTCTGTGTGTTAGTCTCTCTCTCTCTCTCTCTCTCTCTCTCTCTCTCTCTCTCTCTCTCTCTCTCTCTCAAATTTCCGGCCCTTGCTCGTATAATGGGTAACGAGACCTGATATTGGCTTCCTTATCATATCGCATCACTACGACGAGATTGCAGCCTTATCAATGACCTTGTGTAAATCTACTGGATGACGTGGGACAGCTTCAGAACCCGTAGGTATTTTACCTAAAGCGCGGTGGTTGGGTTTTAATATCCAGGCACTGGTGCACCAGTGTTGCTTACGTTTACTTGGACCCTTCAGCAGCACTCAACCTTTATTCTAACGTAGGTCCAGCTTATCCTTGGCTGTATTACATTGTATAAGCCAGTATGATGGCATGATGCATAAGATACTCCTTACTTTACATATAAAATTACATTATTCACTCTATTACTTAATGTTTCTAATTGTTGAAAAACAGGATCTCATTCAGACTGTTTGCATGTGAAAGAGTGTTCAATGGCCAGTGTCGCCAAAACCGCGACTTTGGCTGCTACCTTGGCAGGAGTATGAATAAGTAGGTGAAGTGTATTACCAGACTCCCCTCACAAACACACGTAGACAGTACTCAGTTTTTCACTCTCCAAGCAATACCACGCCACCAATATACTTTGTGTTGCTGTGGTCACATACTAAAAACCTTGTGTTATAATGCAGACAATGGACAGGCATGCATGTTAAAGGATATATTGCTCCCTCTGGATGAACAGTCTGAGTGTAGACACACGATTAAATAGTATACTGTGTCTGGAGCAAAGGAGGGCCTGAATGTGCAATACTTGTATGAAAACTAATGTATGAATGTTTTAAAGAGAATATAATAAAAGATGATCAGTGTTTGTGGATGTTGTGTCACAGCTATCTAGACCAATGAAACAGCACCTCGAAGAAAGCGAAATCATTTGTGGACTGAACATCCATAACACCGTTATTTATTTATTTATTTTTTTGTTATATTACAAGATGTGCATTTATTATGCAAATACAGTATCTCATTACCTCTGCGTGATCCATCAGTATGAAGATTGCACAACATTCTCGCACAACAAGCCAGCAGCTGTCCAGCACTCAAAGTAGCTATTATCCTATGCAACAGGACATCTACTTATACCATGGTTTGCGAATATAATGATTGTTTTTCCTCACAATAAAACAGATTGATGCACAACATGGCATGACCGTTGTGTCACATGCATAATCATGAATTATTTATGGTCATCCTGGTTCAGCCACAAAAATGTCACAGCAGTTGAGTCGCACACTCACTAGACTCAGATGAACCACTTTTCGAGACACCGGACATCACACCTTCTAACATTTATGCTCAACCACAGTTGATTACCATACTATATAACGAACATTAAGACTCCAACATTCATCCAATACACGTTATTGCATTCGGAATTAAAGATCACCTCAGAACATCTGTATAATCACATCCTTCATCATTCTAAACGAAACACGACAAAGTTTCGATACATGCTCCCCCACTACCTCTCCCTCCTCCCCTCCTTTCCATCTTGCCTCACAGTCATCTCCTGTCAGAGAAACAATGGGATCCAGTGGCATTAATATTTGTTTTATTTACTTTTTACCTTCCTCTATACATATGTGGCAAACACTTGTATTTGCAGACAGAGTATGACTTGATAGAACATTGTTTCTGTGGGTACTAGATACTGTAGCGGAGAGAAAGCTCTGCCGGGTCTGCCCATTCACTTACTATTACTACGATGTAAACAAACACAGTTGTGCCACATTTCACCAAACACACCACCCGCTGTAATCGTTAGAAGTGGAGGTAACTGTACGTACGGAGGAAGGAGGCAGAGGGTGTTCCTGTAGATTCTTTGAACATCAGGGAGATGGGAAAGAAGTTCTACACTGTGGCTGTGAGGAGGACTGGGTCACAGCCTGACTCATTCCGAGCCTCTACAGGGTGGTTTGCTTCGTTTTTGAAGAGAAAGGAGATACGGCGGGCAAAGTTGCAAGGAGAAACTGCTTCAGCAGACCACATTGCTGCCTCAGAATTCCCAGCTCTACTGAAGAACATCATAGAGAAGGAAGGGTACACAGCACATCAAGTGTACAATATGGACGAGAAGGGACTATAATGGAAAAGATGCCTAACAACACTTACATCATGCAAACCAGCCGCCAGGGATGAGGCAGGAAGGTCGACAGGTCTCGGGTATCTCAACTCCTAACCGTCAATGCATCAAGGTCTCATAAAATGGGACCGTTTTTTATAAGCAAGGTGGCACATCCCAGGTGCTTCTACAACCGTTCCCTGGCAGATCTGAATGTTATCTGGCGTAGAAATGACTCAGGTTGGATGATAGCAGTATCCTACATGGAATGGTTCAAGAAACACTTCATCCCCAATGCTAAACGCAAGATGAGAGCTCTGAAACTTCCTGAAAAATTCTACCTGCTAGCAGATAATGCCCGTGAACACCCTCAGATCTTGGCCGACATAGATCCAGCAGTGAAGGTGGTGTTATTACCAGCCAACACCACGTCACTTATGCAGCCTCTTGACCAAGAGGTCATAAGTAACTTCAAGATGTTTTACAACCAGAGACTAACCCGACATCTTCAGAAAGCAACAGAAACTTTTTCAGAGGTGAAGCAGATGGAGCCAGAATGCGGTGGAAGCCCTGACAGTTCACCAGCTTCATCTCGCTCGTCCTCTCCTGATCGTGACTCACCTGTACCAGGAACAAGCTCTGCCACACCACCGCCAGCATCACCACCTCAGGAATCTCCCCACCCTGCCATGACGTCAGCTACTCCAAGTAACCCTGCTGCTATGACTGCTGTACAGTTTTGGAAAAAGTACAACATGAAAAATTGTGTTGACAATGTTGTGGCTGCCTGGGATAGTGTTAATGTGGCAACAATCAACCATGCCTGGTGCAAGCTAACTCCGTACTTCATCACTTCTCACCAACAAGATTCACTTCAGTGCCCTGAGAAGAGCCTGCAGGCAACCTTGGCAGAACTTCAGAGGGTTCCTGGCTGTTAGGAGGTTGCAGAGGAGGACTTAACAGACCGTGTGCAACGTTGAAAGGAGACCATCTTGGAGGAAGCTGTTTGTCGAGTTGCTGCAATTGATGAGACGCAGGTAGAGGAGGAGACGAGAATGGTTGCTGTAGACTCCAATGCACCTCCAGCTCCCCCCCGCCCCCCGAAGATGCAGGATTTTACCGAGATCATTCATGCTGTTGAAATTCTTAAGGAGGCCCTGAACAGGGAGCCTAATGAAGTCCAACACTAGGAAGTGATACAAACGTGGAAAACAGTGTGTGTTACTATGCTGATCTGTACAGGCAGCACATTATCAAGAGGACGCAGACACTCATCACTAGCTTCTTCCAGCAAAAGGAGGAAGAGAGGAGAATGCTAGGACAGGCAGAAGCAGGACCTTCCATGGATGTGGACGAGGATAGTGATTCTGAGTGTGATTTCGAAGGATTTATGAGGGAGATTGAGGAGGAGCAGCAGCCATTACCCGCTAGTGACACCAGCATCCATCCTCTGGGGGCCCAGTAGGACTACCTACAGCCTCAGATACCACCTTCCATTCCCAGCAAGCCCACCAACACTGTCCTAAAAGGTTAGTTATCATTCATAGCACAGTACCGTTTATTATAATTACAGTAGTACCAGTATACGTATAGGTATATGGTAGGTATTTAGGGTGACTTTTCCTAGGGTTGCTGACATAATACAGTTTTCCCCATAAGCTCTGTTGTTTGTCCAACACGTTTTTGGTCCAACACGGCCCGTGCATGACAATATTACCGTGTTGGATGCGAGGATATATATATATATATATATATATATATATATATATATATATATATATATATGGTTAGAGTAGTTACAGGACAGGGGATCAGTTGCAATAAGAATTGATTATATTGAGGGCAAGAAGCATGTAAAGAGACTGGTGAAGAGGAAAAAGGAGGTGGTAAATGATGAAGTAAGGATGAAAATGAATGCAAACTGCTCTGAAAATAGGAAGTTATTCTGGAAGGAAGCGCAGAAATACAGAAATGACAGCAGCGAGATATGTGGTGTGGAGGATATAGGGGGGGTAAATTATTAACCCATATGAATGAAATTAGGACCAGATGGAAAGAATATTTTGAAAGCCTCATGAATGGTTATAGAGAGAGCAGAGCCACTGAAGACATGACTGGTTTGGGGGGGGGGGGGGGCAGAGAAGGAATGGAGTGCCAGGAAATGTGACACTCGCACAGGTGAAGAACCCTATGAAACGGCTGAAAATTGGGAAAGTAGTCGGAGTTGATGAGGTGTATGCAGAGATGCGTAAGTGTAATGGACTGAATGGAATTAAGTGCTTGTTAGAGATATGTAAGAAGACATGGATGAGTGAAACTCTTGCACCAGAGAGGAAAAAGGCTGTGATTGTACCCCTGTACAGAAATAAAGGTGAACGAAGTGAGTGCAATAATTATTGTAGCATAACTTTACTGACTGTGGTAGAGAAGGTATATGGAAGAATTATAATAAAGTAAGACATCTGTTATGATGTGGCAGGGGTAAACCAGTTCTGCTGTCGGGCCCTGCTGCGGATGTCACTGATTGCATTGCGCAGTTGACCCTTGTGCGGTGTGATGCGGTGAGGATCTGTCCGTTCTCCCCTTTGGAGCTAAGATGCGAATGAATGTGTTTGAATGGATGAGTAAATGGAGAGTGAGTCGTCCTGTCTCGGCTACCTCCCTTTCCTTGGGGGAAGCAGCCTAGGTATATAGATAGATAGATAGAAGACAAATATCGGAAGTCCTAGTGATTGATGTACAGGGCGGCTTTAGGAATGACAGGTGATGCGTGGATCAAATATTTACAGTAAGACAGATAGTGGAGAAGGCTTGTAAGAAGGACTTTATGGTTTTAATGACATTCATGGATCTGGAAAAAGCATATGGCAAAGTAGACTGAGAAGGATTGTGGGTAATTGGTAAGCTGCTACAGTAGGAGCTGTCAAGAGTTTTTATGATGCCATAAAATGGACATCTAAGTGAATGGTTTACTATCGGTGTGGACGTGCGACAAGACTGTGTGATGTCCTCATGGTTGTTCAATATATATATATATATATATATATATATATATATATATATATATATATATATATATATATATATATATATATATATATATATGGATGGGGTGATGAGAGAAGTAAAAACACGAGTAAAGGAGAGGGGGGATGGCACTGGTAATGAATAGTGATGGATGGAATATTTCAAATTTGTTATATGCTGATGATGCAGTACTACTTGCAAATACCGGACAGAACTTATTAGACCAGCGCAGAGTTCTGTTGGTGTTTGTGAGCGTCGTGCCTTGAAATTAATGCAGAAAAGAGTAAAGTGATGGTTATTGAAGGTGACTCCCAGCGAGATGTTACAGTGAATGGAGAGAGACTGGAATTGGTGAGAGTTCAAATACCTGGGTACAGTGATAGAAAAGAGAGGAAAATGTGCAAAGGAAATGGAAAGCAGAGTAATGCAAGAAAGAAAAGTAGCTCGTGCAATGAAGGGATTAATAAGAAACAGAGGTTTGAGTGCTGCTGCTGCACGAGGCTTACACGACGAAGTGTCAGTGTCAACTTTAACATATCAATGTGAGACTACGGTGTGACATGAAACTGAAAAGTCAAGAGTGAGGGCAGTGGACATGGGACTGCTGAGGAATGAATGTGGAGTACAGAGAGTGGATAGGAACCGAAATTATGTGATTCGTGAAAGAAGTGGAGTGAGGAAGTCTGTGGACACCAGAATCGAGGAGAATGTATTGAGATGGTATGGTCATGTGCAGAGAATGGATAACAGTAGATTGGTGAAGAAGATATTGTCACGGGAGTATAGCGAGGCGAAGGTATAGTGGAACAAAAGACTCTTGTGTGTAGACTTTCTTCTTTAGTAAATAAGACATATACAAAAAACTTGGCCTGACTCACCCGAGAACCGAAGTTAACTGTACGAGATCTGGGTAAGATATCCTCCCCTGTCACTAAAGTCTCGTCTTTTAAAACCACACTAGAAATTAAAGAATTGGCACTGTAAGAATGAAGGTTACCGTTTTATATTTTATGCATTATAACTCAATACTTAATTAACCAAATACATTACTTTTAACGACACATATAATGTATTACTCATAATGTGAACACTTACACACATGAACAAATATTATACATACATCATCTACATATATATACCAATCTTTCCCCGTTAAACAACCGATTAATCTAGAACAACAAATAATAACAGGAAACATGCAAGGTGCGACCAAACGATACAAACAATTCCTATGAAGCCTCAGCCGTCTAGTGACATGTCTCCACACCAAGGACTCATTACAGAGAGTCACAAGTCTCACATACGACTGAGGAAATCTGACAAATTTTCTTTTCCAGGGATGGCTCTAATTACGTAAGAAAAATTTTGTGGATACAAAGACCACTTTAACAACCTAGCATTGCCTGGACTTTTTTTCTGAAGATACTGTAAGGAAGAGTGATCTGTGCATAATACAAATTCATGACCATACAAATATCATTCAAATTTCTTTAATGCAAACACTACTGTTAAGCATTCCCTTTCTATCACTAAATATCTTATCTCTCTTGGCTGCAACTTCCTACACGCAAAAGCAATAGGGAACATTCCATCATCAAACTCTTGTAACATAGCAGCTCCTACTGCGCCATCTGATGTATCCGTCTGTGCCACAAATGGGCGAGTAAAGTTAGGACTCCGTAGAATTGGCGACGAGGTAATAGCCCTCTTGAGTAGTTCAAAAGCCTCCTGATGTTTACTCTCCCATCGTAGCTAGCTCGGGGATCCCTTCCTCAGGAGATCAGTTAAAGGGGAGGTAATCTGCGAATAGTTGGGAATAAATTTCTGAAACCAGCCTGTCAAACCAAGGAAGCTTCTCAATTTCTTCTTAGTAGAAAGTGGACAACATTGTCTAATTTTATTAAGAGTGTTTACCTGAGGAGTTACTATTCCATGTCCAACAGTATGTCCAATGAAATCTGTGGTTTCAAAACCCATCATACATTTAGATGGGCGAATAGTTAGTCCTGCCTTCCTGATTCTAGCCAGTAGTTTTTCTAAAGTACAGATATGTTTTTCCCAAGTATGTGAATGAATTAACACGTCCTCTACATAGTTATCCATATTATTCATTCCATTCAACAATTTCCTAATAAGTCACTTAAACGTTGCGGGTGAAGTAACTAAACCGAATGGCATCCCTGCAAACTAATAGCAATCAGATTTAGTTGTGAAAGCCGTGAATGGCTTAGAAGTTTCTTCCAACTCAATTTGCCAAAATCCCCGAATAAAATCTATGCGTCAAAAGTACCTCTTACCTTCAAGTTTAGTTAGTATATCCTCTGGCCTACATATCGGCTCACAATAAAAACTGGTTACCTTGTTTAACTTCCTAAAATTTACACAGAATCTATAACTTCCATCAGGCTTTCTTACCAATACAACTGCAGCACTAAGCTCAGAATTGAATATTCTGTTATACCTTCATTTAACATTAGTCTTACTTCTTCTATTGCTTCCTGAGTGGAAAAGGGCAATGGATATTGTCTGTCTCTAATGGGTTCATCGACAGTTTAATTCTGTATTTCACCAAGCTAGTGCTACCTGGTTTTGCAGTCATTACATCAGAATATTTCTTACACAGGCTTGATCACTCCAATCTTTGTTCTTTTAACAAACCAGGATTGATGAGCACTTCTTCGTCTGATTCTCTACCACGTACTTCTGGTACCTGTAGTAGTGCGTCTTCTTCTGACACTGTACTTGGGATCACAGACACCGCTGCAACTACATCCTCACTGCGGGATTCATATTTCTTTAACAGATTAATGTGAAACACGTTACTGTTACCATCTGCTAGTTTAACCCTATAATCATAATCTGATACATTCCTAAATACTTCATAAGGCCCCTTCCAGTTCAGTAAAAGTTTACTTGAACTTGTTGGCAACAAACTAAGTACCTTATCTCCTACTTCTAAACTCTTCACACGAGACTTCGTGTCATAATGATGTTTCTGCCTTACCACTGAAATCTCTAAGTTATAATTGACCAGCTTGCAGGTCTCCTCTAGCCGATTTCGAAGGTCTGCTACATATTGGTAGGTGTTATGTAACTCAGGTTGCCTGTTTTCACTTGCCCACAAATCTCTTAATAATCCAAGTGGTCCTTTCGCTGTCCTGCCATACAAAAGTTCAATGGGAGAAAACCCCGTACTAGCTTGTGGTACTTCCCTAAATGCAAATAGGACTGCAGGAAGGTATCGATCCCTATCAGCTGGTCTCTCCTGGCACATCTTCTTCAACATCTGTTTCATAGTACCGTTGAATTTCTCATTCAGGCCGTTTAACATTGGGTGATATGTGGCTGTGAAAGACTGCTTAACACTTATGAGACGACAAACTTCGCTCATTAACTGAGATGTAAACTGTGTTTCTCTTTCACTAAGGATCTCTTGTGGGAAACCTACTCTAGTAAATACACTGAGAAGGGCTTCTGCTATCCTCTCTGTCTCTATGTTTGATAAAGGAATTGCCTCAGGCCAACGTGTCGCATAATCAACCACAGTTAACCCTTTCAGGTCTTCTGGCCATTATAGTGGCTTTCTCGGTAGGGGTCTCCTAGCCACTCCCGTGGCAGCATATTTAGGCATGAATAAAAACTGCTACGTGAGGCTGCTGAATGAAATAAGGATACGAGCCGCTCCCTAGACCACTCTGCTTCTGGCAGGGATGCGCAGATCACAATATTTTAGTTTAAACAATCTGGGAAGAGCTAATCATAGTGGGGGGTTGGGTTGCAAGTATTGGTTTTATTATACCATTAATCTGGCAATATTTTTTACTATTTTGGTATCAGACAGTTCATTTAGCAAAAGAATATTGTTTCCAATATATTTTTACTGATCTGGAGGAATTTCAACTATAGTACAAAATTTATAAGCCATTTGTCAGTAAAGCAAAACTCCTTTCATGATGTAGTCTCCTGAACTATCGTGGACTCGACTGATTCAATATGCAGGGTGTCCACAATTTCCTGCCAGGTTTGCAGAATTTTACTGTGTAAAATAAATATAACAAGGAGAGTGGAAAGGTTACAAGAGGATGACAAAAAGGCAGAGTATAAGAGAGAAGTGGAGGAACGATTGGGCAAATATGAATTGGACCAGATGGGGGACGTGGAAGGTGTGTGCAGGATATTTACAGAAGAAATATGTGCAGCACGTGATGTGGTGTGTGGGAGGAAGAGAAGACGGAGGGGGGTAAAAGGAACAGCATGGTGGACTGAAGAGGTGAGACAGGCTGTGGCACAAAAGAAGAAAGCATACAATGAATGGATGAGAAATAGGGGCGTGGAAGAAGTTGAGAGGCGGAAGAGAGAGTTATATGTAGAAAGAAAGAGAGGTGAAAAGATTAGTAAGAGAGAGTAAGAAGAGAGTGGATGAGGAATTTGGAAGGAATTTGAGTGTAAAGGAGAGGGACTGTAAGAAAATGTTTTGGAAAGAGGTGAAGAGATTAAGACAGGGTGGAAGTGAGGTTAGCAGGGGAGTGAAAGATAAAAATGGAATATTACTAGTGGAGAAGGAAGAAAAAGTGAGCGGATGGAGAGAACACTTTAAGGAATTGTTGAACATACAGGATGGAAGTAATGCGAGTATAAGTGGCTGGGGAATGGCTGGGAGAAGGAGGGAGATGATAAGACAGGAAGAAATCAGTAGGATAGAAGTTGTGGAAGCAATGAAGAAAGTTAAACTGGGGAAAGTTCCAGGTACTGATGAAGTGTGTGGTGAAATGCTGAAGCATGGGGGAGAGATTGTAGTACAATGGATGTGGAAGATGTGTAGATTGGTCTGGGAGGAAGGTAGAGTCCCGGAGGATTGGAAGTCAAGTATAATTATTCCCTTGTACAAAGGGAGAGGGGAAAAAGAAGTGTTTGGTAATCATAGGGGCATTTGTCTTCTTAGTATAATAGGAAAAGTGTATGGTAGGATACTTATTGACAGAGTTAGAGAAAGAACAGAGGAATTAGTTGCAGAAGAACAGGTAGGCTTTAGGAAGGGAAGAGGTTGTGTAGATCAGATATTCATACTTAGATCTTTAGTGGAAAAGTTTCTAAAGAAGGGCAAGAAGTTGTATGCGGCTTTCATGGATTTGGAGAAAGCATATGACAGGGTGGATAGACAAGGATTGTGGAAAGTATTAAGAATATATGGAGTAGATGGGAAGTTGTTGAATGCTGTGAAGAGTATGTATGATGGTGCTAAGGCTGCAGTGCGTGTGGATGGTGAACTAAGTGAATTTTTCTCTATGAAGGTTGGGTTGAAACAGGGGTGAGTCATGTGTCCATAGTTGTTCAATTTGTACATGGATGGGGTAATAAAAGAGGTACAAGGTAGGGTAGTGGATGTTGGAGTGGCCCTGGTGAGAGAGGATAGTGTTTGGAAACTCCCTGTACTGTTGTTTGCAGATGATACTGTGTTGTTGAATGAAGACGAAGGGGTGCTGCAAGGCTTGGTGGATGAGTTTGGGAGAGTGTGTAAGTAACGCAATCTAAAGGTGAATGTAGGGAAGAGTAAAGTGATGGTCTTTGAGAGAGGTGAAGTCAGTGAATGTACAGCGAGGTTGAATGGTGAGGAATTGGAAAATGTGAGTACGTTTAAGTACTTGGGTAGTGTGATGAGTAAGGATGGAGGTTTGGAAGGTGAAGTGCTTGAAAGGGTACAGCAGGGAAGAAAGGTTGCTGGTTCTTTGAAAGCAGTGATAAGAAACAGGGAAGTGAGCATGGAGGTGAAAAAGTTACTACATGACAGTATTGTGATACCAACTCTAACGTATGGAAGTGAAGCTTGGACGTTGTTGGAAGGACACAAGTCAAGAGTGAGAGCAGTGGAAATGAGTTATTTAAGAGGAGCCTGTGGAGTCACATGGAGAGACAGGCTGACGAATGAGGATATAAAGGAGCATTGTGGTGTGGATGTGGATGTGATAGGAAGCGTTATGAGGAACACACTAAGGTGGTTTGGCCATGTGGAGAGGATGGAGGGTGAAAGACTGACGAAGAGAGTGTATGTGAGTGAGGTGGAGGTGGGAAGAGTGAGGGGGAGGCCGAGGATGAGATGGAAGGATGGGGTGGAGAGGTATATGAGGGAGGGGGGTGTGAGTTGGGAGCAGGGCAGTGAAATGGCGGGGGACAGGGCGACGTGGAGGCGTTTTGTTTGTGGCCACCCCAAACGGGATTGAGGCGTCTGGCAATAAATGGATGGATAGATAGATATAGTTAATAAATACATAAATCTATATCTGTCTAAATATGCATCTATCTCTCAATCTATCTCCCTCTCTATTTACATGTAAGATCAGTTTCTTTTGTATTCATCGTAACTTTCCATCTCTTCCCACCACAGTTTGAAATCGATGTACAGTATCATGTACGGTCTACTCAAGAAATGTTTCACTTGGGAATCCAAGTCCATGCCCCATGATTCATCCTCGTCAGATACTCATTGAATCCTTCGTCATAACAAGGTGGTCATCCTAATCACGCCCAATCTTTTACGGTGTCCACCCTCTTACTTGCAAATGTGGAGGTGTTGGAGGCGATGCTGAGGTGATGGATGGCAGCGGTGGAATTTACGCCTTGGTTTTGGGTGAAGATTGAAAAGCCGGATGCCCAACCTGACACCGACACCTCCCCATATTTCTGAGCCTGGAACTGGCACCGAGTTGGAGTGGTTTGCTCCCCCTTTCCCCAGACAGTTTTCTTAATTAGTAAAGCTTTGTGGACACCTATATTTCCGAGTCCTCTAATCTATACAACACTTACCACAGACCGTCTTCTCCCTACAGCTCCTGTCGAAGATAAACAATGACTACAGGCATCTTACTTCTGCTAGTATTTATTGATGTTCTCATCTCTGCTGACGCTACACAAATTGGACCATCTAAAGATGGTAAGCGAAGAAAAGAGTTTGTGTTCTGTTTTTATTTATTTATTTTTTTATTTTTTGAGAAATCGTGAATGTATTGGTATTTAACAACACAGGACTCTTCTTTTTCACAGATTTTGTACCGCACTGTTTTCTTTTTCATTGAATTTGTCACGTAAATTTTTAACATGTTTGTTCTTATTACAGGTGAAGTTAAAATGATAACAACAACCATGGAAGCACTAAATACTTTACTTGAAGTGGCATCACTGGAAAAGGATATCCTTATTATTATCAAAGACACCTACTTTATCGTAAGTATATGAGAAACTTGTTACAGAGGCTACAGTTAAAACAGCTTTCTGTCCATCCACAGTACCTGGGTCATTAACACACACAACGACTATGAGCTTGATATTTGAGGAGAAATGTTCTATGACTGTCAGCTCCTTTCCTCGGAAAGTTGATTGCAACTGATCTATGGCAATCATCAATGCAGAAGAATTACGACGACACAGGTTAAGCACTTTATTTCTATATAACATACATTTAACACCGTAATTGAAGAAATTTATATTAAACATCAGTAACAGTTACAGTAAGACTTACCAAGGCAGTTGCTTATCGGATTTGCTGATTTGCTGCAAGACTGCTCCGGTTGTTCACTTAGTTCGTATTAGAATTTGCACCTTTTCCCCACCAAGTACTCTATTCCCCGTGAGTTATCAGACCATCAACCTGTACCACCATTAATCTGTCACTGCAAACAGAATGATAATATATAAGGACAAATTCAGTAGATAATGGTACTACAATTGATATTATCAATGGCTGAAACTGTAATGACTTTGTAAAGCAGTTAAGCATTAACATCATAGTCTATGGACAATGATGCTACACACAAGAGTGACACTGTGCTAACTTTATGAATAAAATAAACATAAGCTCTAATTCAGTGCAGAATGGCACTGTACCAGCTACTGTAAGACGAGAAATTATAATTGTTTCATTTGGCAAGTAAGCATTAACACCATGTTTTAAATGTGGCGACCAGTATTAAACTTCAGTGTGAAGGTTGTGCCTGTTTTGTGAAAACAAGTTTCTCAGTTCGAGATGCAGTATTAGACAGGCACACTTGAAGGTCATGCTCCATATTATGCCGTGCTCAGTGTTTAGATCTAATGTTGAACTGCAATGAAAATCTTTGCTCACCTAGGTAAATACTAATGGACATAAGTAAAGACCTCACAACAACATCAGCAACAGCAGGGTAAAGCATACTCATCTTAGAGCTGAATTTGGTCAGGGGAAGTGTTTCAAATGCATTTTTTGCAACAGAGTCGTTCATCATCGTCGTTAACCGCTCATGGCGGATTATTGGAGGTGTCTGTTGTGCTCAGACATAGGGGTAAAACTGAAATTTAACAAAAGCCAAATTTTGTCTTAGGAATTGAGAGAATACATGCCAAAGTATAAAGTAACGAAATATTAGCTCAACATTTACCTTGCTAAAGCCCTGGAAGAACATCGGAGTGTCTGATACCCTATTAGAATGTATGGTTTTCGTTTGCGTTTTCATTTCCGTTTCCGTTTTCGTTTTCGTTTTTGAAGGCTCCAACATGCTTGCATGCGTCGGCCTTGGTCACCTTGGTGCTATAATCGACCTGCACCGGCGCGGCCAGGGCTGTATTGAGCAGTCGCACTCGGAACAGCCCAGGCTGTATAGAGCAGTTAACGGGTTAAAAATTCTTCTTGCATGTTATCTCGGACAAGGTGCACATTAACAACGAGTGGGCTTCTATTCATTTTTTATTCCAACTCGCTCAGTTCGGAGAAATAAGACTACAACTCCATCATCAGGGAGGAAGAAAGATGTGTTTGCACAAGGTGCACTATTTCTAGTTTTCCAGTGCCACTGCATATATCAAGTGCCTCAGTAAGGTGTTCAAACATGGTAAATTTTCATATTTGATCTTTCCTTCCAACAGCTCCAGGTTCATGTTGAATGATCTAGTCTTGTCCAGAAATCATTCGCTGTGGTAAATCGACCTTGGAGGGATAAGTTTGACGAATTTAGACATAAGAGTAGGTCCAACAAGTAGGCCAGCTTCTGGAAACACTGGTTGTCTGACAAGTTCTTGGTGAGCTCAAACGACTATCCTGTTGTTATGTCTGAAGAATTTGGAAAATTCCTCCGTCAGTGACTCTACTTTTGATACCACAGCGAACCTCGATGTGAAAGTAAGACTTATTTATCTTCTACAAACTCTTGGCACAGCAGGTAGAAGAGCCGAGCATTTAGGGCACTTGACTTTATGATAATGTACCATGTGCACAACATCAGGTACTAATCTTAACTGAGGTGGGAGAGTTTTAGATGCCAGAGCATGTCTATGAGGCAAGTTACGAAGATTATTTGTTTCAGGATTTGCCTCATTCACTCTTCCTCGAAACCCTAATCACCGGCCAATATTGCTGGTACTCCGTCACTTGTACACATACATTTATTATTCCGAGAAAGTCCTCCAGCCTCTAAAAAAAAATAATAATAATAATGAGACTTCATGGAAAATGTCTTTACTTCATGTAGTCGACTCCACAGCATCACAGACCAAGAGATCCTCCTTGAAAGCATCATCACTAATGTATCACATAAATACCAAGAGCTGGGCAAAAGCATCGACGTCAGTCGACTTACTGAGCTGGATTGCAACTTTGCCTAAAGATGTTCCTTTTATTTCAGCAGTCACTTCTTGTTTTATATCTTCAGACATATCAAACATTCGTCGATGAACAGTACCGTTTGAGCGGGGCTAAAGTTACATTTGCTATCATCACTTCCAATAACAGAAAAGGGCGATATGCTTCTCTGCAAAGATGTGAGGATAATTTTACTGGTGTAGATCTCGGTGATACAATGTTCGATGAACATAACCCAGATTCATTTTGTTGACTAAACCGTCCGAATTATCAAAACATACTCACTTCAGTCCTTCTTCCTTTTGCTTGAAGAAGGCAACATTCTTACATCTCAGATTTGGATGACAACTATTGAAATGTCGCTTGAGAAAACTTGGTTTCATGCACTCCAGTGAAAAACTTTGTGGCATATAACATGACAGAAAATCACAACCGCTTTTGACGATAATAGTGACACTGAATGTACCCTTCATTATACTGACGTTCCTTTGCTGATGAGGCCATAACGGAATCTGAAATTGTAATAAAAATGATTATGTAACCAAACTTGTAAATAAAGTCATTGATACTGAGAACCAGTTATTGAATCGCTCCCTTCGGCCGCGATTCGCTCACTACAAAAACAAAAATCACTAGAAGTATCTTGAACATAAATACTATATCAAAATATATATATATATTTTTTTTCAGTGGGGTGTGGAATTTCATTAAATGATCTGACCACTTGGTTACAATCACCTTTTTTTTGTGTGTGTGGATCAGTTGAAGGCGACCAAGGGATGGAATGCTGAATCGTGCCCAAAGGCACGTACTAAATACGTATATATATATATATATATATATATATATATATATATATATATATATATATATATATATATATATATATATATATGTATTGCAAAGTATGAAAGTGCTCAACAATAAAAATTCCACACAAAAAAGATTGTAGCAAATAATGATTTGACAGTGTTGAAATTCCAACAAAAAATGGTGGTAACAAGTAACAGTCAAATCATTTTAAAAATTTCTACAGAAAAATATGGCACTAATGAGTATCAAATCCATTTTTGTCCATCCATCCCTCCTTCCATCATCCAGTCCTATGTCGCCCCATAAGAATCGTAGGAACCCCGGCCTAGGCATTTTGGTCCTGTCATTTAAGATGAGAGTGATCAGCCTCACTCATCCCTGAGTGGCATTACGTGAGCAATAAACCCCATGCACCCCTTGGATATAAACTTACACAGGCTTCCTTCTATTGGAGCACCTTAAATACCCACTAAACCACCAGGCGTCATAATTTGGTTATATGGTTACCACCCAGCCTACTAAATGGTTTCCTGGTGTACAGGAAACCATTTGGCTTGTCACTCAGATTTGAGTTACCCATAGACAGATGGAGGAGGAAAGAATGATGAAAAGAAAGACTGAAGACACGAGTAAATAAGAAGAGTGCCACGATCATTGATCATATATGGACTAACAGCCTCGATTATATATCAGGATCCGGTATTTTGTTGACCGATGTGACTGATCATTTTGCTCCAATTATTCATTGTAAAAGTAAGATAGAAAAAGAACCATTAATATTTTCATATAGAGATTATAAAAACGTCAATCAAGAGCTTTTATGCCAGGCTATGAAAGAGGAGTTCAATAACATACACATGGATAATAATCCAAACACTACATACAATATAGTTTCAGATGCCATAACAAATGTAGTAGAAGAAAATATTCCCCTTAAAACAATAAAAATTAAAGCAAAAGAAGTCAACAAACCATGGGTCACATCCGAGCTACTTGGGCATATTAAGGAGAGACATAAATTATACAAGAAATATATAAAACGCCCTTTGACATTTGGAGCTCGTTATAGGGAATACAGAAACAGGGTTAACAACATGCTGGAAACAGCCAAGATGCGTTATTATAATACTAAATTTAAAGACACTGCAGGTAATTCTAAAGGAACGTGGAAATTAATCAATGAAGTGATCAACTCTCAAGATAAAAGCAATCAAAACATAGAACGTATGAACATCAACAACTGTGATACTAGTGATCCACAAACTATAAGTGATTACATTAATAACTACTTCTCAGATATCGGTCTTCAGTTATCTAGTAAGCTTCCAACCTGTAATTTATCTCCCATGTGTTATATGTCAAACACGTACCAAGACTTTATACTGCTGGATACATCAGAGGAAGAAATTATTTCTATAATAAAATCTATAAAAGATTCAGCACCTGGATATGATGGTATTCACGTTACGGTAATAAGATTAACCGTAACAATCCTGGCTCCCATTATCTCAAAATTAATTAATCTGTCTTTTCGATCAGGTATTTTTCCAGAGAGGTTAAAAGTGGCTAAACTCATACCTATTCACAAAGGGGGAAAAATGGATGACGTTTCCAACTATCGACCGATTTCAATACTTCCCGTTTTAAGTAAAATCTATGAACGAGCCTAGTACTATAGACTGAATTATTTTCTTACAACTAATAAAATCCTAACTGAATCTCAGTTTGGATTTAGGAAGAATCTTTCTCCTAAATTAGCAATTACAAAATTAATGACCCATGTGCTGCAGGAATTAGGGCGGGGCAAGTATGTAATAACAGTATTTTTGGATTTAAGAAAAGCTTTTGATACATTAAATCATGAAATCTTAATTATGAAACTGCAGCATTATGGTATAGGAAATACATGTCTTAAATGGTGTCAGAGCTATTATGCAATAGAAAGCAGTATACTTCAGTAAATAAAATATTGTCCGGAGATGTAGAAATCAAAACTGGAGTTCCCCAAGGATCAATATTAGGCCCTTTACTATTTTTGATATACATAAATGATATTGTTAAGTCATCAGACTTATTAAAATTTATTATCTTTGCTGATGATACAAATATCACTTATTCAGCATATGATATACTCTTATTATCAAGGACATTAAATCTTGAATTAAATTATGTTACAACTTGGCTAACAGCAAACAAACTATCTATAAATATTGAAAAAACAAAGTATCTAGTATTTGCTGGCAATAAAATCTTGGAAAGAAATGTTACGATCAAATTATGCAGGGAAACAATACAAAGTTCGAATTCAGTTAAGTACTTAGGAGTTTTGATAGACCAAAATATTAATTGGAAATACCACATAGCATATATACACAATAAAGTCTCTAGATTATCGGGCATACTACATAAAGTAAAACATTTATTAACCACTGACACACTCCTCACACTATACTACAAATTAATTTATCCTCATTTACATAATTGTAATGTTGTTTGGGGTATGGCACACATGACTAATTTAAAACCACTACAGTTGCTTCAGAAAAGGATAATAAGAGCTATAGCAAAGGTTAACTATTATGAACACACTGAACAAATATTTAAAAACTACAAAATTCTTAAAATTAGTTATATTTATGTACTTGAATGTTTAAAATATTTCCATGAACAACTGTATATAATTAATTCTGTTGAACTGCAGAGAGCAAATCAAATACATAATATAAATACCAGAAATAGAAATCAGATTAGACCACCTTTTCCAGTTATTGAATCTCAAAAAAGATTTGTAACGTATTATGGATGTTTAAAATGGAATGATCTGCCTGAACACTTAAAATGTATTAATAACAAAGCCACGTTTAAAATAAATGCAAAGAAATATATACTTAGCACATATTAATTACTCATTAGTCATTCATATATTGTTCATCCACTAGGCATTCATATGAGTATGTATGTGTATATACAAGTGTTTCTATATTTATGTGTATTAATTCGTTAATAGAATCTCATGTATATATTTTGGAATTTAAGCTCATTGTAAATATAAATTATTGCGATTTATATGTTGATCATATATGCAATGTACAATATATGCAAAAGTTTGTCTGTATATAAGTACTGGACATTTACAAGGCGTCGTTATTTTATTTATATTTTCTTAGGGGACTGTAAAAAATGCTTCATTTAACGGTCCCAGCCATATTTATATATCTTGTATTAAAGAAAAAAAATGTACCTATATATTTATATATATATATGGCTAATAAACTGTTTGAATTGAATTGAATTGAATTGAAGAGGGAGTGTAAAGTCACCCGTAGGCAGAAGAAAGAGGAAAGAGTGAAGGAACAAAAGAAAGGAAGGCTGAAAGAGAGGGAAGGGTAATTTCCACAAAAAAATGATGGCAGCATGTAGCATCCAAATCAATGTAATCTCTAACAGAGGCATACAAGTATGTGAAGAATTACGGAGTAGTGCAGTGATGGCTACGAATTTTGGATGTTGCAGTTGTTTTGGGAAGGTATTGCTTGTTTTGATGAAACAAAAACATTCGGGGCCCAGTGTTAATCTCCTGCCAAAATATTTGTTGGATAAGGTAGGTTACCTTCGATCCATATTTAAAGAAAATTCAAATAGCTGTACTGAATTTAGTTATCGCGTTTCGCAAAAACCGACAAGAAATGAAGGTATTATGGTGCAGTATTTATTTTCAGGATACTTCAAGTGACTCATGCAACTGTAGTAAGCGAATCGTGGCCTTTGTCAGCGATTCAGTTAATCCTTCATCATTGTACCATCTTTTTTTCGTGGATATTATTTAAAGTGATTAGTATGCTACATGCTGCCATCATGTTTCGTGGAAATTAAAAACAAATGAATTCGATACACCATACTACCACCATTTTCTATGGAAATTTCTTTAATTGATTTGAATACAACTTGGTATCA
>NC_137011.1:22141664-22254164 GCF_032717465.1 Coenobita brevimanus | reverse complement strand
CAGCTCCTGTATCACTTGCATCAACAGACATCTTAAAAGGCTTAGCAAAATTTGGAGTAGCGAGCACTGGCTGACTTAATAGGATAGCTTTAAGTTTGCTGAAAGAGGATTCACAGTTATCGGTCCAGACAAATTTAACTCCCTTTTTCAGTAGGTCTGTAAGTGGTGATACAAGAATAGAAAAGTTAAGAACAAATCTCCTGTAATAACCTACCATTCCCAAAAATCTTTGTACCTCTTTCCTAATTTTAGGTCTGGGAAGATCACTTATAACCTGAACCTTAGCTCCTGGTGGTGCAACATGTCCATCACCAATTACGTACCCAAGGTACTGAACTTTAGCTTGACCAAACTCACACTTTGATAAATTAGACACAAGATTAGCCTGAACTAAACGCTCAAGAAATTTACTGACATGGCATAGGTGATCTTTCCAGTTGTCACTGAAGATTAATACGTCATCAATATAAACAACACACCCTGCCAAACCCTCTGTTACAACATTCATGAGCTTCTGAAATGTGGCTGGTGCATTCTTCATACCATATGGCATTACCGAACATGCAAAAGTCTTTCCTAGTGTTACAAAACATGAGATCTCCCTAGCACGTTCAGTCATAGGTACTTGCCAGTATCCCTTTAACAAATCAAACTTACTTATGTACCTAGCCTTTCCGATCTTGTCTATGCAATCTTCCACGCGAGGGAGAGGGTAAGTGTCTGTTTTGGTTATCTGATTAACACGTCTGTAGTCGATGCAAAGCCGCTGTGACCCACCTGGCTTAGGGACTAGAGTGACAGGAGAACTCCACTCGCTCTGACAGGGCTCAATCATCTTGTGGTCCAACAGGTAGCCAAGCTCCTTCTCGATGAGAGGAACTTTCACTGGGTTCACACGGTAAGGAGGCAGTTTAATTGGCTTTGCGTCTCCAACATCGACATCATGCATCAACACAGTAGTTCTTCCTGGAGTGGCACGGAACACTTGCGGGTACTCCTGCAGTAATGCCGAAAACTCCTGCCTTTCCTCGATAGGTAGATGAGAAAGGTTAGTCTGGAGATCATTCATGATATCAGGATTCTTCCCCAAACTATCACTCAGGCTCATACTGCATGGGAAAGCTTCACTTGCAGACTCGGGTGGAACAGCTACAGTGCAGACTGGATTATTTTCATCCCGCCTGTGATATACCTTCAGCATGTTGATGTGACATAGTTGCTTCTTCTTTCTACGATCTGTTGTGGCGATGACATAGTTGACATCACTGAGTTTCTTCTCCACGAAATAACGACCACTAAACTTGGCTTGAAGAGGTTGCCCATGAACTGGTAGCAGAATTAAAACCTGATCTCCTGGCTGAAAGTGGCATAACCTGGACTTGTTATCATACCAAGTCTTCATCTTCTCCTGAGCAGCTCCTAAATTCTCTCTCGCCAGCTGTAAAGCAGTGGACAGCCGTTCTTTGAACTTCATCACATACTCCAGCAGGTTGACGTCATCTTCCTCCGACAGCCAGCATTCCTTGAGTAGCTTAAGGGGTCCTCTTACTTCATGGCCAAACAGTAGTTCAAAAGGTGAGAAGCCCAGTGATTCATTTGGAGATTCTCTTGCAGCAAACACAACGAATGGAAAACCTTTATCCCAGTCTTTCTGATGTTCCAAACAGTATTTCTTGAGCATCGATTTGAGTGTTTGATGATATCTCTCCAACGCTCCTTGAGTCTGCAGATGGTAAGCTGAAGACGTGATCTGGGTGATGCCCAACTCTTTCAGAGACTGCTTGAAAACATTCGATATGAAATTCCTCCCCCGGTCTGACTGTACCTCCTTGGGCAGACCAAACTTTGTGAAGAACCCCAGCATTTCCTTAACCACTTTCTTTGCTGAGATATTTCTAAGTGGAATGGCTTCAGGATAACGAGTAGCCATATCAATCAGGGTCAACACATAAGAAAATCCTGAAGAAGTCTTGGGAAGAGGGCCCACAATATCCACCTACACACGGGTGAAAGGCGCCTCAAAAGGAGGAATGGGAACTAGAGGTGCAACCTTTTCGGTCTGATTACACTTCCCCACAACTTGACAGGTGTGACAAGACTTACAATACCAGGAAACATCCCTGAAGATACCTGGCCAGTAGAAGTGTTTCAAAATGCGTGCCACAGTCTTCCTCACTCCAAGGTGTCCTGCCAAACTGGAATCATGAGCCACTCTAATGATATCCTGCCTACAAACACGAGGGATGACAACTTGATGTACAACCTCCCATTCACAGTCGGCTGATGCTGTTGGGGGTCTCCACTTCCTCATAAGTACTACTGACTTTATATAATAACAAGTAGAAGCACCGGCTGACTCTTCTTCACTGTAAGCAGAGTTAGCTAGACCTGTCAACTCAGGGTCAGCAACCTGCAACTCAACCAACTCTTGACGAGACAAATTATCAACACTACGGGGTACTGCCTCATCTGGTGAGTGGTCCAAATTAGCAAGAAAAGTGTCAGCTACGATAACATCATCATCATTATCCTCTAAATCACCAGTAACTTTAGACTTAGCCCTAGTGACAGCACATGCAGGGAACACATCAGAGACATCACAATCCTGGGACACAGCCACTGGCTCACTAGACAACTGAGGAGCTGGACACACTTGACTTCCACCAATATCATTTCCAAGTAAGAAAGTTACACCTGACATTGGGAGTGTCTCAACCAACCCAACCATAACGGAACCATTAACAAAACCAGACTCTAAATTCACTCTGCACAGAGGGACAGAGAAGTAATTATTCCCTACACCTTGTAAGATTACAGTTTCATCAGAAGAATTAACATTAGAGCCTAGAACACTGGTCAGCATAAGGGATTGGCAAGCACCTGTATCACGATATATTTGAACTGATTTCCTGTCATTACTGTCCAGAGGACTGACAAAACCATCAGACAGGAAATTGGCACATGAACTCTTGAGAGTGTCACCCACGTTACTGCTCAAAAGAGGAGCTCCATCATGAGAATTTAAGTTACCCCTCAAAGCAGGTTCAGTTAACTCAGTTAAAGAATTCTGGGAACTCTCAAGAGGGGACACTAGACCAATTGACTGAATATTTAAAGACTCCTTTTTGTTCACATCACGCTGTCTCCTGAAACATTTCTCCGTTGTATGACCAAGCTTACTACAATAAGTGCATTTACTTTTCTGAAATCTAGAGGTGAAGCTGGTATTTACTTCCTGAGAAACATCATCCTTATTCTCTTTCCTGTTACCTGTACTCTGAGTAGAGGCAACGTCCTTACTCTCAGCTTTCCCTTTTTCTTTAGAATATCTTTTGTGAGTGAGAACATATTCATCAGCTAAAACTGCAGTATCAGACAAATTATCTATTCTTTTCTCATCAAGATATAGGCTTACATCTTTATTAATACACCTCTTGAAATCCTCCAGCAAAGTCATCTGCTTAAATTAACCAAAATCAGAATCCACATTCTTAGAATTTAACCACTGCTCTAACAGATCTTCTTTGATTTTTGCATACTCAACATGGGATTGCTTATCTTGCTTGTAAGTTGTCCTAAATTTTACTCTATAAGCTTCAGGAACAAGCTCATAGGCCTTAAGAATCAAGCTCTTAACTACATCATAATTATCAGATTGATCCTGAGGCAAAGATGCATAAGTTACTTGAGCTTTACCGGTGAGAACAGTTTGAAGGAGTACTGGCCAATGCTTTTTTGGCCAATTAAAACCTGTATCTACCCTCTCAAACAACTGAAAATACTTTGTTAAATCAGATTCATTAAAAGGAGGGACAAGTTTAACATTTTTAGCCACATCAAAATCATCAGAGCTAGATGATCCAGTTCCACCTTGTTTCATGCGATACTCATGGTCTGCCTGAATCCTAGCAAGTTCAACTTGTGCCTGAGCCTGTATCTGTGCCTCCTTAACGCGAGCCTCCTGCAGGGCTAGCTGTAACTTAGCTAATTCAATCTGCGTTTGCTCATTTGGAGGAGTTACATTAAACAAGCTTTCATTAATCATGGCAACAATTTGATCTTTAGAATGATGAGAGCGAACAGCAATTCCCAATTGTTGAGCAACAAGCTTAAGTTCATTCTTTGTTCTGTTTTCTACATCACACACTGTTTGCACATTTGACAAAAAATCTTTGGCTTCATCAAGTGTAGCAATAGTAGACATCATGAATAAATCACAGTTACAAAATATCAAGCAATATCCTTATGATAATATCCTGAATATCCTGATATGAGGTCGCCAAATTTATGTTACGGAACAGAGAAAGATAATGTACACTTTAAGTGAGAATACTAAGAGTCACTACTGTCCCGTAAAGTTCCAGGTTCAAAACAAAAGAGTTAGGTAAAATTACAAGTTAAAGTTTAATGCACAAACTAACAACAAAACATTCAGGACTCATAAGGATAATGTAATGGCAAAAAACAGGTTAAATATATGGTTAACTGCAATAGCCTCTATTAACATGAAATTAGCAAGAGTAAATTTATCTAAGTCAGCCCTGATAAAATGAAAATACACTGGGAATTGCTCAGTTAATGCAAGATAAATTATTACAGATACAAAATAATATTAAAACTGGCTGACAAAATGGATCCTACACAAATTACAAAAAAAACTCACGAGGCCTACAAATCAACACCTTATGCTATACAGTACAAGGAAAAATGCAATAACACTTATACTCAAATTACACAGCTGCTAGATGGTTGGAGACTTCCGGAGCACTCACAACAATAACTGTACAGAGGAGGACCGAGTTGTGAACAAAATGAGGAGCAGATCTAAGTGGCAATGATGCAGAGACTGAGCTCATTATATAGGGGCCAGCAGAGCTTGATACAACTTGTAAGAAGGACGCGCAAATGAAGCCATGGGGACAAAGAGCTGAAAATCCTGCTCTGAACAACAGAAAGGACGACTTACTCTACTATAACGGTAGAAGGGGGGGACTGAGGCAGAACACGCTCGTGATCAAACATGCAGCAACTGTGCATTAAAATTACACAAAGGATGATGAAATCATAGGCTATGTAACAATATATATATATATATTACCTCCTTTCCCACCCTAGGGCAGGGTGAGGAGAAGCAACATCCAGACAGCCCAAATTTGCCCAATCTACTGGGCCACGATTCCATTTACTCACCATTCAAGCCCCCGGGATCCTGGCTCTATCTGATACGCGAAAAATATTCACCAAGTTCTGTAGCTTCACATAAATATATCCGATATTGTCGATCCGGGCGCTGTCACGTTAAAAAGAGGTGCCAAATCCCTGATCATGCTTTTCTCCTCACAATGTTCATCCAGCCACCTTGATCTCTTGTCAGTCCCCTAGCCTCAGCGACTTCCAGACCTCTCTTCATCGCACCCTTATCCACCATATCCTTCCACCTTCTCCATGGCCTACCACGACTCCTGCCTCTTTCAAATTCGCTCAGATATACCTTTTTCATCACTCTGTTGTTATCCATTCTCTCCACATGACCATACCATCTCAGTACACTCTGTTTCTGGCGGTCACAGACTTCCCCACTCCACATATTTCACCAATCACATTATTTTGTGTCCTATCCACACTCTGTGCTCCACATACATTCTTCAGCTGTCCCATCTCCACTGTTCTCACTCATCACATTTCATTTTCATGCCACATCATTGTCTCCGATTCATATGTTAAAGTTAACACTAACACTAATTCATGTAAGCCTCGAGCAGCTGCAACACTTAAGCTTCTGTTTCTTATCAAGGCCTTCATTCCACTAGCTTTCCTTTCTTGTGTCACTCTACTTTCCACTTATTTTCCCCATTTTCCTCTCTTGTCTGTCACTTTACACCAGTTCCAATCTCTCTCCATTCACTGTAACATCACACTGGGAGTCACTTTCTCTATCAGTAACCATCAATTTACTCTTTTCTACATTCACTCTCAACGCACGACGCTCACAGGCATTAGCAAAACTCTGCACTAGTCTACCAAGTTCTTGTCCGGTATTTGCAAGTAGTACTGCATCATCAGCAGACAACAAAATTTGAAATATCCCATCCATTACGATTCACTACCAACGAAATCCCCCTCCCCATTACTCGTGTTTTTTCTTGTCATCTCCCCATCTATATGGTGGTAGGAGGGGGCGCTCACCATCCACTCACTCGATGTAGTGCTGCTGTCAGGTGTCTGCCCATTCCTCTCCATCCTTCTTTCCTTCCATCCTCTTCTGTCTTTCTTTCCTTCATTCTTTCCTCTTCCTTCTGCCTGTAGGTGACTTTACACTGAGTGACAAGCCAGATGGTTTCCTGTGCACCAAGAAACCATTTACTATGCTGGGTGGTAACCATATAACCAAATTTTGACGCTTGGTGTTTTAGTGGGTAATTATTGCGCTCCAATCGGATTGAGCCGGTGAAGGTTTATATCCAAGGGATGGTTGGGGTTGATTGCTCATGTAATGCCACTCAGGGATGAGTGAGGCTGGTCGCTGTAATCTCAAAGGTCGGGACCAACTGCCTAACCCCGGCCTCCTACGCTCCTCATGGGGCAATGTAGGATTGGATGATGGATATATATATATATATATATATATATATATATATATATATATATATTATATCTATATATATATAATATATCTATATATATATATATCTATATATATAGATATAGATATATATATAGTATATATATATATATATATATATATATATATATATATATATATATATATATATATATATATATATATATATATATATATATTTAACCCACTGGAGCCTTGTGTCAGGAATATTGGACAGAACTGAGATTTTTCAAGTCTTTATAAAGTTGGGAATCTCCGGGTAGTGACCTATGAGCTTTCACGACTATGAGCCAATAGGCGGAGGGCGGTTCGCTTAGTAACCACCCAGCGCCATGCCTCGCCCAGCACCCCTGGGATCCAATGGGATATATATATATATATATATATATATATATATATATATATATGTATATATATTGACACATATATACATATATATACCAATATATATATTGTTACGGAACAGAGAGAGAGATAATGAACACTTCAAGTGAGAATACTAAAATCACTACTGTCCCGCAAAGTTCCAGGTTCAAAACAAAAGAGTTAGGTAAAATTACAAGTTAAAGTTTAATGCTCAAATTAACATCTAAACATTCAGGACTCATAAGGATAATGTAATGGCAAAACAGGTTACATATATGGTTAACTGCAATAACCTCTATTAACACGAATTTAGCAAGAACAAATTTATCTAAGTCAGCCCTTATAAAATGAGAAAACCGGATAATGCTCAGTTAAAGTAAGATATAATATTATCAATGATACAAAACACTACTCTAACTGGCTGACATTAAAAACTCTACATGAATCACAAAAAACTTACTAGGCCCGCGAATCAACGCCCCAGGCTATACAGTACAGGAAAAATGGTAATAACAGTTATACTCAAATTATAGAGCAGCTAGATGGCTGGAGACTTCCTGAGCACTCACAAAAATAATAATACACTATACAGGGGAGGACAGAGATGTGAACAAAATGAGGAATAGATCTAAGTGGCAACTAATGCAGAGACTGGGCTCATTATATAGGGGCCAGCAGAGCTTGATTCAACTTGCAAGAAGGACGCAGAAATGAAGGCACAGAGGACAAAGAGCTGACAACCCCGCTCTGAACGACAGAAAGAAGGACTCACTCTACTATAAGGGGGAGAAGGGGGGAATGAGGTAGAACACGCAAGCCTGGTCACTATGGAAGCCACGAGGCGAATTGTGATCAAACAAGCAGCATACGTTACAATTATACAAAGGATGATGATATCATAGGCTATGTAACACCTCCCCACAAAGAAAAAGAAATTTACAAAGGAAATTTCTTATTACTCTAAAACAATCTGTCTAAAGTCTAGATAAGCAATCTGCAATAACATTTTCTTTCCCCTTGACATGTATGTCTAATGAATACTCCTGAAGAAGTAGACTCCATCTTGTCAATCTCTGTTTTTTATCTTTAAACTTACTAAGGAATTTCAGTGGGTTATGATCGGTATAAATGACTATGGGGTCAAAACCAGAACACAAATAAAATGAAAAATGCTGTAAACCCAAAATCAAGGCCAAAAGCTCTTTCTCAATAGTTGAGTAGTTCTTTTGAGGTGGAGTGAACTTCTTACTGTAATAAGATAAAGGGTGTTCAACACCCTGATCATCCTCTTGCAGCAAAACAGCCCCAGCTCCTGTATCACTTGCGTCAACAGCCATCTTAAAAGGCTTAGCAAAATTTGGAGTAGCGAGCACTGGTTGACTTAATAGGATAGCTTTAAGTTTACTGAAAGAGGATTCACAGTTATCGGTCCAGACAAATTTAACTCCCTTTTTCAGTAGGTCTGTAAGTGGTGATACAAGAATTGAAAAGTTAAGAACAAATCTCCTGTAATAACCTACCATTCCCAAAAATCTTTGTAGCTCTTTCCTACTTTTAGGTCTGGGAAGATCACTTATAACCTGAACCAAAGCTCATGGTGGTGCAACGTGTCCATCACCAATTATGTACCCAAGGTACTGAACTTTAGCTTGACCAAACTCACTTTGATAAATTAGCTACAAGATTAGCCTGAACCAAACGCTCAAGAAATTTACTGACATGGCATAGGTGATCTTTCCAGTTGTCACTGAAGATTAATACATCATCAATATAAACAACACACCCTGCCAAACCCTCTGTTACAACATTCATGAGCTTCTGAAAAGTGGCTGGAGCATTCTTCATACCATATGGCATTACAGAACATGCAAAAGTCTTTCCTAGTGTTACAAAACATGAGATCTCCCTAGCACGTTCAGTCATAGGTACTTGCCAGTATCCCTTTAACAAATCAAACTTACCTATGTACCTAGCCTTTCCGATCTTGTCTATGCAATCTTCCAAGCGAGGGAGAGGGTAAGTGTCTGTTTTGGTTATCTGATTAACACGTCTGTAGTCGATGCAAAGCCGCTGTGACCCACCTGGCTTAGGTACGAGCGTGACAGGAGAACTCCACTCGCTCTGACAGGGCTCAATCATCTTGTGGTCCAACAGGTAGCCAACCTCCTTCTGGATGAGAGGAACTTTTACTGGGTTCACACGGTAAGGAGGCAGTTTAATTGGCTTTGCGTCTCCAACATCGACATCATGCATCAACACAGTGGTTCTTCCTGGAGTGGCACGGAACACTTGCGGGTACTCCTGCAGTAATGCCGAAAACTCCTGCCTTTCCTCGGGAGCTAGATGAGAAAGCTGTCTGGAGATCATTCATGATATCAGGATTCTTCCCCAAACTATCACTCAGGCTCATACTGCATGAGAGAACTTCACTTGCAGACTCGGGTGGAACAGCTACAGTGCAGACTGGGTTATTTTCGTCCCGCCTGTGATATAACTTTAGCATGTTGATGTGACAAAGTTGTTTGTTCTTTCTACGATCTGGTGTGGCGATGACATAGTTGACATCACTGAGTTTCTTCTCCACGCAATAAGGACCACTAAACTTTGCTTGAAGAGGTTGCCCATGCACCGATAGGAGAATCAAAACCTGATCTCCTGGCTGAAAGTGGCGTAACCTGGACTTCTTATCATACCAAGTCTTTATCTTCTCCTGAGCAGCTCCTAAATTCTCTTTCGCTAGCTGTAAAGCAGTGGACAGCCATTCTTTGAACTTCATCACATACTCCAGCAGGTTGACATCATCTTCCTCCGACAGCCAGCATTCCTTGAGTAGCTTAAGGGGTCCTCTTACTTCATGGCCAAACAGTAGTTCAAAGGGTGAGAAGCCCAGTGATTCATTTGGAGATTCTCTTGCGGCAAATACAACGAATGGAAGACCTTTATCCCAGTCTTTCTGATGTTCCAAACAGTATTTTTCCTGAGCATCGATTTGAATGTTTGATATCTCTCCAACGCTCCTTGGGTCTGGGGATGGTAAGCTGAAGACGTGATCTGGGTGATGCCCAACTCTTTCAAAGACTGCTTGAAAACATTTGACATGAAATTACTTCCCCAGTCTGACTGTACCTACTTGGGCAGACCAAACTTAGTGAAGAACCCTAGCATTTCCTTAACCACGTTCTTTGCTGAGATATTTCTAAGTGGAATGGCTTCAGGATAACGAGTAGCCATTTCAATCAGGGTCAACACATAAGAAAATCCTCTTTTGAGCAGTAACGTGGGTGACACTCTCAAGAGTTCATGTGCTAATTTCCTGTCTGATGGTTTTGTCAGTCCTCTGGACAATAATGACAGGAAATCAGTTAAAATATATCGTGATACAGGTGCTTGCCAATCCCTTATGCTGACCAGTGTTCTAGGCTCTAATGTTAATTCATCTGATGAAACTGTAATCTTACAAGGTGTATGGAATAATTACTTGTCTGTCCCTCTGTGCAGAGTGGGCCCTCTTCCTAACTTAGGAAGAGGGCCCACAATATCCACCAACACACGGGTGAATGGCACCTCAAAAGGAGGAATGGGAACTAGAGGTGCAACCTTTTCGGTCTGATTACACTTCCCCACAACTTGACAGATGTGACAAGACTTAAAATACCAGGAAACATCTCTGAAGATACCTGGCCAGTAGAAGTGTTTCAAAATGCGTGCCACAGTCTTCCTCACTCCAAGGTGTCCTGCCAAACTGGAATCATGAGCCACTCTAATGATATCCTGCCTACAAACACGAGGGATGACAACTTGATGTACAACCTCCCATTCACAGTCGGCTGATGCTGTTGGGGGTCTCCACTTTCTCATAAGTACTCCTGACTTTATATAATAACAAGTAGAAGCACCGGCTGACTCTTCTTCACTGTAAGCAGAGTTAGCTAGACCTTTCAACTCAGGGTCAGCAACCTGCAACTCAACCAACTCTTGACGAGACAAATTATCAACACTACGGGGTACTGCCTCATCTGGTGAGTGGTCCAAATTAGCAAGAAAAGTGTCAGCTACGATAACATCATCATCATCATTATCCTCTAAATCACCAGTAACTTTAGACTTAGCCCTAGTGACAGCACATGCAGGGAACACATCAGGGACATCACAATCCTGGGACACAGCCACTGGCTCACTAGACAACTGAGGAGCTGGACACACTTGACTTCCACCAATATCATTTCCAAGTAAGAAAGTTACACCTGACATTGGGAGTGTCTCAACCAACCCAACCATAACGGAACCATTAACAAAACCAGACTCTAAATTCACTCTGCACAGAGGGACAGAGAAGTAATTATTCCCTACACCTTGTAAGATTACAGTTTCATCAGAAGAATTAACATTAGAGCCTAGAACACTGGTCAGCATAAGGGATTGGCAAGCACCTGTATCACGATATATTTTAACTGATTTCCTGTCATTACTGTCCAGAGGACTGACAAAACCATCAGACAGGAAATTGGCACATGAACTCTTGAGAGTGTCACCCACGTTACTGCTCAAAAGAGGAGCTCCATCATGAGAATTTAAGTTACCCCTCAAAGCAGGTTCAGTTAACTCAGTTAAAGAATTCTGGGAACTCTCAAGAGGGGACACTAGACCAAGTGACTGAATATTTAAAGACTCCTTTTTGTTCACATCACGCTGTCTCCTGAAACATTTCTCCGTAGTATGACCAAGCTTACTACAATAAGTGCATTTACTTTTCTGAAATCTAGAGGTGAAGCTGGTATTTACTTCCTGAGAAACATCTTCCTTATTCTCTTTCCTGTTACCTGTACTCTGAGTAGAGGCAACGTACTTACTCTCAGCTTTCCCTTTTTCTTTAGAATATCTTTTGTGAGTGAGAACATATTCATCAGCTAAAACTGCAGTATCAGACAAATTATCTATTCTTTTCTCATCAAGATATAGGCTTACATCTTTATTAATACACCTCTTGAAATCCTCCAGCAAAGTCATCTGCTTAAATTTACCAAACTCAGAATCCACATTCTTAGAATTTAACCACTGCTCTAACAGATCTTCTTTGATTTTTGCATACTCAACATGGGATTGCTTATCTTGCTTGTAAGTTGTCCTAAATTTTACTCTATAAGCTTCAGGAACAAGCTCATAGGCCTTAAGAATCAAGCTCTTAACTACATCATAATTATCAGATTGATCCTGAGGCAAAGATGCATAAGTTACTTGAGCTTTACCGGTGAGAACAGTTTGAAGGAGTACTGGCCAATACTTTTTTGGCCAATTAAAACCTGTATCTACCCTCTCAAACAACTGAAAATACTTTGTTAAATCAGATTCATTAAAAGGAGGGACAAGTTTAACATTTTTAGCCACATCAAAATCATCAGAGCTAGATGATCCAGTTCCACCATGTTTCATGCGATACTCATGGTCTGCCTGAATCCTAGCAAGTTCAACTTGTGCCTGAGCCTGTATCTGTGCCTCCTTAACGCGAGCCTCCTGCAGGGCTAGCTGTAACTTAGCTAATTCAATCTGCGTTTGCTCATTTGGAGGAGTTACATTAAACAAGCTTTCATTAATCATGGCAACAATTTGATCTTTAGAATGATGAGAGCGAACAGCAATTCCCAATTGTTGAGCAACAAGCTTAAGTTCATTCTTTGTTCTGTTTTCTACATCACACACTGTTTGCACATTTGACAAAAAATCTTTGGCTTCATCAAGTGTAGTAATAGTAGACATCATGAATAAATCACAGTCACAAAATATCAAGCAATATCCTTATGATAATATCCTGAATATCCTGATATGAGGTCGCCAAATTTATGTTACGGAACAGAGAAAGATAATGTACACTTTAAGTGAGAATACTAAGAGTCACTACTGTCCCGTAAAGTTCCAGGTTCAAAACAAAAGAGTTAGGTAAAATTACAAGTTAAAGTTTAATGCACAAACTAACAACAAAACATTCAGGACTCATAAGGATAATGTAATGGCAAAAAACAGGTTAAATATATGGTTAACTGCAATAGCCTCTATTAACATGAAATTAGCAAGAGTAAATTTACCTAAGTCAGCCCTGATAAAATGAAAATACACTGGGAAATGCTCAGTTAATGCAAGATAAATTATTACAGATACAAAATAATATTAAAACTGGCTGACAAAATGAATCCTACACAAATTACAAAAAAAACTCACGAGGCCTACAAATCAACACCTTATGCTATACAGTACAAGGAAAAATGCAATAACACTTATACTCAAATTACACAGCTGCTAGATGGTTGGAGACTTCCGGAGCACTCACAACAATAACTGTACAGGGGAGGACAGAGATGTGAACAAAATGAGGAGCAGATCTAAGTGGCAATGATGCAGAGACTGAGCTCATTATATAGGGGCCAGCAGAGCTTGATACAACTTGTAAGAAGGACGCGCAAATGAAGCCATGGGGACAAAGAGCTGAAAATCCTGCTCTGAACAACAGAAAGGACGACTTACTCTACTATAACGGTAGAATTGGGGGACTGAGGCAGAACACGCTCGTGATCAAACATGCAGCAACTGTGCATTAAAATTACACAAAGGATGATGAAATCATAGGCTATGTAACAATATATATATATATATTACCTCCTTTCCCACCCTAGGGCAGGGTGAGGAGAAGCAACGTCCAGACAGCCCAAATTTGCCCAATCCACTGGGCCACGATTCCATTTACTCACCATTCAAGCCCCCGGGATCCTGGCTCTATCTGATACGCGAAAAATATTCACCAAGTTCTGTAGCTTCACATAAATATATCCGATATTGTCGATCCGGGCGCTGTCATGTTAAAAAGAGGTGCCAAATCCCTGATCATGCTTTTCTCCTCACAATGTTCATCCAGCCACCTTGATCTCTTGTCAGTCCCCTAGCCTCAGCGACTTCCAGACCTCTCTTCATCGCACCCTTATCCACCATATCCTTCTACCTTCTCCATGGCCTACCACGACTCCTGCCTCTTTCAAATTCGCTCAGATATACCTTTTTCATCACTCTGTTGTTATCCATTCTCTCCACATGACCATACCATCTCAGTACACTCTGTTTCTGGCGGTCACAGACTTCCCCACTCCACATATTTCAACAATCACATTATTTTGTGTCCTATCCACACTCTGTGCTCCACATACATTCTTCAGCTGTCCCATCTCCACTGTTCTCACTCATCACACTTCATTTTCATGCCACATCATTGTCTCCGATTCATATGTTAAAGTTAACACTAACACTAATTCATGTAAGCCTCGAGCAGCTGCAACACTTAAGCTTCTGTTTCTTATCAAGGCCTTCATTCCACTAGCTTTCCTTTCTTGTGTCACTCTACTTTCCACTGATTTTCCCCATTTTCCTCTCTTGTCTGTCACTTTACACCAGTTCCAATCTCTCTCCATTCACTGTAACATCACACTGGGAGTCACTTTCTCTATCAGTAACCATCAATTTACTCTTTTCTACATTCACTCTCAACGCACGACGCTCACAGGCATTAGCAAAACTCTGCACTAGTCTACCAAGTTCTTGTCCGGTATTTGCAAGTAGTACTGCATCATCAGCAGACAACAAAATTTGAAATATCCCATCCATTACGATTCACTACCAACGAAATACCCCTCCCCATTACTCGTGTTTTTTCTTGTCATCTCCCCATCTATATGGTGGTAGGAGGGGGCGCTCACCATCCACTCACTCGATGTAGTGCTGCTGTCAGGTGTCTGCCCTTTCCTCTCCATCCTTCTTTCCTTCCATCCTCTTCTGTCTTTCTTTCCTTCATTCTTTCCTCTTCCTTCTGCCTGTAGGTGACTTTACACTGAGTGACAAGCCAGATGGTTTCCTGTGCACCAAGAAACCATTTACTATGCTGGGTGGTAAACATATAACCAAATTTTGACGCTTGGTGTTTTAGTGGATAATTATTGCGCTCCAATGGGATTGAGCCGGTGAAGGTTTATATCCAAGGGATGGTTGGGGTTGATTGCTCATGTAATGCCACTCAGGGATGAGTGAGGCTGGTCACTCTAATCTCAAATGTCGGGACCAACTGCCTAACCCCGGCCTCCTACGCTCCTCATGGGGCAATGTAGGATTGGATGATGGATATATATATATATATATATATATATATATATATATATATATATATATATATATATATATATATATATATATATATATATATATATATATATATTTAACCCACTGGAGCCTTGTGTCAGGAATATTGGACAGAACTGAGATTTTTCAAGTCTTTATAAAGTTGGGAACCTCCGGGTAGTGACCTATGAGCTTCGCGACTATGAGCCAATAGGCGGAGGGCGGTTCGCTTAGTAACCACCCACCGCCATGCCTCGCCCAGCACCCCTGGGATCCAATGGGATATATATATATATATATATATATATATATATATATATATATATATATATATATATATATATATATATATATATATATATATATTGTTACGGAACAGAGAGAGATAATGAACACTTCAAGTGAGAATACTAAAATCACTACTGTCCCGCAAAGTTCCAGGTTCAAAACAAAAGAGTTAGGTAAAATTACAAGTTAAAGTTTAATGCTCAAACTAACAACTAAACATTCAGGACTCATAAGGATAATGTAATGGCAAAACAGGTTACATATATGGTTAATTGCAATAGCCTCTATTAACACGAATTTAGCAAGAACAAATTTATCTAAGTCAGCCCTGATAAAATGAGAAAACCGGATAATGCTCAGTTAAAGTAAGATATAATATTATCAATGATACAAAACACTACTCTATCTGGCTGACATTAAAAACTTTACATGAATCACAAAAACCTTACCAGGCCCGCAAATCAACGCCCCAGGCTATACAGTACAAGAAAAATGGTAATAACACTTATACTCAAATTATACAGCAGCTAGATGGCTGGAGACTTCCTGAGCACTCACAAAAATAATAATACACTATACAGGGGAGGACAGAGATGTGAACAAAATGAGGAATAGATCTAAGTGGCAACTAATGCAGAGACTGGGCTCATTATATAAGGGCCAGCAGAGCTTGATTCAACTTGCAAGAAGGACGCAGAAATGAAGGCACAGAGGACAAAGAGCTGACAACCCCGCTCTGAACGACAGAAAGAAGGACTCACTCTACTATAAGGGGGAGAAGGGGGGAATGAGGTAGAACACGCAAGCCTGGTCAGTATGGAAGCCACGAGGCGAATTGTGATCAAACAAGCAGCATACTGTACGTTACAATTATACAAAGGATGATGATATCATAGGCTATGTAACACCTCCCCACAAAGAAAAAGAAATTTACAAAGGAAATTTCTTATTACTCTAAAACAATCTGTCTAAAGTCTAGATAAGCAATCTGCAATAACATTTTCTTTCCCCTTGACATGTATGTCTAATGAATACTCCTGAAGAAGTAGACTCCATCTTGTCAATCTCTGTTTTTTATCTTTAAACTTACTAAGGAATTTCAGTGGGTTATGATCGGTATAAATGACTATGGGGTCAAAACCAGAACACAAATAAAATGAAAAATGCTGTAAACCCAAAATCAAGGCCAAAAGCTCTTTCTCAATAGTTGAGTAGTTCTTTTGAGGTGGAGTGAACTTCTTACTGTAATAAGATAAAGGGTGTTCAACACCCTGATCATCCTCTTGCAGCAAAACAGCCCCAGCTCCTGTATCACTTGCGTCAACAGCCATCTTAAAAGGCTTAGCAAAATTTGGAGTAGCGAGCACTGGTTGACTTAATAGGATAGCTTTAAGTTTACTGAAAGAGGATTCACAGTTATCGGTCCAGACAAATTTAACTCCCTTTTTCAGTAGGTCTGTAAGTGGTGATACAAGAATTGAAAAGTTAAGAACAAATCTCCTGTAATAACCTACCATTCCCAAAAATCTTTGTAGCTCTTTCCTACTTTTAGGTCTGGGAAGATCACTTATAACCTGAACCAAAGCTCATGGTGGTGCAACGTGTCCATCACCAATTATGTACCCAAGGTACTGAACTTTAGCTTGACCAAACTCACTTTGATAAATTAGCTACAAGATTAGCCTGAACCAAACGCTCAAGAAATTTACTGACATGGCATAGGTGATCTTTCCAGTTGTCACTGAAGATTAATACATCATCAATATAAACAACACACCCTGCCAAACCCTCTGTTACAACATTCATGAGCTTCTGAAAAGTGGCTGGTGCATTCTTCATACCATATGGCATTACAGAACATGCAAAAGTCTTTCCTAGTGTTACAAAACATGAGATCTCCCTAGCACGTTCAGTCATAGGTACTTGCCAGTATCCCTTTAACAAATCAAACTTACCTATGTACCTAGCCTTTCCGATCTTGTCTATGCAATCTTCCAAGCGAGGGAGAGGGTAAGTGTCTGTTTTGGTTATCTGATTAACACGTCTGTAGTCGATGCAAAGCCGCTGTGACCCACCTGGCTTAGGTACGAGCGTGACAGGAGAACTCCACTCGCTCTGACAGGGCTCAATCATCTTGTGGTCCAACAGGTAGCCAACCTCCTTCTGGATGAGAGGAACTTTCACCGGGTTCACACGGTATGGAGGCAGTTTAATTGGCTTTGCGTCTCCAACATCGACATCATGCATCAACACAGTGGTTCTTCCTGGAGTGGCACGGAACACTTGCGGGTACTCCTGCAGTAATGCCGAAAACTCCTGCCTTTCCTAGGGAGCTAGATGAGAAAGCTGTCTGGAGATCATTCATGATATCAGGATTCTTCCCCAAACTATCACTCAGGCTCATACTGCATGAGAGAACTTCACTTGCAGACTCGGGTGGAACAGCTACAGTGCAGACTGGGTTATTTTCGTCCTGCCTGTGATATAACTTTAGCATGTTGATGTGACAAAGTTGTTTGTTCTTTCTACGATCTGGTGTGGCGATGACATAGTTGACATCACTGAGTTTCTTCTCCACGCAATAAGGACCACTAAACTTTGCTTGAAGAGGTTGCCCATGCACCGGTAGCAGAATCAAAACCTGATCTCCTGGCTGAAAGTGGCATAACCTGGACTTCTTATCATACCAAGTCTTCATCTTCTCCTGAGCAGCTCCTAAATTCTCTTTCGCCAGCTGTAAAGCAGTGGACAGCCATTCTTTGAACTTCATCACATACTCCAGCAGGTTGACATCATCTTCCTCCGACAGCCAGCATTCCTTGAGTAGCTTAAGGGGTCCTCTTACTTCATGGCCAAACAGTAGTTCAAAGGGTGAGAAGCCCAGTGATTCATTTGGAGATTCTCTTGCGGCAAATACAACGAATGGAAGACCTTTATCCCAGTCTTTCTGATGTTCCAAACAGTATTTTTCCTGAGCATCGATTTGAGTGTTTGATGATATCTCTCCAACGCTCCTTGGGTCTGGGGATGGTAAGCTGAAGACGTGATCTGGGTGATGCCCAACTCTTTCAAAGACTGCTTGAAAACATTTGACATGAAATTACTTCCCCAGTCTGACTGTACCTACTTGGGCAGACCAAACTTGGTGAAGAACCCTAGCATTTCCTTAACCACGTTCTTTGCTGAGATATTTCTAAGTGGAATGGCTTCAGGATAACGAGTAGCCATATCAATCACGGTCAACACATAAGAAAATCCTCTTTTGAGCAGTAACGTGGGTGACACTCTCAAGAGTTCATGTGCTAATTTCCTGTCTGATGGTTTTGTCAGTCCTCTGGACAATAATGACAGGAAATCAGTTAAAATATATCGTGATACAGGTGCTTGCCAATCCCTTATGCTGACCAGTGTTCTAGGCTCTAATGTTAATTCATCTGATGAAACTGTAATCTTACAAGGTGTATGGAATAATTACTTGTCTGTCCCTCTGTGCAGAGTGGGCCCTCTTCCTAACTTAGGAAGAGGGCCCACAATATCCACCAACACACGGGTGAATGGCACCTCAAAAGGAGGAATGGGAACTAGAGGTGCAACCTTTTCGGTCTGATTACACTTCCCCACAACTTGACAGATGTGACAAGACTTAAAATACCAGGAAACATCTCTGAAGATACCTGGCCAGTAGAAGTGTTTCAAAATGCGTGCCACAGTCTTCCTCACTCCAAGGTGTCCTGCCAAACTGGAATCATGAGCCACTCTAATGATATCCTGCCTACAAACACGAGGGATGACAACTTGATGTACAACCTCCCATTCACAGTCGGCTGATGCTGTTGGGGGTCTCCACTTTCTCATAAGTACTCCTGACTTTATATAATAACAAGTAGAAGCACCGGCTGACTCTTCTTCACTGTAAGCAGAGTTAGCTAGACCTTTCAACTCAGGGTCAGCAACCTGCAACTCAACCAACTCTTGACGAGACAAATTATCAACACTACGGGGTACTGCCTCATCTGGTGAGTGGTCCAAATTAGCAAGAAAAGTGTCAGCTACGATAACATCATCATCATCATTATCCTCTAAATCACCAGTAACTTTAGACTTAGCCCTAGTGACAGCACATGCAGGGAACACATCAGGGACATCACAATCCTGGGACACAGCCACTGGCTCACTAGACAACTGAGGAGCTGGACACACTTGACTTCCACCAATATCATTTCCAAGTAAGAAAGTTACACCTGACATTGGGAGTGTCTCAACCAACCCAACCATAACGGAACCATTAACAAAACCAGACTCTAAATTCACTCTGCACAGAGGGACAGGTAAGTAATTATTCCCTACACCTTGTAAGATTACAGTTTCATCAGAGGAATTAACATTAGAGCCTAGAACAATGGTCAGCATAAGGGATTGGCAAGCACCTGTATCACGATATATTTTAACTGATTTCCTGTCATTATTGTCCAGAGGACTGACAAAACCATCAGACAGGAAATTAGCACATGAACTTTTGAGAGTGTCACCCACGTTACTGCTCAAAAGAGGAGCTTCATCATGAGAATTTAATTTACCCCTCAAAGCAGGGTTAGTTAACTCGGTTAAAGAATTCTGGGAACTCTCAAGAGGGGACACTAGACCAATTGACTGAATATTTAAACACTCCTTTTTGTTCACATCACGCTGTCTCCTGAAACATTTCTCCGTAGTATGACCAAGCTTACTACAATGAGTACATTTACTTTTCTGAAATCTAGAGGTGGAGCTGGTATTTCCTTCCTGAGAAACATCATCTTTATTCTCTTTCCTGTTACCTGTACTCTGAGTAGAGGCAACGTACTTACTCTCAGCTTTCCTTTTTTCTTTCGAATATCTTTTGTGAGTGGGAACATATTCATCAGCTAAAACTGCAGAATCAGACAAATTATCTATTCTTTTCTCATCAAGATATAGGCTTACATCTTTATTAATACACCTTTTGAAGTCTTCCAGCAAAATCATCTGCTTAAATTTATCAAAATCAGAATTTACATTCTTAAAATTTAACCACTGCTCTAACAGATCTTCTTTGATTTTTGCATACTCAACATGGGATTGCTTATCTTGCTTATAAGTTGTCCTAAATTTTACTCTATAGGCTTCAGGAACAAGCTCATTGGCCTTAAGAATCAAGCTCTTAACTACATCATAATTATCAGATTGATCCTGAGGCAAAGATGCATAAGTTACTTGAGCTTTACCGGTGAGAACACTCTGTAGGAGTACTGGCCAATACATTTTGGGCCAATTAAAACCTGTAGCTACCCTCCCAAACAACTGAAAATACTTTGTTAAATCAGATTCATTAGAAGGAGGGACAAGTTTAACATTTTTAGCCACATCAAAATCATCAGAGCTAGATGATCCAGTTCCACCTTGTTTCATGCGATACTCATGGTCTGCCTGAATCCTAGTAAGTTCAATTTGTGCCTGAGCCTGTGCCTGTGCCTCCTGAATACGAACCTGAGACTCAGCCTCCTTAGCCTCAGACTCAGCCTCCTTAGCACGTGCCTGTAACTCAGCCTCCTTAACACGAGCCTCCTGCAGGGCTAGCTGTAACTTAGCTATTTCAATCTGCGTGTGCTCATCTGGAGGAGTTACATTAAACAAGCTTTTATTAATCATGTCAACAATTTGATCTTTAGAATGATGAGAGCGAACAGCAATTCCCAATTGTTGAGCAACAAGCTTAAGTTCATTCTTTGTTCTGTTTTCTACATCACACACTGTTTGCACATTTGACAAAAAATCCTTGGCTACATCAAGAGTAGTAATAGTAGACATCATGAATAAATCACAGTCACAAAATATCAAGCAATATCCTTATTAATTATAAGAGGTCGCCAAATTTATGTTACGGAAAAGAGAGAGATAATGAACACTTCAAGTGAGAATACTAAAATCACTACTGTCCCGCAAAGTTCCAGGTTCAAAACAAAAGAGTTAGGTAAAATTACAAGTTAAAGTTTAATGCTCAAACTAACAACTAAACATTCAGGACTCATAAGGATAATGTAATGGCAAAACAGGTTACATATATGGTTAACTGCAATAGCCTCTATTAACACGAATTTAGCAAGAACAAATTTATCTAAGTCAGCCCTGATAAAATGAGAAAACCGGATAATGCTCAGTTAAAGTAAGATATAATTTTATCACAGATACAAAATACTACTCACACTGGCTGACATTAAAAAGTTTACATGAATCACAAAAACCTTACCAGGCCCGCGAATCAACGCCCCAGGCTATATAGTACAAGAAAAATGGTAATAACACTTATACTCAAATTATACATCAGCTAGATGGCTGGAGACTTCCTGAGCACTCATAAAAATAATAATACACTATACAGGGGAGGACAGAGATGTGAACAAAATGAGGAGTAGATCTAAGTGGCAACTAATGCAGAGACTGGGCTCATTATATAAGGGCCAGCAGAGCTTGATTCAACTTGCAAGACGGACGCGCAAATGAAGGCACAGAGGGCAAAGAGCCAACAACCCCGCTCTGAACAACAGAAAGAACGACTCACTCTACTATAAGTGGGAGAAGTAGGGAGTGAGGTAGAACACGCATGCCTGGTCACTATGGAAGCCACGAGGCGAATCGTGATCAAACATGCAGCGTACTGTACATTAGATTTATATATATATATATATATATATATATATATATATATATATATATATATATATATATATATATATATATATATATATATATAGGCGGTGGCTGAATCGGTAAAGAGGCGGCTTGCAGTCCTACTGGACTCAGGATCGAATCCCGGCTGGGGCAGGGAACAGTTTAAGGATTTGAATTTCCCAAAAAACAGACTTTCCTGATCTACCAGATAACCCGCCGACATGTCGTAAAAGTACCCCCGCTAATACCAGTACACAGTCCTGTATGAGACAGCCCTAGCATCTATTCAATATGAACGGTGGGTGTTAGCGCCGAAATGGTGACATGTGGAGGTGTAGGAGGACTACTGGGCCTTGGGATAGGCCACTACCCCCAAGAAATAGGCCCTGGGCCTTTGCCCAGAGTCGGACACATAAATGTATATATATATATATATATATATATATATATATATATATATATATATATATATATATATATATATATATATTGAACAGCCATGAGGACATTATACAATCTCGTCGCACGCCGACTCTGATGGTGAACCATTCACTTAGATGCCAATTTCCCTTAAACATGCTTCATCACCTTCATAAAAACTCTTGACGGGAACTTGCAGCCTACCATTTACACCATACATGTGCAGAACCTTCCACAGTCCTTCTCTGTCTACTTTGTCGTATGTATTTTCCACATCTCTGAGTGCCAAAAACACCTAATAGTCCATCTCACAAGCCTTTTCCACTATCTGTCTTACTGCAAAATTTTATTTAATCCACACATCTTCTACCATTCGTAACGCCACCCTTTTCATCACTCACTGGGACTACTGATATCTAACTTCCTCTGTAATAATACTTCCATATCCCTGCTCTACATCACTCAATAAACTTATGCCACGATCATTCTTGTACTCACTTCGCTCACCTTTATTCTTGTGCAAGGGTACAATCACAGACTTTTTCCTCTCTGCTGGCACAGATTCACTCACCCATGCCATCTTACATATCTCCAACAAGCACTTCATTCCACACTCTTCACTACACTTAATCATCTCTGCGGACACCTCATCAACCCCAGCTGCTTTCCTATTTTTCAGCCACTTCACATAGCTGTTCACCTGTGCGTGTGTCACGTTTCCTGGCACTGCATTCCTTCTCTGCACCCTCACCCAACGAATCATATTTACAGTGGCTCTGCTCTTTCTATTTCCATTCATCAGGCTTTCAAAATATTCTTTCCATCTGGTCCTTCATCCCCATGATTTAATAATCTACCACCGACATCCTTCACACATACACATTCCTTTCCAAAGTCACTTGTACATTTCTGCACCTGTTTCCGAAATAACGTCCTATTTTCAAAGTAGTTTGCAGTCATTTTTCTTCCTAAATCATCATTTACCTCATTCCTTTTCCTTTTCATTAGTCTCATTACGTGCTTCTTTCTCTCAATATATTCAGTTCTTATTTCAGCTAACCCCTTGTCCTGTAACCACTCTAGCCACTTCTTCGTCTTTTCCTCCACTGCTCCGTTAAAATCTTCATCCCACCATGCCGTACCATTCTTTTTTGTTGTTACTCTTGCCACACCACGCACTGCTTTAACATTCCTAACCAAGCAATTCCTATATGCATGCCACAGGCTGTCCAGACCCATTTAATTTCAATTCACTGATTCTAACTCCTTCCGTACTTTGGTCACATTCATCTGCCATTTCTTTTATCCTCAGCATCTCGACTTTCAGTCTTTCTGCCTGACTGCTCCTCTCTCTCTTGGTCCACCTCACTCCTCTCAGCTTGTTCTTGCATATCACAATCATATGATCTGACAGACCTCTACATCGTCACATCGTCCTCTCACGGCCAGCAACTATTCCCAGCATCGACCTCTCTACGGGTATGTAATCAAACAGGCTCCTTTCAACACGATCCCCGGCCCCTCCATATCCATGTATATTTATGTGGATCTCTGTGATTGAAATACGAGTTACAAATGCACAACCTTCTTTCCTGACACATATCCTTCAGTCGCTTACCAGTTTCATTTTCTCTTGGTACTCCATTACAGCCCATTATGTTATCCTCAGAACCAGTGCCTCCTCATCCATTCCTATCGCCCATTACGATTACTTTATAGCTCCTGGGCATTTCTCCCACTGCTTCATCCAGCTCATCCCAAAACCTGTCTTTCTCTCTCTCACTCCTGTCATCACTCGATGCATACGCTACGATCAAACTTGAACTTGAGATACATACATCTCGAGCTGACATGTTTGTAATCTCTTATTCCACTCTGCCACACCTCTTTTTTTTTTTCAACAAAGCAACTCATTCCTTGCATCTTTCTCATCCTTTAATGTTCAATCTTATACATTTCAAACCCTCCCACTCCTCCAATTCACACCCTCTTTTCTCTGTTTCACACAATGCCATCACGGCGTATCTCACACTGTTGAACACATTCACCACTTCCACCCTCTTGTTGTCCTCATTCACACCTCTCACATTCCACATGGCCATGCGAATCTGCCCATCTTGTTGAGGCCCTGAGCAGGTATTGGGCCCTCCGAGGTGTGTGTGTGTGTGTGTGTGTGTGTGTGTGTGTGTGTGTGTGTGTGTGTGTGTGTGTGTGTGTGTGTGTGTGTGTGTGTCTGTATGTGTGTGTGTGTGTGTGTGTGTGTGTGTGTGTGTGTGTGTGTGTGTGTGTGTGTGTGTGTGTGTGTGTGTGTGTGAATTCATTCATTCATTTGTTTTTTTGTGGGCCCCTACCAGTGTCAGGACTCTAAATTATCATAATACAATGCATAATAGAGAGGAACATAAATGCAGTTTTCTCTGAGGAATGCAAGACTGCAATGTGTTACCGGAAACACTATATACACACAGACACACAGGCTTCTAGAAGATTCTAATGAACGTCCAGTACACGTGATACAAGCTCTCCTATACAAGAAAGGAGGAAACAGAGAGGAGAAGAGAGAGAGAGACAGGGACAAGAGGTTGTCGAGAAAGAGAGCGAGGAGGAGAAAAGAGGCAGGCTGAGAGGTAGCAAGCAGGACGCTACTCACATACTTCACTCGTGTGTGATAGACTTTAGTTAATCTTTTCAATGGAATAAAACTGTAAATTGTCCCATACTCATCTTTACCTCTCCTGTCATTGCATGACAGAGGGAACTAAGATTATCTACTTACATATCTACTCACGTATAACTACGGCTCGTCCACTAGTACAATATATGCAAAGTGTCTACACCAGCTTTGGGCCTGAGGCTTCTGCCTCATCAATGTGTGTGTGTGTGTGTGTGTGTGTGTGTGTGTGTGTGTGTAAATTCATTCTATTTTTGTGTGTGTGGGCTCCTACCAGCTTTGGGCCTGAGGCTTCTGCCTCATCAGTCTCCAACAGGGGCGCCATTTCAATTTTCCTTGGGGGGGGGGGGGCCATAGGCTATTTAGAAGGCCCCTCTACTCCCACCTTCCCACATGGGTGGCGTGGCGAGCGAGCAGTAAACAAATGTATATACTGTATATAATTATTTGTTAAACCAATTACTTCCTGATACACACACTAATGCATATTGAAGCACTGGCAGTATGTTTGTATGAAGATGAATATGTAATATAAAGTGCATGGTAAAGTACATATCATTGCATTATATGCTAATGAACTTGGATAATAGACGAAACAGCAATTAAAATATTTGTATTGGTGAAAGCTTAAACTGACTTCATTCTTATAGCCTAATGAATTAAGATAATGACTGTAAAATTGTGAATGAAAAGATGTCAGCTTGTAACTGAATTAAAAATGGAAAGCTTTTAGCTTACTAGCCCCCAATATACCATGAACCATAGAAAGTAATGTGAAAAAGTAAGCTCTACACTTAGAGGTGGGAGAAATAAAATGATGGTTTTTAAATTTGGAAGACGCTCACGTAAGAAGAGTATATTAATCTCAGAATTCATTGGAGGAAATTGAAAACTAAACTACATATATTTATTGAATTGAAAAATGAATAAACTACTGCAACAGTGGATATCTCCGTGATCTCTGCTTGCAAAGTTATCAACCAGGGTGTTAAAGTTAAGATTTTTAACAAGTTCCTTTTCTGAGGCCATACGTAGCAAGTCACTTAAGCGATCATTTCTCATTGAGGATCTTAGATGTGTCTTGACTATGCTAAGTACTGAAAAAAGTCGTTCATTGCTTGCAGTTACTGGAAGGGTGACAATAATTTTGACAACTTTCACTATTTCTGAATACGCATAATCTAATGGTTTGACTTCGTATAATTCAAACAGATTCTTTGGCTTGTCAATCTTACTTATAAAATGTCTTCTGCGACAGATATTTGGGAAACTAGAAGAATTTCATCTATGTGTATATCTTTGTAAGACTGTACTATAATAAAAACTTTTCATATTCTAGAAAGTCTCTGGAACTGCAATGAAATGAATTCATTGCTTCTATTAGGGGCATGTTTTGTGTGAAGCGAATATCAAGCTCTGAGAGAAATCAATCTATCAAAATAGGTTCTTTTGGTTTCAGTCTTCGGAGCAATACAAGCATTCGCCTCATTTCTCCCTAAAGCTGAATCAGTTAAGAAGCTCTTTAGTCCTGATGATACCTTCTCAATTCTCTTAGGTCTGCTCAACTGATTTGAATTTTCCAAGTTGGTATCTGCCTCATATGTTGAAGCAAAATCTTTAGTTTTGTCAAAAATATCAGAGAAAGCCACGTCCGTTCTCAAGACCCGCATTTCCTTAATTTTTGACTGTGTGAGAGAGCAAGCTTCAGATAGTAAGGCTTCCTTTGCTTGCATCTGATCCGACAAATTACTGGTAACTCTAAGGACTTGTTCAATAATAAGTAGATCCATTACGAATCTGAAAGACTCTAAATTTTTGTACAGTCCATTTGCTTCTGCTGAAGCATCTGAATCAGAACCCTCTGGAGCTGTATGAAGCACTGATAGCAAACTTCTATAGCGATGCTTAACCTTTCATACTGACCTATAATAGTAAGATCATCTACTGTAGTTACAGTAGGTCTTTCTAGTGTCAAAACCTGAATATCTTCTGCTTTCTGTGTCTACGAAAAGTTGATTCCCTGTGTTAGTGTTAGTAATAAATGTGTAAAGTGTGTTAATAACCGAAAAAAATGAAGAGATGCCACTGGTGTTCTTTATGCAGTCGCCCAGTGCTAAATTCAGCCCGTGTGCATGGCAGTGCATGTATACTGCTTGGGAAATTTTATCCCGTAGTCTTGCTTGAACCCCGCTTGAGTGTTTACTCATTACACTAGCACCATCATAACACTGAGTCACACAGACCAAATTAAACCAGGTTATTCTATCTCCTTATATATGAAAGCTAAACTTGCAGTACCAACTTTTTCCATGTGATAGGTTCCAATGACACGTTCCTTCACAATACTCTTACTAAAGTACCGCAGAAGAATAGGCATCTGTTCCTTTTTTTGACAAGTATTTCCTTTCATCAACCATAACTGAAAAGTACGTAGTTTCTTGTGCTTCAGCACAAATTGTGTCCTTGATGTGTCTTCCAACAACTGATATCAACTCACTCTGGTATTGAGGACTTGTGTAATGACCATATCGACATTCTAACGTTTGTTTTAGAGAGCGATTTGTTTCAGCAATTAGGTGAAGAATTTCAACAAAATATCCTGAATTTAATGTATCACCACCCTCATTATGTTAACGAAAAGACAGGCCTTGCCTTCCCAGTAATATAATGACTTTTAAAATTAACTTTAGCTACATGTTCCCTGTTGTCCTCAATTTCTTGTAGCCTAGCTGAAGATAGAGAAGATGCTACAGACTGAGTGCACCTTGACTGAATATCCTTGAAATCAGATCAAGCTATAATACTATTAATGCCTGATGTTGTTTGAGATGGGTACTGATATCCTTCCATTTCCTTGTTCCAGCATCAATAAAAGGTCTCCTACCTAGTCCCTCTCCCTTACGAACAAATGCTCCAGCATAGTGCCTAAATGGAGAGCAGTAACACGCATCTTGCGAGACCGAGTATTCTAACTAAGAAAAGATATCAAAATAGGGACTCCTAAATGTCCCGGTATTCTGATTGCTTGAGTAGCGTGGCAATTTTGGTTGATTGGGTGTATCACAGGGGGACTTAGATATATCAACTACTCGAGCCGCTTGAGTTTGTGATGTGGACGGACTGTCTTTTGTATCTTTTTGATCTTGGTTCAGTGCAACAGTATATGCTAATGTGACTTCTGGTTCAACAGGAAACAAATCTGAGTCTTGACTAGGGGATGATGTAGTGGCTAAGTCAGTATTGTCGGTTACTTTACAGGTTGAAGAACTTGAAGCTCTACAAGCATCATCATCCTATAAAGTGGAACACACACACACACACACACACACACACACACACACACATATATATATATATATATATATATATATATATATATATATATATATATATATATATATATATATATATATATATTGTTACATAGCCTATGATTTCATCATCCTTTGTGTAATTTTAACGCACAGTATGCTGCATGTTTGATCACGAGCGTGTTCTGCCTCAGTCCCCCCCTTCTACCGTTATAGTAGAGTAAGTCGTCCTTTCTGTTATTCAGTGCGGGATTGTCGACCGTTTGTCCCCATCGCTTCATTTGCGCGTCCTTATTACAAGTTGTGTCGGGCTCTGCTGGCCCCTATATAATGAGCTCAGTCTCTGCATCATTGCCACTTAGATCTGCTCCTCATTTTGTTCACATCTCTGTCCTCCCCTGTACAGATATTATTATTGTGAGTGCTCAAGAAGTCTCCAACCATCTAGCAGCTGTGTGTAATTTGAGTATAACTGTTAATGCATTTTTCTTGTACTGTATAGCATAAGTTTAATTTGTAGGCCTAGTGAAGTTTTTGTAATTCATGTAGGGTTCTTTATGTCAGTCATTTTTGATAATAGTTTGTATCTGTAATTATTTATCTGGCATTCACTGAGTATTATCTGGTATCTCATTTTATCAGGGCTGACTTAGATAAATTTACTCTTGCTAATTTTGTGTTAATAGAGGCTATTGCAGTTAACCATATATTTAACCTGTTTATTTGCCATTACATTATCCTTATGAGTTCTGAATGTTTTGTTGTTAGTTTGTGCATTAAACTTTAACTTGTAATTTTACCTAACTCTTTTGTTTTGAACCTGGAACTTTACGGGACAGTAGTGACTCTTCGTATTCTCACTTAAAGTGTACATTATCTTTCTCTGTTCCGTAACATAAATTTGGCGACCTCATATCAGGATATTCAGGATATTATCATAAGGATATTGCTTGATATTTTGTGACTGTGATATATTCATGATGGCTACTATTTCTACACTTGATGAAGCCAAAGATTTTTTGTCAAATGTGCAAACAGTGTGTGATATAGAAAACAGAACAAAGAATGAACTTAAGCTTGTTGCTCAACAATTGGGAATTGCAGTTCACTCTCATCATTCTAAAGATCAAATTGTTGGCATGATTAATAAAAGCTTGTTTAATGTAACTCCTCCAAATGAGCAAACGCAGATTGAATTAGCTAAGTTACAGCTAGCCCTGCAGGAGGCTCGTGTGAAGGAAGCTGAATTTCAAGCACGTGCTAAGGAGGCTGATGTTAAGGAGGCAAATGCTCGTATTCAAGAGGCAGAGGTACGGGCTCAGGCACAAATTGAGCTTGCCAGGATTCAGGCAGACCATGAGTATCGCATGAAACAAGGTGGAACTGGATCATCTTGCTCTGATGATTTTGATGTGGCTAAAAATGTTAAACTTGTCCCTCCTTTTAATGAATCTGATTTAACAAAGTATTTTCAGTTGTTTGAGAGGGTAGCTACAGGTTTTAATTGGCCTAAGGAGTATTGGCCAGTACTCCTTCAAACTGTTCTCACCGGTAAAGCTCAAGTAACTTATGCATCTTTGCCTCAGGATCAATCTGATAATTATGATGTAGTTAAGAGCTTGATTCTTAAGGCCTATGAGCTTGTTCCTGAAGCTTATAGAGTAAAATTTAGGACAACTTACAAGCAAGATAAGCAATCCCATGTTGAGTATGCAAGAATCAAAGAAGATTTGTTAGAGCAGTGGTTAAATTCTAAGAATGTGGATTCTGATTTTGACAAATTTAAGCAGATGATTTTGCTGGAGGACTTCAAAAGGTGTATTTATAAAGATGTAAGCCTATATCTTGATGAGAAAAGAATAGATAATTTGTCTGATGCTGCAGTTTTAGCTGATGAGTATGTTCTCACTCACAAGAGATATTCTAGAGAAAAAGGGAAAGCTGAGAGTAAGTACGTTGCCTCTACTCAGAGTACAGGTAACAGGAAAGAGAATAAAGATGATGTTTCTCAGGAAGTAAATACCAGCTTCACCTCTAGATTTCAGAAAAGTAAATGTACTTATTGTAGTAAGCTTGGGTCATACTACGGAGAGATGTTTCAGGAGACAGCGTGATGTGAACAAAAAGGAGTCTTTAAATATTCAGTCAATTGGTCTAGTGTCCACTCTTGAGAGTTCCCAGAATTCTTTAATTGAGTTAACTGAACCTGCTTTGAGGGGTAACTTAAATTCTCATGATGGAGCTCCTCTTTTGAGCAGTAACGTGGGTGACACTCTCAAGAGTTCATGTGCTAATTTCCTGTCTGATGGTTTTGTCAGTCCTCTGGACAGTAATGACAGGAAATCAGTTCAAATATATCGTGATACAGGTGCTTGCCAATCCCTTATGCTGACCAGTGTTCTAGGCTCTAATGTTAATTCCTCTGATGAAACTGTAATCTTACAAGGTGTAGGGAATAATTACTTCTCCGTCCCTCTGTGCAGAGTGAATTTAGAGTCTGGTTTTGTTAATGGTTCTGTTATGGTTGGGTTGGTTGAGACACTCCCAATGTCAGGTGTAACTTTCTTACTTGGAAATGATATTGGTGGAAGCCAAGTGTGTCCAGCTCCTCAGTTGTCTAGTGAGCCAGTGGCTGCGGCCCAGGATTGTGATGTCCCTGATGTTTTTCCCTGCATGTGCTGTCACTAGGGCTAAGTCTAAAGTTACTGGTGATTTAGAGGATAATGATGATGATGATGTTATCCTAGCTGACACTTTTCTTGCTAATTTGGACCACTCACCAGATGAGGCAGTACCCCGTAGTGTTGATAATTTGTCTCGTCAAGAGTTGGTTGAGTTGCAGGTTGCTGACCCTGAGTTGAAAGGTCTAGCTAACTCTGCTTACAGTGAAGAAGAGTCAGCCGGTGCTTCTACATGTTATTATGTAAAGTCAGGGGTACTTATGAGGAAGTGGAGACCCCCAACAGCAACAGCCGACTGTGAATGGGAGGTTGTACATCAAGTTGTCATCCCTCGTGTTTGTAGGCAGGATATCATTAGAGTGGCTCATGATTCCAGTTTGGCAGGACACCTTGGAGTGAGGAAGACTGTGGCACGCATTTTGAAACACTTCTACTGGCCAGGTATCTTCAGGGATGTTTCCTGGTATTGTAAGTCTTGTCACACTTGTCAAGTTGTGGGGAAGTGTAATCAGACCGAAAAGGTTGCACCTCTAGTTCCCATTCCTCCTTTTGAGGCGCCTTTCACCCGTGTGTTGGTGGATATTGTGGGCCCTCTTCCTAAGACTTCTTCAGGATTTTCTTATGTGTTGACCATGATTGATATGGCTACTCGTTATCCTGAAGCCATTCCCATAGAAACATCTCAGCAAAGAACGTGGTTAAGGAAATGCTGGGGTTCTTCACAAAGTTTGGTCTGCCCAGGGAGGTGCAGTCGGACCGGGAAGTAATTTCATGTCAAACGTTTTCAAGCAGTCTCTGAAAGAGTTGGGCATCACCCAGATCACGTCTTCAGCTTACCATCCCCAGACCCAAGGAGCGTTGGAGAGATATCATCAAACACTCAAATCGATGCTCAAGAAATACTGTTTGGAACATCAGAAAGACTGGGATAAAGGTCTCCCATTCGTTGTGTTTGCCGCAAGAGAATCTCCAAATGAATCACTGGGCTTCTCACCTTTTGAACTACTGTTTGGCCATGAAGTAAGAGGACCCCTTAAGTTACTCAAGGAATGCTGGCTGTCGGAGGAAGATGACGTCAACCTGCTGGAGTATGTGATGAAGTTCAAAGAACGGCTGTCCACTGCTTTACAGCTGGCGAGAGAGAATTTAGGAGCTGCTCAGGAGAAGATGAAGACTTGGTATGACAAGAAGTCCAGGTTACGCCACTTTCAGCCAGGAGATCAGGTTTTGATTCTGCTACCAGTTCATGGGCAACCTCTTCAAGCCAAGTTTAGTGGCCCTTATTTCGTGGAGAAGAAACTCAGTGATGTCAACTATGTCATCGCCACACCAGATCGTAGAAAGAGCAAGCAACTATGTCACATCAACATGCTAAAGTTATATCACAGGCGGGACGAAAATAATCCAGTCTGCACTGTAGCTGTTCCACCCGAGTCTACAAGTGAAGTTCTCCCATGCAGCATGAGCCTGAGTGATAGTTTGGGGAAGAATCCTGATATCATGAATGATCTCCAGACTAAGCTTTCTCATCTACCTCCCAAGGAAAGGCAGGAGTTTTCGGCATTACTGCAGGAGTACCCGCAAGTGTTCCGTGCCACTCCAGGAAGAACTACTGTGTTGATGCATGATGTCGATGTTGGAGACGCAAAGCCAATTAAATTGCCTCCTTACCGTGTGAACCCAGTGAAAGTTCCTCTCATCCAGAAGGAGCTTGGCTACCTGTTGGACCACAAGATGATTGAGCCCTGTCAGAGCGAGTGGAGTTCTCCTGTCTCTCTAGTCCCTAAGCCAGGTGGGTCACATAGGCTTTGCATCGACTACAGACGTGTTAATCAGATAACTAAAACAGACACTTACTCTCTCCCTCGTGTAGAAGATTGCATAGACAAGATCGGAAAGGCTAGGTACATATGTAAGTTTGATTTGTTAAAGGGATACTGGCAAGTACCTATGACTGAACGTGCTAGGGAGATCTCATGTTTTGTAACACTAAGAAAGGCTTTTGCATGTTCTGTAATGCCGTATGGTATGAAGAATGCACCAGCCACATTTCAGAAGCTCATGAATGTTGTAACAGAGGGTTTGGCAGGGTGTGTTGTTTATATTGATGATGTATTAATCTTCAGTGACAACTGGAAAGATCATCTATGCCATGTCAGTAAATTTCTTGACCGTTTAGTTCAGGCTAATCTTGTAGCTAATTTATCAAAGTGTGAGTTTGGTCAAGCTAAAGTTCAGTACCTTGGGTATGTAATTGGTGATGGACATGTTGCACCACCAGGAGCTAAGGTTCAGGTTATAAGTGATCTTCCCAGACCTAAAAGTAGGAAAGAGCTACAAAGATTTTGGGAATGGTAGGTTATTACAGGAGATTTGTTCTTAACTTTTCTATTCTTGTATCACCACTTACAGACCTACTGAAAAAGGGAGTTGAAATTGTCTGGACCGATAACTGTGAATCCTCTTTCAACAAACTTAAAGCTATTCTATTAAGTCAGCCAGTGCTCGCTACTCCAAATTTTGCTAAGCCTTTTAAGATGGCTGTTGATGCAAGTGATACAGGAGCTGGGGCTGTTTTGCTGCAAGAGGATGATCAGGGTATTGAACATCCTGTATCTTATTACAGTAAGAAGTTCACTCCACCTCAAAAGAACTACTCAACTATTGAGAAAGAGCTTTTGGCCTTGATTTTGGTTTTACAGCATTTTTCATTTTATTTGTGTTCTGGTTTTGACCCCATAGTCATTTATACCGATCATAACCCACTGAAATTCCTTAGTAAGTTTAAAGATAAAAATCAGAGATTGACAAGATGGAGTCTACTTCTTCAGGAGTATTCATTAGACATACAACATGTCAAGGGGAAAGAAAATGTTATTGCAGATTGCTTATCCAGACTTTAGACAGATTGTTTTAGAGTAATAAGAAATTTCCTTTGTAAATTTCTTTTTTTCTTTGTGGGGAGGTGTTACATAGCCTATGATTTCATCATCCTTTGTGTAATTTTAACGCACAGTATGCTGCATGTTTGATCACGAGCGTGTTCTGCCTCAGTCCCCCCTTCTACCGTTATAGTAGAGTAAGTCGTCCTTTCTGTTATTCAGTGCGGGATTGTCGACCGTTTGTCCCCATCGCTTCATTTGCGCGTCCTTATTACAAGTTGTGTCGGGCTCTGCTGGCCCCTATATAATGAGCTCAGTCTCTGCATCATTGCCACTTAGATCTGCTCCTCATTTTGTTCACATCTCTGTCCTCCCCTGTACAGATATTATTATTGTGAGTGCTCAAGAAGTCTCCAACCATCTAGCAGCTGTGTGTAATTTGAGTATAACTGTTAATGCATTTTTCTTGTACTGTATAGCATAAGTTTAATTTGTAGGCCTAGTGAAGTTTTTGTAATTCATGTAGGGTTCTTTATGTCAGTCATTTTTGATAATAGTTTGTATCTGTAATTATTTATCTGGCATTCACTGAGTATTATCTGGTATCTCATTTTATCAGGGCTGACTTAGATAAATTTACTCTTGCTAATTTTGTGTTAATAGAGGCTATTGCAGTTAACCATATATTTAACCTGTTTATTTGCCATTACATTATCCTTATGAGTTCTGAATGTTTTGTTGTTAGTTTGTGCATTAAACTTTAACTTGTAATTTTACCTAACTCTTTTGTTTTGAACCTGGAACTTTACGGGACAGTAGTGACTCTTCGTATTCTCACTTAAAGTGTACATTATCTTTCTCTGTTCCGTAACAATATATATATATATATATATATATATATATATATATATATATATATATATATATATATATATATATATATATATATATATATATATATATATATACACACTATATGTTTCCACTTTCTAGAATGATGCCTGTAAAGTGTCAAGTTCAACCTGTAAAGCAACGCCCACTATGGAAACCACTGATGTAAATGAACTCTTAAGACTCTCCTACCTACATGTACGTACTTCCTAAGATAAACAAAAGCTTTTAATGCTAGCCAGCACGCAATAAAAAGGCAGCTCGATACTCAAGTTAAGTGAACAGTGGGCTGGGAACATATTTACATTTACACCCTTTAAGATACCTAGTAAATTACTGTGATTATTTTACACACACACACACACACACACACACACACACACACACACACACATATATATATATATATATATATATATATATATATATATATATATATATATATATATATATATATATATATATATATATATATATATATTTCACTCAAACGTATTGAGGCTAAATACAAATTATTTTTGATTTTACGATATTAACCTTATAATTTTTTTTCATTAATTGTAGTTGATTTGGAGGCCCCCTCAGAAAGTTTAGGGGGACGAGGGTCCCCCGCTGCCCCCCCCCCCAAATGACACCCCTGGTCTCCAAGTAAATCCGCCCCAGTGTCCAGTTAATCATGAAATCAGCAGTTTTACTACATACTACAGCATACGAGCATATAACCACACTACTTTTTATTATTGTGCTTTACATCTTTCAGTTATTCTAGAAAATAATGTTGATGCAGGTAGTAATATACATGATTCCAAGCCAGCCATTCTTCCATCAAGTCATATTGTTACGCATATGTTTTATTCCACTGTTCAGACTCATTATCTGGTCATAGTAAGGGCAGTCCTAATATTGAACCGTATTACCTCATACCTTTTCAGGAGGTACTGTTTTACTTTAAAGTTGTGGACACGCCATATCATAAATTATTGTGTTATTGTCAAAGACTGTCGAAAAATTGTCACATGTTACTCATAATGTTCAGTAATATAATGGAAACTTCTCTATCAATGACACTAAAAAATTACATTCATCAGAACTTAATAGTCAGTTTCATCTCACAGTTCAAATAAGTCGCGGTTGCATGGAATTCGATGAGCCTTACCTATGCTATAGGAATGCGTCTCCTTGGTTCCTACGTAAATTTACACTCAAGCCTGACTACTCGTAGACTTGACCATCAACTATTGAAAATGGGTATCGGATCTTCTACAGGTGAGAACAAAAACGCGGAAGCTAGCATAATGTCAGTCAATGGGCCATATGGTTGTCTATTACAATTTACAAGTACTCTGATAAGATATTCGTAATATGATATGTTTGATATTATTTTTGAGCAGACTTGAACTTTAATTGTTCCAGCATTATATTTATGTATATATGAAAATGTATGAAACATTAACTGACATTTTAGTTAGTCATATCTGGAATTTAAAAGTATTGTTCAGCTGCAGCACTTTCATGGACTCAAGTCCTGTTACATATGTTAAATAATCCCCGTTCATCCATTTACACAGTTTGGTAACGTGACAAACCTTCGAGCGCCATGGGGTGTTGGGGTATTTGAAGTGGTAGCAGACAACCAGAACATTAATGTAACACAGTTCCGGCTTTCCCAGGTGATCACCCAAGCCCGCCAGGTAGGCCAATTTGTTACTGCTGAGGTGGGAAGGCCAATTAGGTTACTACTGAAGTGAGTAACTGGACAGGTCACTCTCCAGCTACCACTGAGGTGGGTAACTGGAGAAGTCATATACAGAATTATGAAATTCTAAGACTTTAGTCTACAATAGCATCATTAAAGACCAAAAAGGAACAATTGTGATGCATGTTTTTAACGCCACATGGCGTCTTGAATGACTAAAGTCGCTAAGAACTTAAAGTTTTGGCTGCTTAATCTTTAAGAAAGTTCCCGTAGTATTGTAAGAAAAAATAATAATATAAAGATACCACCAGTTGCGACTGAAGTCCTGGTCCGTGACGGTAGTTGTGGTGAGTGATGACCCAGTGTTCCTTGACACCTTTGCCAAGTGGTCCCTCAAAGGACGCCTCCTGGTGTGGACAACAAAGCTCCTCGTCCTCACCCGCCTTCCTCTCCACCGTCTCGATGACATCCGCCACACACTGTCCATGACCAACTCACTGCTGCTTCAGCTGTCTAACACTCCAACGATCAAGTGAGATCTACTTTTATATAAAAATATACCATATATATATATATATATATATATATATATATATATAATGTGTCCGACTCTGGGCATAGGCTTCACATCCTGATCCCAAGGCCAACTAGTCCACCAACATAAAATACACCTCCACATGTCACCACTTGGCAATAACACCTACCGTTCATGTTGAGTACATGCTAGGGCAATTACATACAGGTCTGGTGTATTGGAACTAACAGGGGTGGTTTTACACCATGTTGTCCGGTAATATGTTTGATCATTTAAATCCGCATTTTATGAAATTCAAACCCTTAAACTGTTCCCTGCCCTTCCTGTGACTCGAACCTATGTCCATTAGGACTGCAGTACACTTATTTTGCCCATATATTTCAACATACATATTTTTTTGTTCATTTACATATTGCGGATATCCCTAGAGGTAACACTGGTTATTATCACAATAGGTGTTAAAGATAGATAACCCATGAATGTTAGAGAGAGAGAGAGAGAGAGAGAGAGAGAGAGAGCAATCCAGCCATCATCTAAACCTATGTTGCCCCATGAGGAGCATAGAAGCCCAGGGCTAGGCAAGTTCGTCCTGACATTTAAGATGAGAATGGCCAGCCTCACTCATCCATGAGTGGCATTACATGAGCAATAAAACCTCAACCAACCCTTGGATATGAATGGAAACAGGCTGAATCCTGTTGGGCCCATCCCGATGTTTTCTGGGCAGTGGTACACCCCAGTCCCGACTTTTTTGGACCTTTTTTTTTTTTTGGCTCAAGCATCCGCTTTTGGTGAGAAACATCGAAAATTCATAGAGAAATCGCTCACCTGAGGTTTAAAATACTCGATCCAGGTAGGAGTACGTCCTTACCTTACAGGGTTTTCTATCAGGCTGGCTACAAAGAAAACGAGTTCAATGGGAGGATAACTATTCTACACCACTCATAAACGGTATTTATTTATTTATTTGGTACGAATTTATATGTAGTACGAGAGTATATTGGTTTTCAAACGGTAATATAGGCATTATAAGCATTGTTTCATTCACTAAATCATTACCATTCCTGACCTTTTTTTGCCACATTACCTGATTATCATTTCTGACTGTAATGTTTGTCCTCCACATTGTCATCGATTGGGGAATCACTCTGGCCCTGAATTTCGTACCGTGGCATGACATGGCTTTACTGGCCAGGTCACTGATAACAGGTGAATTGCTGAGAAAAGGTCATGCAGGGGGAGGGAGGAGGTCATGCTGGGTAAGGCATTGTCCCTGCCTGGCATCTTGTAGAGGAAGGTGTCCCGTGTATACTTGCCAAAAATTACCCGCGAAAATTGAAAATTGTGCAAATTAGGGACCTTGCAATGTCCTTTGCAATGTTGCCGCGTTAATCTACGTCTCCAGGATATGAGTGCACATCATGTGAGGACGTGAATTCACGTCTCCGGGACGAGCGGGTTTACCTATTAAACCACTAGATGCCATAAGTTGGTTATATGGATACCACCCAGCATAGGAAATGGTTTCCTGACATACAGGAAACTATTTGGCTTGTCAATTAGTGTAGAGTCACCCTCAGAAAGAAGGAAGAGGAAAGCATGAAAGAAAGAAAGACATAAGAAGAAAGAAGGAAGGAAGAGAGGAAAGGGCAACCACCCAAGAGCAGCACTACATTGAGTGAGTGGATGGTGAGTGCCCCCACCTGCAACCATATAACTGTCTGTCAGTCTATCTATCTATCTATATATCGTTGAGCAGCGGGATTTGCCAGATAGATTATGCTGGAGAATTCCGGATGTTTCTCAGACCGTAGTTCCATTATAAGTCAGAGTTGCCAGTTAGCCTGCTGTTGTAAGCGTAGATATTTTGTAAATTGTACATTAATTTTTGTGCTCTGTTTTTCTATAATGTTTTATTTATTTGATTATTAAATTATGTACTTTCATCTCAGTTATTTAGAGTGTTAAGTAGTGTAAGAAAACTTTGGCATGTTTTGGACGTCTCCGAGTTGGTAACTGTTGCCGGTCGAGAGTGTACTTGACGTTTTGAGAGTAATGCAAGCTATGTAAGGATAGGGAAGAGACTAGAGCAGTTTCAGTCGGTTTTTGGTTCAATTTGAGTGTAGTGCAGTGTCGGTGTAGTGTGAGTGAACTTTGTATATCATCGGTACTTATGATAATAGTGAAGTGTTGTTGTGAAGCATTAAGTGTAATTGTAGTGAGTAAAGTCTGTATATCTTCGGTATTCGTAAAAACAGTGAAGTAAGGTTGGCAAGCATTAAGTGTGTTATGAAAATAAACACAATGAACTTAGGCAGTGTTTATTCACAACGCCTCAGCTGGTCTTGTTGCACACAGAAAGGCTGCCTCTGGGAAGAACAACTCACTTGGAAATATCCTTACTATACTGTACTACTCCTGTTGGAGCCTGTGGCAGTGTGGGATGGAGCCCTAACAATATATATATATATATATATATATATATATATATATATATATATATATATATATATATATATATATATATATATATATATATACAGCAAAATCTCAAATTTTGACGGATTAGAATTTGATGATTCGACTTTAGATGCATTTTGAAGTGGTCTGCCTACCTCACTTTTCGATGCAAAATCGCTAATTTCAATGCTGCCACGGGCTTCATAAGCAGAAACAGTCAAAGATCATCACCTTCTTCAGGCCAATTACTAGGGTGTTGCAAGATATAACCATCCAAGAGGGTGAGGAGGAAGATGTTGACACTGCAGATGTCCAGATACTCAAGGATGATTTTCATTTTGAGGAATTTGGGTTGGATACCTCCACAGAGGAGGCCACTTTAACTAAGTGGTCCACCCCTGCCACACAGCACCAACACCAGCCACCCAAGTGATAATACGTATTCCATAACCTAAGGTTAGTACTGTACTGTACAGTGTGCTGTAACTACTGTAATAAAAACTGTATTCGACACTACAGTAGAGTATGGTAATACAGTGCAGAACTACAGTTACTTAACCACATTTAAAATTCATAAAGTTTACAGGGAGTGTGGGCAAAAAATCATGATTTTACATAGTGAAGTTGGGAGGCCCTGGACCCAAATTGATTTTTTGCATAAGAAGTTCAGTTCAAATTTCGATGTTTTGAATTTAGATGCGGTTTTTTGGTATATATATATCCATCGAAATTTGAGATTTTACTGTATATAAATAAATATATATATATATATATATATATATATATATATATATATATATATATATATATATATATATATATATATAGCCTCTGTGGTACAGTGGTAGAGTGTGTATTTCATACACGGGTGAACCAGGGTTCACGCCCCACCAGGGTAATAAACTTTGGGAGTCTTCACTCGGCCACGTACTGCATTGGCGGACACAAGGGGTGCTGTAGTTGAACCAGTGTCGCTTACTATAACATATGCTTGCACCCAATCAGCTTGCGTGGCCGAGTACACTAGGTTCACAGACTACACACACATCCAAAGCCACTCAAACATTAATTTCATTTACAAGCACTTCTCACCCTACATACAATCTCTATCAGACAGCCTAAGCCACTTTGTAGAGATAAATTGGCTGTATCGTCCTGACTTCGGTCGGGATAGGCCAGTCCTGCAGTGGATTCTCAAACGGCTGATGATGATGATATATATATATATATATATATATATATATATATATATATATATATATATATATATATATACTGTATAGATAGATATATAGATATACATATATACAATATACATATATATATATATATATATATATATATATATATATATATATATATACTATCACGTCCCGAGCTATTTCACACCTCCGACATCCCCCAAACCCGAGGTATCTTTGAAAAAAAAATTTTTGGCTAAAACTTCTGCTTTTGTTGAGAAACAAAGAAAAATCACTAAGAAAGGGCATACCGTGGTCCATAAGTGGTCGGAACAGGTTAGGTCCCCCGCGCCAGGTATCGTATTCTGTCGCTGACATGTGAGGTGCTCACGTTTTCTATGGTAGGTAATTTTGGGAGAAACCACAAAGAACACCTCTAGATTTATTGAATTTGAACTAATAAACAATAAGAATAACAATATAATGACATATATATGAAAAATAAGCATTGTACCTTAGCACGAGCATAGCGAATTTGGTCAGAGTGGTAACACGCTATGTGCTAAGTTTCTTGTTTCAGTCAACATATCATTTTTTCTACTTGTATACTACTGTTTCAATGCCATTTTACCATTTTGTACTGTATGTAAATGTTTTCAGCTGTTTTCGTTCATTACAATGACATGTAGCATAACTACAGCGCACTTCTGCTTACTCAGCGCACTCACTACGACTTGTATCTCAACATACCATATTGTTTTATCACTTTCATAGTAATGTTTTCTTTATATTGAACCTTTCCTCCACCACTGTAAATGTTTTCAATTATTTACATTTATTAAGAGGGCATTTATTGAAATGCTAGCACATATTCTAGTAGCAAGCACAATCTCTAAAACTCGTGTTTCAACTTCTACTTTATTTCTTCACTCCCAATATACTTCCCCATTTACATTACACCCGTTTACACCCTATATTGCACTATACATATTTACGGGCCTTATTTATTAAATTGAGCATCAGAATATCGCGCCAAAATACCCTCGCAATGAATGTTTCGACTAAGATAATACTCGTACGCTCACATGCTAATTTTCCACTTATATTACGCCCATTTCCACTTGTATATTCCTATTTACATATTTACGGGCCTTATTTATTCCACTGAGCATCAGGAAATCGCATCTATATACACTTGCGAGGAATATTTTGACTTAGAAAATAATTTCAGCACTTACAAAACTTTCAATTTATATTACACCCGTTTGCATTTTTCATACAAATATTTACATATTTACGGGCCTCATTTATTCCACTGAGCGTCAGAAAAGCGCATCTACATACACTTGCTGGGAAGGTTTCCACTTAGAAAATATTTATGCCCTTACAGATTTTTCCATTTATTATACATCCGTTTCCATTTTCATACTACTATTTACAGATCTGTGGGCCTTATAATTACACTGAGCGTCTGTTTGTCGCATTTATTTCTAAGTATCAGGGTCATATCGCATTCACACCATATCAGAAGTGCATCAAGATGTGATACTCACTGAAACAAGGGTGAATGCAGAGACCCACGTCACACTCAATGCGATGGTAGCGGGTGTCTTTTCTCTGAGTGGTGGGTCTCACCCGGGAATTGCTACACACATAACACCTGCGTTGGGGCCTAGATCTATTTGGCTGGGGAGGTATAGGAGTGGGGAAATGGCAGGCAGATATTCTTAGAGGAGTTTGGGCGGTAGGGGCAGTGTGTGTGCGGTGTTGGGGCCTTTCAACCGCATACCGGCCAAAAATCTCACGTGTGAGCTCCCTCACAAACCCTTCAAAGGTTTCCTGAACTCCTGTTGTCATGGCATGCAGGTGGTGGCAATTCAGGGCAGTTATATCTAGCAAGGGAAAGAAGAGCTTCTTGCACAACTTCATCGTGGTCCTGGCACACTCGACAGTGGATATCATGGAGTCTGACTGGTCCATCAGGCTCATGTTGATGTTGTAATCGAGGACGCACTCAGGTTTCCATATGTGGTGCCTGTTCTCGCTCTGGTAATCCACGGACTCTGTATGGTGTATCAAGGGACGGTGAACCGTGGACAAGATGCTGACTTCTCTATTGTGGTTCCACACTGTTGCTAGTATATTGTTTGCCTGGAAGAAGACAACCTCATTTCTGTCAAGTTTCCGCCCCACCTTGACCATGCGATGCCGGTTCACCTTGACAGTACCACAGATTCCCGTGTCATGCCTGTGTAGATAACGAGCGAGAAGAAGGCTAGTGTACCAGTTGTCCAGGTAAAGGACGTGACCACGATGAAGGTAGTCTTCTATCATTGTCTTTACCACTGCTCCAGACAGTCCACTACCCCGATCTTCTATTATTTCTGTCTGTGCACCGGTGTACAAGACTATGTCTTGCACATAACCAGTCCTACAGTCACACATAACAAAGATCTTGAACCCATAACGGTGCCTTTTGCTGGGTATGTACTGCCAAAATGAAATATTGCCTCTCCACAACACGAGACTCTCGTCTATGACGAGGTCTCTATAGGGATAAAATGTGGAACAAAATGTTTGCCTCAAGTGATCAAAGACCAACCTAATTCGCCTCATCTTATCTGTGTCATTTGCATTTGCAGGATCATCAGCATTGTAAAAGTGGAAGCGACTTAGAATTTGCTGAAAGCAATTATGGCTCATGACTTTGCCAAATATTGGTGTCAGCATAATTGGGTCCCTTGACCAGTATGCCTGAATTCTGTTCTTTCGTACAATACTCATCACAAGTACCAGGGCAAAAAATAAAAAGATTTCTGCAAGGGAGACTGGGTAATCATATTTGATAGAATGCCTGCTCCTTGTGCCCAATCTTTCACTCTCACATCGCTGGCTACTAGCGAAACGGTTTGTCTGGTCCACTATTTCCTCCACAAAACCCTCACTGAAAAAAAGGTGGAAAAAATCCAGCCTAGTGGAATTAGGGTGAATTCCGGGAGCAGTGCAGCCAGCATGCCCCTGCTCAGTGAAGGGGTGAATGATGGGAAAAAAATCACTCCCATCCTTCCAATTCCAAGACACAAATCCCTTATCCCCATCGTCCCCATCGTCGCCTTCGTCTGGGTGGGGAGGAGATGCTGGTGGGGGAGGTTGGGGAGGAGTGTGGAGGGCTTCCCTACTCGGACTCCTTTTCCCTTGGCCTTTACCCTTTCCCTTTCCCTTACCCTTACAGCCTTGTGGAACATTAGGGGGCTGTGGGGATGAAGTCTAGGAATATTGGGGAGCATAAGACGTGCTGGGGAGTGGTTCCTCCCCACTTTCCCCCTCCATCACAACCCAACGTGATTCATCACGCACCCTCACTCGCCCACATGATACTCCCTGCCGCCTCACACCACCACGGGAGAGCGATGACTCACTCCTGCCAATCTCACTTTCCATACTCGCCCCTGCGCTTTCCCTTTCACTCCCCACTCCCTCCATGCCACTTCCACCCTCCCCAAACAAAAGACTAGGCCCATACCTGCTTGTACGACGTGGTGTGCACTCAGGGCCGCGATGTGTGATAATCTCTTGGCCATACCACATGGTAGCACGTCCCATGGCTTTGTCCTCGTCCTCGTCCTCGTCCTCGAAATCGGGCTCCACATCACGTGGGGGCTGCCGAGAGGATGTTGCACGTTGTTTTTGTGCAGGCTGGCCCTCTCTAGCAGCACGATAAGTCACGTAGCGCCGCTTCCTGGGGGACGGGACCTCCTCATCACTGCTGCTGCTTTCAACCTCCTTTGGTTGGACATAATCTTTGTCCACAACCTCATCGTCCAGTGGGGAATCACTGTTGCCTGTGAAGGCATCCAGGGTGGCTTGGATTTCCTCCTCCAAGAGACCTCTATGCGCCATGTCTGACCAGGGCCACTGCTAACAGGTGAGTGACCGAGCCAAGGGTGAGCGTGGGTTGCGCAGGGTCGCTGAGTGTCCCCACCTGGTGGCAGGTAGGGGAAGGTTGAGCGACCCTACGTACCAAAAATTAAGCGCAAATTTTGAAAATTGTGCAAATTATGCACCTTGCAATTGCGCGACGTACCAGTACGTCGACGGAACTGGCAATTACAAAATGTTGCAACTTAGTCATACATCGATGGGACATCTCAGGATATATATATAGTATATATATATATATATATATATATATATATATAGAGAGAGAGAGAGAGAGAGAGAGAGAGAGAGAGATGGAGATCTGTCTCCCTTTTGAGCCCAGTGTCCTCAGTGTAAGACAGAACCAGAAATTTTCAAAAGTTAATAAAGTAGGGAACCCCCAAGTAGGGACCTGTGAGCTTTGCGACTATGAGCCGATAGGCGAGGGTGGTATGCTTCGTACCCTTCCAGTACAATCCCTCGCCCAGGGACTCTGGAAGCCAATGGGATATATATATATATATATATATATATATATATATATATATATATATACATATATATATATATATATATATATATATATATATATATATATATATATATATACAGGGTTTTTCAAAAGTTGCTCATTATTTTTTAAAATTTATTCAAATTGCAATTACATGAGGAACCAAATGACAGTTTGGTTGCTGAGTCTTGGATCCGTGAGAATTTTTGTGACATCAAACTTGGCTTCATAAGTCTACTGGAAAGTCACTGGTATACCTCAACATGGGCGCCTCCTTTTTCAAAACAAGCGAGCCACCATTTTACGCATTCTTAGCCGAATTGGACAACATTTCAGGAGAAACAGAAGCACATGCACTCCTGATTCGTTCTTCTACTATGGAGCGTTCTCACGGCTTGGTGGCGTACACTTTTGCTTTTAATGTAGCCCCACAAAATGAAGTTGCATGGTGTAAGATCCGGTAAGTGAGCAGCCCATTTGATGAGACCATGGAGACCAATCCACCGATCTGTGTACTGCTCATTTAGAAATGAGTGAACCTCATGCAAGTAATGAGCAGGGACACCATCTTTCTGGAAAATGACTTCTTGCATGTCAGCTACAACTGACGGTTGGGGGATGCAGAACACTTGTAGCATAGGGAGGTAATTGTCTCCACTGATGTTCACGGAATATCCATCTTCATCCCCAGAGAAGAACAGACCAATCAGCCAATCAGATGAGATGGAACACCAGATGACCAATTTTGGCGTGTCCCTTTCATGTTCACGGATTTCCACAGGGTAGTGAGTTCCCCAGATGAGGGTGTTGTGCCGATTGATGCAACCGGAAAGGTGGAAGAGAGCTTCGACACTGAACCACATGTGCTCCAGGATCGATGGGTCTCTTTTGTAGTGATGCAGCAGTGTCTCACACATCTCCATCTGGCAATCGTACTCTTGAGGTTCCAGCTTCTGAACTACCTGGATCTTGAAAGGATACAGATTGAAAGCACGCCGCAAAATCTGTCGGATAGATGTCACGCCGATGTTCAGTTCCACAGTTGCTCACTGAATGGACTTTCCTTGACTTTTAGCAAAAGCCTCACGGACAGTTTTGACATTCTCCTCACTCCGCCTACTTTCAGGCCTTCCTCATCAAGGTTTGTCCTTAACGGATCGGGTCTCCATAAACTTCTGGTGGGTGGCGATGATGATGTTCCTTTCCAGTGCATAATACTGTCTGTAGACTGCCCGGAATTGTCGCTACACTTCAACCACAGACTGAAAAACCTCCCGCCATGCAGTGATTTTACGCATTTGCTCTAGAGTCAGCATGGTAGAAGAAGAAAACGGTGCAAAACTTCAAATGTACACAAAATTTCTCAGCTACAGAGTAAGAGTTCATTGCAAGATGAACGTCATTGGTATATTACCTGCAAAGAAAATTGAAAATCAAATTAGTGAGGGGCTTTTGAAACACCCAGTATATACATATATATATATATATATATATATATATATATATATATATATATATATATATATAAAATATATATATATATATATATATATATATATATATATATATATATATATATATATTCACACATGCACTAATAGCCATTAAAAATAGTCCGTTAAAATAGCCATAAAAATACCCACTAAAGAAGCTACTAAAAATAGTTAATAAAGTGCAAATATATCAATAAAATCGAAATTTATACATTAACATACTTTTTAATAACTATTTTTAGTAACAGACTTTCATGGCTGATTTTAATGGTTCTTTTAGTCGTTATTTTTGTAGACAGTTTTAACTGGCTATTTTTTTCTGGCTATTTTAATGAAAATTTTATTGACTATTTTAGTGACTATTTTCAACAGTTGTTTTAGCGACATTTTTAGCAACTTTCATAATAACTATTTTAATGACTTTTTTAATGATTAATGACTATTTTTAACGATGACCTTTATTCGACAAATGGTTTTTAAATACTATACACAAATTTAGTACAGGACTCCTTTTTATGTGTGCATGTTTTTGGATGTTCTATAGAACGTTTCAATTTCCATTATATATACTGTATATATATATATATAATCAGCCGTCGAGGTCCACTGCAGGACCAGCCTATCCTACCGAAGCGGGGATGATACTGCCAATGTATCTCTACCCAGTGGCTTAGGCTGTTTGGTAGAGACTGTATGTAGGGTGAGAAGTGCTTGTGAATGTTACTGTAGTGGCTTTTGATGAGTGTGTGTAGTGTGTGAACCAAGTGTAATTGGCCCGCCTTAAGCCAACTGGGTGCAAGCATATTAGTATGCAACACTGGTTCAACCACAGCACCCTTTATGTCCACCAAAGCAGTCAGTGGTTTGGTGAACTCTTCCCAAAGTTTTTGCAACTCTGGCGGGAAGCACACACTGACATCCTTTCCCATTCACTCACTTCACACTCACTGACACGAGATCTCAGTCACTGATGAGCGAAAAAAGGTGCTGTATTTATTTTTTTTCTTCAGTCCGATAACAGAAATTTCGTATTTAAGATACCAAGTTTTACACGATTTTATGAAACTTACAAGGAAGATCCTCTTGTTTGAAAAGTCTCCTAAGCTGGATGAAAACGTCCCTCAGAGACAAGAATGAAGTAAAAAATCTGTTATTGGATTTAAGGTAGGAACTTTCATCAAGTAGATAAAGCTGCCTGCGCTTACTCTGAGTAAAACATACAAACCGGTTAATCTAGGTTTTTTAATTCGCTAGTTCCTATGATTTTTATCAACTGAACAGAGTTAGCCAACATCACCTATAGAAAAACATTGCACTTATACCAGTGAAATGATTAAGGCGGGGTACAATTTCATAGCAATCTTCCAGTCCTTTTTTGTTCAGTCATGAGCACAGAGGCCTAAGGCTAGACGACGCATTTCCAGTATTTGCGACGATAGGTTTCCTTCATGTCAAAAAAAACAAACAAACAAATGTCAACTGTCATCCTTTAGGCAAGCTTCGTTTCTGTCGTGTGCTATTTTCTACACTAAGCAGTGCTGATTCCTTTATTTTTTTTTTTTGCATTAACTTTTATTATTTAACAAGCGATTCTTTTGAAGACATTGTTCATTGTGATCACCTCTATGAGAATAATTAGGCCTAAATTAAGCAGTGCCTTTTGCTGAATGTATCTTTTGCCAATCTATGTCCATCTTACAATTGTCTGTCTATCCAGCTAAGGTGAGAGAGAGTGGGAGTATGTATAGGGTATATGCGAGTAAGTAGTTGGGAATGAGGGGGCAAAAGAGGATGTATGTAATGTTGTGTGCAAGAGATGGAAGGAAAATATAAAAGAGTATGGATCATCTGGTTCAAGGATTGTGTGGGTAAGATTGAAAGTAGGATTACAAAAGTGGGTGATTATGTGTGTGCATCCGCCAACGCAAGCTCGGTCAAGCAGAGTGAAAGAAGAGTTCTGGGCAAATGTGGAAGCATGCAAGGAAAAGTTCCAGCGAAATGAGAGAGTGTTTTTGAGTGGAGACATGAATGGAAAAGAAGGGAATGTGAGGGTGAATGGAATACCGATAGTTGGTGTGTGGGGTGTACCTGCAGAAGTGGATGAGAATGGCAGTGTCCTAAGGGACATTTGTTCAGGAAGGGGATCAGTGATAGCCAATACCCTCTTTAGACACAAAATGATCCACAGGTGTACATGGCGAGTGATGAGAATGGTGGGTGGTGAGCTCAATGAATGGAAGGCATTGATTGATTATAAGTTTGTGGATGACAGAATGAGAAGGTATGTAATGAATGCAAGAGCATACAGAGGTTGGGGGAGTGGACATCCTGACCACTCCATTATAGTGGTGAAAGCCAAGGTTCAAGTGCATTGGATGAATAGGAGAGAAGGACAGAAGGAAGTAGTCCAAACATGGAGGGTAAAAAGTTGCAAGAGGACGAAAAAAAAAAAAAAAAAAGGCAGAGTATATTACAGAAGTGGAGGAGCGATTGGGTAAATATGATTCTGACCAGATAGGGGAGGTGGAAGATGTGTGAAAGATATTCACAGAAGAAATCTGTGCAAGATGTGAGGTGGTATATGAGGTCAAGAGATGACGAAAGGGGGTGCAATGAACAGCATGGCTGAATGAGGAGATGAGACAAGGTGTGGTACAAAATAGGAAAGCATATTGTGCCTGGATGGGAAGCAGAGGCATGGATGGAGTTGAGAGACGGAAGAGAGTGTTATATGTAAAGAGGAAGAAAGAGGTGAAAAGACTAGTAAGAGAGGGTAAGAAGAGAGTGGATAAGGAATGTGGAAGGAACTTGACTGTAAATTGGAAGGAATGTATGAAAACGTCCAGGAAGGAGGTGAAGAGAGTTAGGATGATAAACAAGTTACTAGGGGATTGAAAGATAGAAGTGGTAGATTGACATTGGAGAAGGGATAAAAGGCGAGGAGATGAAGAGAACATTTTAAGGCATTGTAAACATAATGAATGAAAGCAAGTGACTGGGGAATGGCTAGGAGATGGAGGGAGGTGAGAAGAGTGGAAGTAATCAGTAGGATGGATGTAGTGGAAGCAATGAAGAAAGTCAAAATGGGGAAAGCCCCAGGATGTGATGGAGTGTGCAGTGAAACGCTGAACCTGAGGGAGAGATAGTAGTAGAATGGATATGGAAGACGTGCGGATTGGCCTTGGAGGAAGATGGAGTCCGGAAGATTCGATGTCAGGTATAATTACTCCTCTGTACATGGGAAAAGGGGAAAAAGAAGTGTGTGGTAATCACTGGGGCTTTTGTGTTCGTAGTGTAATAGGAAGAGTATATGGTAAGATAGTTATTGACAGAGTTAGGTAAATACTAGAGGAATTACTTGAAGAAGAAGAGGAGTTTTACGAAAGGAAGGGGTTGTGTAGATCGGATTTTCATCCTAAGGTCCTTAGTGGAAAAGTTTCTAGAGAGGGGAAAGAAGTAGTATGAGGGCTTCATGGATTTGGAGAAAGCACATGACAGAGTTCATAGACAAGGAATGTGGAAAATTTTCAGAATATATGGAATGAATGAGAAGTTGTTGATTGCCGTGAAAAGTATGTGTGAGGATGCTAAGGCTGCAGTGCGTGTGGATAGTGAAGTGAGTGAATTTTTTTATATGAATGTTGGATTGAAATAGGGATGCAATGTCTCCACTGTTGTTTATTCTGTATGTGGATGGGGTTATGAAACAGGTACAAAGTAACGCACTGGATGTTGGAGCAGCCCAAATGAGAGAGTGCAGCGTTTGGAAACTTCCTGTACTGTTGTTTACAGATGATATTATACTATTAAGTGAAGACGAAGGGGAATGCAAGGCTTAGTGAATAAGTTTGGGAGAGTGAGTAAGAAACGGAATCTAAAGGTGAATGTAGGGAAGAGTAAAGACATAGTCTTCGAGAGAAGTGAAGTCAGTGAATGTCCAGTGAGACTGAATGATGAGGAAATGGAAAATGTGAGTGCATTTAAGTACTTTGGTAGTGTGATGAGTAAGGATGGACGTTTGAAGGATGAAGTGCTTGAAAGGGCACAACAGGAAATAAAGGTTGCTCGCTCTTTGAAAGGAGTGATAAGAAATAGGGAAGTGAACATGGAAGTAAAAATGTTACTGCATGACAATATTGTGATACCATCTCTAATTTATGGAAGTGAAGCTTGGACCTCGTTGGAATGGGACAGGTCAAGAGTGAGAGGAACGGATATGAGTTATTTGAGACGCATGTGGAGTTACATGGAGAGAGAGAATGACAAATGAAAGTGAATGAGCTTTGCGGTGTGGATGTGGATGTGATAGAAAGGGTTATGAGAAATACATTGATGTGGTTTGGCCATGTGGAGAGGATGGAAAGTGAGAGACTAACGAGGAGAGTGTATGTGAATGAGGTGGACGGGAGAGAGGGAGGGGGAGGCCAAGGATGAGATGGCGGGATGGAGTAGAGAGGTATATGAGAGAGGAGGATATGAGCTAGGACGTGGGCAATTATTTGGCAGCGAACACAATGACGTGGAGGCTATCTGTATGTGGCTAACCCTTACGGGATGGACTGGTTGACGGTCGTGTACAAGGTCTATAAAGTAATGAATTGGTCACTCATAATCATCGGAATATCATAATTTTTTTCTCTCCGATGTATGCAATAATAATAGTCAAAGTTGAAGATATTCGTTCTTCATGAGAAACATTCACCCTCGGTGTGACGCCACGAACCATACCAAGGCCACAGCTGACCGCCACTCACAACAATGCTTGGGAATCATATTTCAGTACAAGTAAGTTTTGTGTGATTTTCAGCTGTTATTAGCATGCCAGCTTTGTAAGACTTAGTGCGATCGCTCTCTTAAAGATGAAGTATGCTATGTTTGTGCTTAAGAGAAGAGTTTTGTTGTTTTTAGAGAGACTAGTAATGACAACGAACCTCGTAACAACCAGGTACAGACGGCGGAATAAGTTCGTTTCCTTTTCCGTGGACTAAGGTGTTTGTAACATTGCTCGATGGAGAGCTATCCCCTCCTCCTTCCTTCCTCATAGTCCCACACTCCCGCCCAACCCCCCAACTTTTCTTTCCAACCCCATAACCCCACCTGATACCCTCCATACTCTCGCTCACAGCCAGCTTGGGGTTTCTGTACTTCAAGCACCTCTCTAAGTACGTGTAGTCCGAACAAGTAATAAAGGAATAGTACAGTATATATCATAAACCAAGTTAGGAAAAGGTTTACTACACTGTGTGTGGGAGAGAGAGAGAGAGAGTTAAAAGACTGGGAGTGACTTGTGGAGAGGGAGAGCAAGTGGAAAAATGAGAAATGAGAGGACAGTTAGGGAGAAAAAAAAAGGGGGGAGAGGCCAGGAGAGAACAACGGGAGCTAAGAAAAGAGACAGAGAGTAAGGAGAAGAGACAGTGAGAGGTAAAATGAGATACAAGCAGTGTGAAAGGGAAAGAGAAAAGGGCGATGTGAATAGAAAGACCAGGAGTCAGGGAAGTAGAGAGAAAAGGGGAGACAGCCGAGAGAAAATGGGAATGGAGCAAACATAGAAATAGGGATATCAAAAGGAGAAAGTGGGAAAGAGAGCTACGGAACGGAATACTGAAAAGGATTATGAGAGAAATTAGAAAAGGAGGCAAGGTAACAGGGAGGAGGAAGAAAGTGTGTTATTCTGGCAAGGACGCAGGGAAAGAACTATGCCAGATAAGACGAAAGCATTCAGGCTGAGTAGAACGAAAGGCATTCAAGTAAAAAGGGAGGGAGAGAAACAGAAATTTGCGGAGAGAAAGTAGAGATTAAGGGTGAGAAGAAAAAACAGGTTAATTTGGGGGGCAAGAAAGAGAAGGGGGATGATAAGAACGGAAGACACGGGGAGGAAGAGAGAGGGAGGGAGAGAAAGACAGTGGGAAGAGCGGAATCAAAGGAGAGATTTCTGGTGACAGGGAAAGATGGAGAGAGAGGAGAGAAAAAGAGCATGCAGTTATTACTGGGGGAAGAAAGCAGTAAAGGAAATGGATTTAATACAAGTAAAGAAATAGGGAAAGAATAATGGAGTAAAAAAGGTAAGACATGTGACAGATGAATAAAGTATGACAAAGTTGTGACACAGGGAGGGAGAAAGAAAAGATGCGTGAGGTAAGGAGGGAGTTACAGAGGGGGAGAGAGACGAAGGAAAGGAAAGAGAGAGGGAGGAAGGTAGGAACTGAGCAGATAGCTATAATGAAAGGGGAAGGAGGGGAAAGGAAACTGGGGATGAGACAAAGGATCCAGAGAGAGAGGGGGGGGGGAGTACGCAGACAGGCACAGACAGATAGGTCGACAAATATTCAGAAAGTGTGCATTTGTGAGTGTGTGTGTGTGTGTGTGTGTGCGTGTGTGTGTGTGTGTGTGTGTGTGTGTGTGTGTGTGTGTGTGTGTGTGTGTGTGCTTCCGTCCATACGTCACTCCTATAACACTTCCATTTTTTCACCTGCGTGTTTTCATCCTCTCTCCTTCAGTTTTTTCTCTCACTCACTTTTTTTTATCAGTATTTCTCCTGATTGTTTTTACCATTCCAAGTTTCTCTCTCTCTCTCTCTCTCTCTCTCTCTCTCTCTCTCTCTCTCTCTCTCTCTCTCTCTCTCTCTCTCTCTCTCTCGCAGTATTCTCTTCTTCCCCTTCTTTCCTTCTCTCTCATCTTTCCACCTCTCTTTCTCTTCCCCATCTTGCGTCATTTTACTTTCTCCCTCTCTCTCTCTCTCTCTCTCTCTCTCTCTCTCTCTTTCACTAGGAAGAAAGAGATTGTTCTCACAGTCTATATCTCCTTAATACGGCCTCTTCCTGAGTTGCTGTAGAATTTTGGTCACTTGAAAAAGACAGACGTCGACTTAAAAAAGTTCAGGAGACCAAGGTATCAGGTTCGCCTGAGGGCTGTGGGACTTTTTAAGTAGAAACTCGCAGACTACGAGATCAACTCATTAAAGTGTTTAAAATCTGAATGGGTTTCACAATCTTTACACTGAAAGTTGCTTACTCGTAACACGGACTCGGCACACAACCATGGTTGAAAGCTGTATATGAAAAAATTTTCCAGCAGAATTACGTGAAAACTTTTTCACGTGCAAGATCTGCTCCACATGGACCTGACTCAACATGGACGTTGTTAACACTACAGTAGAGAAGTTTAAAGGATTCATCGGCAGGATCTTACACTAGAATAAATGTGAATTGGATATGCATTCCCAGGCAAACAAGAAGTATCTCCACGGTATGGGCTGCATAGTCGTTAAAATCCTAACTGTTCCTTGTAACTCCTCTCTCTCTCTCTCTCTCTCTCTCTCTCTCTCTCTCTGTATGTGTGTGTGTGTGTGTGTGTGTGTGTGTGTAAAAGAGGTGTCTACTGCAGCAACATTTAATCACAGCTGATTTATTCTCTCTCTCTCTCTCTCACACACACACACACACACACACACACACACACACACACACACACACACATACAGTGTAGTAAACCTTCTCCTAACTTGGTTTATGATATACACTGTAATATTCCTTTATTAGTTGTTCGGACTACACGTACTTAGAGAGGTGCTTGAAGTACAGAAACCCCAAGCTGGCTGTGAGCGAGAGTGTGGAGGGTACCGTGTGGGGTTATGGGGTCGGAGAGAAAAGTGGGGGGTTGGGCGGGAGTGTGGGACTATGAGGAAGGAAGGAGGAGAGGATAGCTCTCCATTGAGCAGCGTTACAAACACGGAAAAGGAAACGAACTAATTCCGACGTCTGTACATGTAGCCCAACTCGGTAGCACATTGATTGGAGTTGATAAAGTTGTAATGATGTGATTTATGAACTGAATCAGTATAAGTATTACTATGTTCTGACTCCAGGGGCGTATAACCCTGAAATTGGGCGGTCATACATATGGAAGATGTCCCAAAGACCAATATATTTCATTTTTTCCTCCTTAGGCCTGCCCGTGTACACCTGGACCTCTGTGGAGTATTTGGTTATCTGATTTCTTTGTTTTATGTACTGGTAATGTTTGAACATCTTTGTGGTAACAGCCAGTCTGATCTGGAGAGTAAGATTTTCACATCCCTACCAATGACTTAAAGCCTAAGTTAGGGCTAATTTTACTTAACAGGTGACAGGTTAGGTTAAGCTATATATTTTAGGCTATTAACTCCCGCTGCACTAATTCTTATCAACCTGATTATCTTCCTTGATTCATTGTTTTTATTACTTTTCATTTTAATATTAAGTTAAATTTTTGTCATCAGGTCAAGTCTTTCTGAGCTCGAACTCTTCATCACTCTTGTCTTTTTGTAATTTATCCCATTTGGGTGGGTGTGAGGGTGGCGATGAGTCACCAGCACCGTGGGAGGTAAACAGGCATGAATCCACCATTCCTGGGCTACAGACGAGTATTAAATTACTAAATATGCTGTATCTGGCAACTGCAATGTTGCAGGGATTATCAGCAGCTCTGATGGTGCAAAAGGGAGACTCAAAGATCCCATGGAAACCACTGACGCTTACTTGTGCTTGAAATTATGGCGAGGAGACCAATCCCCTCCTATGGGAAGATCAGTGTAGCAAGGGGTGACCTGCATATCTGAATTACTAAGTATTCGGTATTTGGAAACTGCGGTGTGGCAGGGATTGGTAACAGCTCTGATGGTGTAGAAGGAGACTCATCATTCCCATGGAAACCATTGACGTTCCCTGTGCTTGAAATTATGGTGCGGAGACCCATCGCCTCATATGAGGCAATCAGCACAGCCGAGGGTGGTCTGCATATCGCCTTGCATGAGGCGATGAGCATGGCTGGGGTTAAAATTATTATCACCATTAATGGTCATACATACCTAATTAACAGAAATCTGGTCAAAAATTTTTGTTTAATTTGGCTTAATAAAAATTCAAGGAATCAGTGCAAAATTTTGCTAAAGTTGGGGAAGGCGATGGCTGAATTGGGAGAGAGGCGGCCTGCTGTTCTGATGGACCCAGGTTCGAATCCCAGCTGGGGCAGGGAACAGTTTAAAGATTTAAATTTCATAAAAGCAGAGTTTCCTGATCTACCAGATGACCCGCAGACATGTCATAAAAGTACCCCCGCTAATACTAATACACCAGTCCTGTATGAGACAGCCCTAGCATGTATTCAATATGGACGGTGGGTGTTAGCGCCGAAGTGGTGACATGTGGAGGTGTAGGAGGACTATTGGGCCTTGGGGTAGGGTACTGTCCCCGAGATATAGGCCCTGAAGCCTTTGCCCAGAGTCAGACACATTAAAAAAAAAAAAAAAAAGTGTTTCACCTCTAGTTTGATATCTCCCCTTGACAGAATTCTGTTTTGTGTAAATAATGATTTACAATGCAGAAACATTTATTTGTGTTTTAAATCAATATTGATGCAAAATGGAAGTCTGTCAATGTGTGTTGATAATATGAAAGGTAAATATCCCCTAACTTTGCCAAGTTTTAGTTCTGAAACCTTATTCTTTTATTAACAGTCCAGTTAACCCTTAGCTAGTGGCAGCAGTTGCTGTGAAGCGTCTAAAAAAAAAAAAAAGTCTTTGTTTAGACGCCCTCGACCACAGGATAGAAAAACACATATATAATTACAGCGCATTATGCAAGGTTTCAACATAATCCATATATAGACTCTACCACATGTTAGGTTTTAATATACTCTATATATAGACCCTACCACAATGTGGAACAGTTGCTATATTTCATTAACATATCAAAAAGGGTGTTGCAAGCATCTGGTTGGTGGAGTGGTATGAGTAAACTGTAGGCTTCTTTGCTATGCTTTGTAAAATTACCAAAACTAAATAGGTATACATCTCCCCAACATTAGTTTTCTTTCACATCAGATCTCTATTCTTTCTTATATTTTCCCTTTCCTCCTCTTTTCTTCACAGACTTTGGCAGCTTATTTTTATGTTTCTCTCACTCTATGTCCAATTATATCCCTGTCTACACAAGACATAAAAATCTCCAGTGGGTTTTGAGGATTTTGGGAAACTACTTTGACCTCTGTGTCTCCAGTAAATGGCAAACGTTCTCTGCTAACTGAAGAATGACTTAACCACCCAGCTGGAGCACTGTCATCATTGCCATCAACTTCTACACTTGACAAATTATCATATGGCTCCTCTGCAATCTCACTGAGACACTATCAGTGTCATCACAGTCACTATCCGATGTTGAATCATTAGTAATATCATCAATGTAATCATCATCCAAATCCTGATCTAGAATAAGTTTTATCTCGTCATCACTAATGTTCCTCCTTGTGTGGGACATGATTATGTCTTCATTATCCAAATGTCAAAAGAAAAGTAGAAATTAAGGTCTACTGGAGAAGCAAATGATTGTTCTTCCCCCCCTCAAAGAGCTGGGAACAGACTGTTTGAGTCACTGAGTGAGTAACCATACTGTATACAAGGCACCTGCCACCCGTATGTTGCACACACACCACAAAACCAGCCAGGAGACAGGACGTGTGTGCTGGGCAATCCCCAGGTCCTGTCCTCCCCCCTTACTATTTCTAAACCAGCTCATACCCCACTGACCGGGCTAATGTATAGCCTGGCCTGCATATATGTGCAGGAAATCTTTAAACAAACAAACAAACAACGTATGTTGCCTCGACTGACAGTCACCAGCTGATGAGTGTAAGTGTGCAGTATAGAAAGGTATTGGGCAGTTGCGGTCGATGGTGGTCTGTTGGACGAGGTCCTTCACTTTTTGTACATGTTATGTAAATACCTTATACCACCTCGTTTAAGCTGTTCTAATTAGGGCCGACAGATGACATATATGGAAATGTTCCTGACTCGTCTGGTTCCCTTTCATATATTGATGTCCCCTATATTAGGTTGTGCTTTGACTGGCAGTCACCAGGCGATGAGTTCAGGTATGTCATGTAGAAAGGCATTACATATCTGCAGTCGATAGTGTTCTGTTAGTCGAGGTATTTTTACCATTAGTGTAGGTTGTTACGGAACAGAGAAAGATAATGTACACTTTAAGTGAGAATACTAAAAATCACTACTGTCCCGTAAAGTTCCAGTTTCAAAACAAAAGAGTTAGGTAAAATTACAAGTTAAAGTTTAATGCTTAAACTAACAACAAAACATTCAGGACTCATAAGGATAATGTAATGGCAAAAACAGGTTAAATATATGGTTAACTGCAATAGCCTCTATTAACACGAAATTAGCAAGAATAAATTTATCTAAGTCAGCCCTGATAAAATGAGATACCAGATAATACCCAGTGAATGCCAGATAAATAATTACAGATACAAACTATTATAAAAAATGACTAACATAAAGAACCCCACACGAATTACAAAAACTTCACTAGGCCTACAAATTAAACTTATGCTATACAGTACAAGAAAAAATGCAACAACAGTTATACTCAAATTACACACAGCTGCTAGATGGTTGGAGATTTCTTGAGCACTCACAATAATAATATCTGTACAGGGGAGGACAGAGATGTGAACAAAATGAGGAGCAGATCTAAGTGGCAATGATGCAGAGACTGAGCTCATTATATAGGGGCTGGCAGAGCTTGATACAACTTGTAAGAGGGACGCACAAATGAAACCATGGGGACAGAGAGCTGAAAATCCCGCAAAGTATAACAGAGAGAACGACTTACTCTACTATAACGGTAGAAGGGGGGGACTGAGGCAGAACACGCTCGTGATCAAACATGCAGCAACTGTGCGTTAAAATTACACAAAGGATGATGAAATCATAGGCTATGTAACACCTCCCCACAAAGAAAAAAGAAATTTACAAAGGAAATTTCTTATTACTCTAAAACAATCTGTATATGGCATTACAGACCATGCAAAGGTCTTTCCTAATGTTACAAAACATGAGATCTCCCTAGCACGTTCAGTCATAGGTACTTGCCAGTATCCCTTTAACAAATCAAACTTACTTATGTACCTAGCCTTTCCGATCTTGTCTATGCAATCTTCCACACGAGGGAGAGGGTAAGTGTCTGTTTTGGTTATCTGATTAACACGTCTGTAGTCGATGCAAAGCCGCTGTGACCCACCTGGCTTAGGGACTAGAGTGACAGGAGAACTCCACTCGCTCTGACAGGGCTCAATCATCTTGTGGTCCAACAGGTAGCCAACCTCCTTCTGGATGAGAGGAACTTTCACTGGGTTCACACGGTAAGAAGGCAGTTTAATTGGCTTTGCGTCTCCAACATCGACATCATGCATCAACACAGTGGTTCTTCCTGGAGTAGCACGGAACACTTGCGGGTACTCCTGCAGTAATGCCGAAAACTCCTGCCTTTTCTTGGGAGGTAGATGAGAAAGCTTAGTCTGGAGATCATTCATGATATCAGGATTCTTCCCCAAACTATCACTCAGGCTCATACTGCATGGGAGAGCTTTACTTGCAGACTCGGGTGGAACAGCTACAGTGCAGACTGGATTATTTTCGTCCCGCCTGTGATATAACTTTAGCATGTTGATGTGACAAATTTGCTTGTTCTTTCTACGATCTGATGTGGCGATGACATAGTTGACATCACTGAGTTTCTTCTCCACGAAATAAGGACCACTAAACTTGGCTTGAAGAGGTTGCCCATGAACTGGTAGCAGAATCAAAACCTGATTTCCTGGCTGAAAGTGGCGTAACCTGGACTTCTTATCATACCAAGTCTTCATCTTCTCCTGAGCAGCTCCTAAATTCTCTCTCGCCAACTGTAAAGCAGTGGACAGCCGTTCTTTGAACTTCATCACATACTCCAGCAGGTTGACGTCATCTTCCTCCGACAGCCAGCATTCCTTGAGTAACTTAAGGGGTCCTCTTACTTCATGGCCAAACAGTAGTTCAAAAGGTGAGAAGCCCAGTGATTCATTTGGAGATTCTCTTGCAGCAAACACAACGAATGGAAGACCTTTATCCCAGTCTTTCTGATGTTCCAAACAGTATTTCTTGAGCATCGATTTGAGTGTTTGATGATATCTCTCCAACGCTCCTTAGGTCTGGGGATGGTAAGCTGAAGACGTGATCTGGGTGATGCCCAGCTCTTTCAGAGACTGCTTGAAAACATTTGACATGAAATTACTTCCCCGGTCTGACTGTACCTCCTTGGGCAGACCAAACTTTGTGAAGAACCCTAGCATTTCCTTAACCACGTTCTTTGCTGAGATGTTTCTAAGTGGAATGGCTTCAGGATAACGAGTAGCCATATCAATCATGGTCAACACATAAGAAAATCCTGAAGAAGTCTTAGGAAGAGGGCCCACAATATCCACCAACACACGGGTGAAAGGCGCCTCAAAAGGAGGAATGGGAACTAGAGGTGCAACCTTTTCGGTCTGATTACACTTCCCCACAACTTGACAGGTGTGACAAGACTTACAATACCAGGAAACATCCCTGAAGATACCTGGCCAGTAGAAGTGTTTCAAAATGCGTGCCACAGTCTTCCTCACTCCAAGGTGTCCTGCCAAATTGGAATCATGAGCCACTCTAATGATATCCTGCCTACAAACACGAGGGATGACAACTTGATGTACAACCTCCCATTCACAGTCGGCTGATGCTGTTGGGGGTCTCCACTTCCTCATAAGTACTCCTGACTTTACATAATAACAAGTAGAAGCACCATCTGACTCTTCCTCACTGCAAGCAGATATAGCTAGACCTTTCAACTCAGGGTCAGGAACCTGCAACTCAACCAACTCTTGACGAGACAAATTATCAACACTACGGGGTACTGCCTCATCTGGTGAGTGGTCCAAATTAGCAAGAAAAGTGTCAGCTAGGATAACATCATCATCATCATTATCCTCTAAATCACCAGCAACTTTAGACTTAGCCCTAGTGACAGCACATGCAGGGAACACATCAGGGACATCACAATCCTGGGACGCAGCCACTGGCTCACCAGACAACTGAGGAGCTGGACACACTTGACTTCCACCAATATCATTTCCAAGTAAGAAAGTTACACCTGACATTGGGAGTGTCTCAACCAACCCAACCATAACAGAACCATTAACAAAACCAGACTCTAAATTCACTCTGCACAGAGGGACAGAGAAGTAATTATTCCCTACACCTTGTAAGATTACAGTTTCATCAGAGGAATTAACATTAGAGCCTAGAACACTGGTCAGCATAAGGGATTGGCAAGCACCTGTATCACGATATATTTTAACTGATTTCCTGTCATTACTGTCCAGAGGACTGACAAAACCATGAGACAGGAAATTAGCACATGAACTCTTGAGTGTCACCCACGTTACTGCTCAAAAGAGGAGCTCCATCATGAGAATTTAAGTTACCCCTCAAAGCAGGTTCAGTTAACTCAGTTAAAGAATTCTGGGAACTCTCAAGAGTGGACACTAGACCAATTGACTGAATATTTAAAGACTCCTTTTTGTTCACATCACGCTGTCTCCTGAAACATCTCTCCGTAGTATGACCAAGCTTACTACAATAAGTACATTTACTTTTCTGAAATCTAGAGGTGAAGCTGGTATTTACTTCCTGAGAAACATCTCCTTTATTCTCTTTCCTGTTACCTGTACTCTGAGTAGAGGCAACGTACTTACTCTCAGCTTTCCCTTTTTCTCTAGAATATCTCTTGTGAGTGAGAACATACTCATCAGCTAAAACTGCAGCATCAGACAAATTATCTATTCTTTTCTCATCAAGATATAGGCTTACATCTTTACTAATACACCTTTTGAAATCCTCCAGTAAAATCATCTGCTTAAATTTACCAAAATCAGAATCCACATTCTTAGAATTTAACCACTGCTCTAACAGATCTTCTTTGATTTTTGCATACTCAACATGGGATTGCTTATCTTGCTTGTAAGTTATCCTAAATTTTACTCTATAGGCTTCAGGAACAAGCTCATAGGCCTTAAGAATCAAGCTCTTAACTACATCATAATTATCAGACTGATCCTGAGGCAAAGATGCATAAGTTACTTGAGCTTTACCGGTGAGAACAGTTTGAAGGAGTACTGGCCAATACTCCTTAGGCCAATTAAAACCTGAAGCTACCCTCTCAAACAACTGAAAATACTTTGTTAAATCAGATTCATTAAAAGGAGGGACAAGTTTAACATTTTTAGCCACATCAAAATCATCAGAGCAAGATGATCCAGTTCCACCTTGTTTCATGCGATACTCATGGTCTGCCTGAATCCTGGCAAGCTCAATTTGTGCCTGAGCCCGTACCTCTGCCTCTTGAATACGAGCATTTGCCTCATTAACACGAGCCTCCTGCAGGGCTAGCTGTAACTTAGCTAATTTAATCTGCGTTTGCTCATTTGGAGGAGTTACATTAAACAAGCTTTCATTAATCATGTCAACAATCTGATCTTTAGAATGATGAGAGCGAACAACAATTCCCAATTGTTGAGCAACAAGCTTAAGTTCATTCTTTGTTCTGTTTTCTATATCACACACTGTTTGCACATTTGACAAAAAGTCCTTGGCTTCATCAAGTGTAGTAATAGTAGACATAATTAATAAGAAACAGTCACAAAATATCAAGCAATATCCTTATGATAATATCCTGAATATCCTGGCGAGGTCGCCAAATTTATGTTACGGAACAGAGAAAGATAATGTACACTTTAAGTGAGAATACTAAAAATCACTACTGTCCCATAAAGTTCCAGGTTCAAAACAAAAGAGTTAGGTAAAATTACAAGTTAAAGTTTAATGCTTAAACTAACAACAAAACATTCAGGACTCATAAGGATAATGTAATGGCAAAAACAGGTTAAATATATGGTTAACTGCAATAGCCTCTATTAACACGAAATTAACAAGAATAAATTTATCTAAGTCAGCCCTGATAAAATGAGATACCAGATAATACTCAGTGAATGCCTGATAAATAATTACAGATACAAACTATTATCAAAAATGACTGACATAAAGAACCCCACACGAGTTACAAAAACTTCACTAGGCCTACAAATTAAACTTATGCTATACAGTACAAGAAAAAATGCAACAACAGTTATACTCAAATTACACACAGCTGCTAGATGGTTGGAGATTTCTTGAGCACTCACAATAATAATATCTGTACAGGGGAGGACAGAGATGTGAACAAAATGAGGAGCAGATCTAAGTGGCAATGATGCAGAGACTGAGCTCATTATATAGGGGCTGGCAGAGCTTGATACAACTTGTAAGAGGGACGCGCAAATGAAGCCATGGGGACAGAGAGCTGAAAATCCCGCAAAGTATAACAGAGAGAACGACTTACTCTACTATAATGGTAGAAGGGGGGGACTGAGGCAGAACACGCTCGTGATCAAACATGCAGCAACTGTGCGTTAAAATTACACAAAGGATGATGAAATCATAGGCTATGTAACAAGGTCTAGCTATTTGTCTCTGTAGGATTTAGTATAGGTTAGCGATTTGTCTGCTAGGTAATTAGTTTTAGGGTCTTTAGATTAGTTTTTCTTTATAATATAAGGTATAAAAAATATAAAACCAAGAAAAAAAATATAAAAAATAAAATTCCAAAAAATAAATAAAATAAAAATTATTATATATATATATATATATATATATATATATATATATATATATATATATATATATATATATATACGGCCTTAATGACCAGGGGCTTCGGCCCCAATGGTTAATAGGCCAGAAAAAAGAAGCCAAAAAAAAAGTATGTTGCCAGTTAGAGGTATTTGAAGTTTTAGGGCACTTACACATTGCTGACTATATAATTATAATCTCTGCTATGATTTACATGGGATAATTTTGGTGGAAGTGCCTATATATAGGCTCCCCACAATTTTTCAGTAGATTTTGCACAGTAGATTTTCCCTCCACCAGCTAAGGGTTAAGCACAAATTTTGTACTAGATTCATATAATTAAGTGTACAGTACATGAATCTATATGGTGATAAAAATTATAATAATTCCCATATATATATATAATGTCGATTCAGTACGTGACCGCCGATTCGGTATTTCCTAGCACGTTTTGCAGCAGAAGGAACTGCCCGATGTGATAGGGTACTCCTGACCTGTTGCTCACCACCACGTCTTCCTGGTTTTCACGTCTCTTGAAACAGTGATGAATCTTTTTTCTGCTGTGACTCTACCAGTGTTCTTGGCTCTTGCACAGTGGAATAAAGCACCAATGTTGGTTCTTTGCTGACTTGGACACGCCAAAGCAAAGCCTGGTTAATCAACAGAACCACAATCACTCAACTTAGCTGGGGATCACATTTTACAGTCTTGTTTTGTCCCCATGCTTGGCTATATATAACGTCATGGCCATTTGAGGCTGGTACTGCCATCAACCTCTTTCTGCACAACTTTGAAGGCTTGTATTTCCAAATGTTTACTTTAGTTTGCCAAATTAACTATATCATAGGATAATTCAGCACATTTATCACCCAAATTAATTGTTTTCTTAAAAAAAAAAAAAAATCGACCGTCAACCAGTCCATTGAGGCATCTGGCAATAGATAGACTATCCAATAGGGTGGGTCGAAAAGGAACCAACTTAGGATTGCCAAGTTGAAACATGGTCAGAATGGTGCTCCTTTCCAGTAAGAATAACACTACGATTTATTTATTTATTTTTTTTTTCGATATACACGTGCCCATTCCAGAACCTTGGATTTAAAAGTAGAGTTATTTCTCAAAAAAATTGGAAAAATGTAATTTTTTCGGATGAACTGAAATGCATTTTGTGTTAAATTTCAATTTTAAAAATAAAAGTAACAGTTGAAATAAAAGTATTCAGATCATATGAAAGGCATTAATTTATGAAAAATAAATGGCATGAACAATTGAACACAACAAAATTCTTGTTTATCTTCATGCTTCGGGAACAAGCTGTGAGATCGCTTACATTGGCCCAGCATACCATGACGTGATTCATGCCCAAATACTTTACTTTTTTTCTTTTTTTTTTCGACTCTGGGCATAGGCTTCACAGCCTGCTATCAAGGTCCAACAGTCCTCCTACATACCATACACCTCTTCATGTCACCACTTCGGCGCTAACACCCACCGTCCATATTGAATACATGCTAGGGCTGTCTCATACAGGACTGGTGTACTGGTATTAGCGGGAGTAATTTTACGACATGCCGGCGGGTCTTCTGGTAGATCAGTAAAGCTTGATTTAATGAAATTCAAATCCTTAACTGTTCCCTGCCCCAGCTGGGATTTGAACCTGGGTCCGTTAGAACGGCAGGCCACCTCTCTACCGATGTCCTTGATGCAGCTTTCCACTCCTTGGGAATGGCAACGGTACACGTCCAGTACGATGGGTTGTCTTTCGTCCATTTGGTCCAGTCTGTTCTTCAGCAATGGAGGAACTGTGGCAGAAGAAAGCTTTACCAGCTCAGTGTACTTCTTGGCAATGAAGTTTATCTTCAGTGCCGACTTTGCAAATATTTTAACTGAGGCTTGGTCATCATTCTCATTCATCTGTGCTTGTTTCATCAACTTGATTGACATCGAGTATACGCAAATATCTTCATCAGCAACAGCTGACAACTGGATGTTCTCTGGGTGACAGAAGTAGCTGTAATGGCAAGCACAGGGAGCATGATCATCTGATCCTCCAACGGCAGCTTTTGAAGGAGCTCCACCATGAAGGAGAAATTTTTTACTCCATCCTGACACGAGCTGTTGGCTGTCACCCTGAACCACACAGGAGCATAGTAGCTCACAATGAATGAAACGAGACGTTTTAGGCTTGGTGATGGTTGCTCCTTTGACATGTAAAGTTGCAGTACGCAATTAGCTTTCATAAGCCACCTGACATGATTTAGCGGTCCTGGTTGTGCAGATGGTCCCACACCTTCATTAGTATCTCCACTTGGCAATTGCACTGCTAAACATCCACGGTACAGGTAGCCCTGATCTTTGCCGAGATCACTTACAACTCCTGGTAAAATGCAAGTTTTTCCAGTGACACTTCATAACCAACAACTGGAAGATCTTTTGGGTCAAATTCAAGCGACTGACCTACTCTTCTGCAGCCTCATGGACCTGTCGTCGAACCATCAACTGCCTCGAAATACTTTCAGAAAATAATTTCAACAAGCTGCAACAAACAAACAAGCCACTGTAGTGGTCTGCCAAGCTGTGTTTCGAGCTCACGGATCGTTCCGTTTCTCTTTTCAGTATTGACATTTGTCCCATCACAGACGATAGCTTCCAACGAATCTGTGAAATCCGTTTCTCGAATGACAGACATGACTTCCATGGCAATATCTGCTGCTCTTCCACTTTCGGGAAAAACGTGGTCGATATAAACGGCGTCAGGAAAAGCAGTTACTGAGTAGTGATCTGTCTTCACGATTCTCTGACCATCTGGGGTTTTCTTGAGCGTCTGATCGATTTTTCCACCGAAATCAATGCAAATGATCTCCTTCAAGTCATTTTTATGCTGTTGCAATGTAACATCTTTCCAATATTTTCACTGACGTCTAAGTTTACTGGGATCTACTTTACTTTCTTCACAAAGAGTGTTCATATCTTTCAGTGCATCATTCACAATGGAGCAGATGTCTCTATTGCTTACTTGACATCGATCAGCTACACGACTCAGCTCAGGATAGACTACTCTGTTCTGACACTGTTCTGACTGTTTGCTTCCATCTACTTCTGCAGTATCATCATCATCATATTGATCATATTGTTCATCACAGGCATCACTTTCGTCAGTACATGATGTCATTATATCTTCATTATTTTGCTTTGTATCTCTTGTGGACTCTTCACAGAGCTTCCTTCTCATCACTCTGTTTGCTGCACACTTATTTTGTGCTGTCTTCTTCTGGTCTATTCCACCAATATGCATTTTTCTGCAAGTTTTTTGGTCAACCCAGAAAGGCCACTCCTCAGGCGATATTTTGTCTACTCTAGGGCATTGACACTCAGACCCCTTACGTGCATTGAAGTTTTTGAAACATTTGCAACGACTAATGTCACACAAGGTGTCAAAGCTGGTGAGTTTCTCTATGTAGGTGTTGGAAGTCCTTTTGCTTGCTGGTTATTTCCTAAGCTCCTGTGCCTTTGCTTTCAGGAGTCTCACATGGATAATGACACTGGTGTATTCAAAAGTTGAGATGGAAGCTTTCTTGTAAATTCTTGCTACTTCAAGGGCAACAGTTTCCACATAGGCTTGGGTGCTCAATGATGGATTTGTGGATTTATGTTCGAAATATGCCCTTATGACATCACAGCTAGTAGGCAACTGATTTAACAAAAGACTGTGTGATGAGCTGAAAACAGAGTCTTTCGTGCTTTCTCGTGTGCTGCAACTGGCCATGATTCCAGTAAAATACGCAAACTCATACAAAATCCAAAACTGTAAGCCAGTACCAGTTCGTGTAGTTGGTAACAGAAATGCAAAACAATGGGTTATCATTTATAAAGTTGCCAATCACCGGTAATCACTGAATGCTTGGAGCGTCAGTGCCCTAAAAATTAAATTAAAAGTTGCAGGAGTACCACTGACTCATTTTAAAAATACAGTTAGTTCATGTAAAAACATACTATAGGGCATCAAAATAGCCATGTTTTGTCGAATTTAAAATTTTTGACCCACCCTACTATCCAACTACCAAGCTTGTTGAATGATAACCTGCTGCGGTGAGCAGGCTTAACTGCTGCATCGAGCCTTCGACCTAGTAGCGGTCAGACTACTAGCAGCCAGATCTAGCAGCAGTCAGACTAAACACACTCCCCCTGCCCCCTCATTCCCCCTTCGGGAGTGAGGGACGGAAAGGGCGCAAAGAAGAATGGTAAAGCCACCGCACCCCTCACCTCTCATAGACCTTCTAGAGCTGGAGCCCAAGCCTTGTTCTTCCACTGTTCTGAACGTTTGTGGCGGATGTTCTCCCACAAACACTGCAAAATTTCACAGTATATCTTTCTGCTGACACATTGACCTGGTGGGATGAATTCTTTGTGAACAATTCCTTGGATATCGAATTAAACAGTCAACATCAACTTGACATTGCTGTGAACTTGCTGCATTTTTTCCTCCTTCCTTGAGCTGCTTGTACCAGAAAAATTTTCTTCTTCTGGACATGGCATTGTCACCAAAAGCGTGATGAAGCAACCGGTGAGTTTCTGCAGCCGTCTTGTTGATACTGAAGCAGAATTTGATGCAGGTTCTTTGTTCTGTAAGGTCCACCATTGAAAAACCACCAAACCACCTACACACGACCTTACAAGAGTAGGCGAATCTCAACAACGCGTTCACTCACAGACATGGCTGGGGCCACACTGATGCACAAGGGATATTGCTGACTTTTCCTAGTGGTGAAAGGCAAGACTGCAAACGGTTGGCTCTCTGTGTTCAAATTACTGAAACTTTTGGGTAGCACCTCATGTACACACACACACACACACACACACATATATATATATATATATATATATATATATATATATATATATATATATATATGTATTTCACCGGGTCGGTCAGGATCACTTGATGGTCGTGATGGTCAGCTTTTACCCTCCCGGAAGGGAGCATATATATATATATATATATATATATATATATATATATATATATATATATATTTCACCGGGTCGGTCAGGATCACTTGATGGTCGTGATGGTCAGCTTTTACCCTCCCGGAAGGGAGCTGAGAGCTCATATAGTCTGATCTAAGGGCAAGGCTGTGACCTTCACACACGCACACACCCGTCCCCTTGCTCAAGGGGGACAGTAACCGCCCACTTCGTCAGTGAAACTTTTCGCAACCTGAGCGAGGCGCGAACTCCTGTCCACCAGTTGGCAAGCGGGAACGTTACCACTGCACCAGCGAGCGGTGTGTGTGTATGTGTGGGTGTGGGTGGGTGTGGGTGGGTGGGTGGGTGTGTGGAGAGAGAGAGAGAGAGAGAGAGAGAGAGAGAGAGAGAGAGAGAGAAAGAAAGAGAATACATTTTTGACAACCTTCTCCTTAACTACTCCGATACCCATAAGATGGTGCCTTATGCAAGATAAATAAAAAATATGTGTAACAGCTGGGAATGAAATCAGTATGACTGATTTCAGAATCATAGCAACTAAAAAAGATTTATACAGATTATTACCACTGTTAAATTAGGTAAAACAGATAGTTTCTGGTGGAGCAGGATGAAACTTGAGTAAGCTCAGAAGCACAAAATGCAAATTGATTGCAAATTTTATTCAAATCCTATCCACAAACACAAGAGTACTCTGTCTGTATTCTCTTAATGAATACCTTTCATTAGCATTACTGTATCATGTGTTATTAGCTTACTGGTTCCATAGCTACTAAAGTATCGTCTTATACAGGTTCCTCTTCATTAGCTTCTTTTGAATTTAGAAATACAAGACTCCCATCTACATTCACCTTTATTTACTCTTACGAGCTATTGTCTGTGAGTACTAGATGGCATAAGGAGATGATCAAGTACATTCTTTGCCCCATGATGAGTGACCACCTTCATTACTTATAATTTCTTGAACAACAACAGAATCAGTAATTTTCTATCTATCTATCTATCTATTGCCAGACGCCTCAATCCCGTTTGGGGTGGCCACAAACAAATCGCCTCCAAGTTGCCCTGTCCCCCGCCATTTCACTGCCCTGCTCCCAACTCACACCCCCCTCTCTCATATACCTCTCCACCCCATCCCTCCATCGCATCCTCGGCCTCCCCCTCCCTCTTCCCCCCTCCACCTCGCTCACATACACTCTCTTCGTCAGTGTTTCACCCTCCATCCTCTCCACATGGCCAAACCACCTCAGTGTGTTCCTCATAACGCTTCCTATCACATCCACATCCACACCACAACGCTCCTTTATATCCTCATTCGTCAGCCTGTCTCTCCGTGTGACTCCACAGGCTCCTCTTAAATAACTCATTTCCACTGCTCTCACTCTTGACTTGTGTCCTTCCAGCAATGTCCAAGCTTCACCTCCGTACGTTAGAGTTGGTATCATAATACTGTCATGTAGTAACTTTTTCACTTCCATGCTCACTTCCCTGTTTCTTATCACTGCTTTCAAAGAACCAGCAACCTTTCTTCCCTGCTGTACCCTTTCAAGCACTTCACCCTCCAAACCTCCATCCTTACTCATCCTTTTTGAAAATAGAAGAACTGCTGAAGAAGAAAGTATGACTAATTACAGCATGATTTTAATACAACAAAAGCATACATTATAGAATGAATATTCCGTGAGTAGTCAAAGCCCGTGATAACCTAAAAACAAATACTCTGTCTTTTTAACCCGCCTGATCCCGGCCGCCCAATCCCGGCAGATTTTCGAAAAAAAAAAATTGGGCTAAAACTTCCGCTTTTTATCAGAAACATCGAAAATTCTGAGAGAAAGTGCTCATTTGAATTTAGAACTACTAATACAGGAAACAGTACCCCCACCTTGGTACCGTGTTCTCTCAGGCCAGGCTTCAGAGAAGACGTTTTCTTTGGAGGGATAACTATTCCAAACCATTCATTATATGTAAATATTTATTTATTTGATACGATTTTATATGTAGTACAAGAGTATATTGCTTCTCACACAATAATACAGGCGATATAAGCCTTGTTCACTCACCGAACACATCAACACATGGCACTTTCCTTTATGACATTACCCCCTCATCACTTCTGCTTGTTTCTTTCTCTGGCTTGTTTCTTACTTTGTCTTCCACCTCGGGAATCACTTTCGCCTTGAATTTCGTCATTGGAGAGACTGTTGTGTGACATGTCTTTACTGGCCAGGTCATCGCTAACAGGTGAGTTGCCGAGAAAATGGCGTGCAGGGGAGGACGGGGCGTCAGGTGGGGTCATACAGTATCCCTGCCTGACGGTGGGTAGAGGAAGGTCTCCCACATGTGTCTACCAAAAATCACCTGTGAAACTTGAAAAATATGCAAATGACAGACCTTCAATTGCAAAACATGGATACGTTGTCGGGTGCCACTGTGACAAAACGTGGCAACATATCCAAAAGTCGTTGGGACGCTTCGGTTTAATAGGCAGAGATAGATATAAATTTTTTGTTTAACATCATAATGCATCTGCATCTGGCTTTATTGTTTTATCATTATACAAACAATAAATTTGTTCAATTATGTCACTCTCTTTCGGTACTTGTTTGGAGTCTGTGAGATGTAAGGTTTGCAACCATTCGGTATAATGTCTCCAAGAGAGCTTAAAAGAATTCTTAAATTGAAATGCTCAGTCTTTCGTGTCTCTCTGTCTATTGCCAGACGCCTTAATCCCGCAAGGGGTGACCACAAACAAATCGCCTCCATGAAACCCTTTCCCCCGCTATTTTATTGCCCTACTCTCATCTCACCCACCCACCCTTTCTCATATACCGCTCCACTCCATCCCTCCATCTCGTCCTTGGCCTCCTCCTCCCTCTCCTCCCCTCCTCATCACTCATATACACTCTCTTCGTTAGTCTCTCACTCTCCATTCACTCCACATGGCCAAACCACCTCAGTGTGTTTCTCAAAAGGCTTCCTATCACATCCACATCCACACCACAATGCTCCTTCACTTCCTCATTTGTCAGTCTGTCTCTCCATGTGACTCCACATGCTCCTCTCAAATAACTCATTTCCACTGCTCTCACTCCTGACTTGTGTCCCTCCAACAAGGTTCAAGCTTCACTTCCATACATTAGACTTTGTATCACAGTACTGTCATGTAAAAGAGTTTTCACTTCCATGCTCACTTCCCTGTTTCTTATCACTGCTTTCAGGGGACCAGGAACCTTTGTTCCCTGCTGTACCCGTTCAAGCACTTCACCCTCAAAACATTCATCCTTACTCATCACACTACCCAAGTACTTAAATGCACTCACATTTTCCATTTCATTCTCATCCAACCTCACTGTACATTCACTGACTTCACTTCTCTCGAAGACTATCACTTTCCACATCTCTACATTCACCTTTAGATTCCGTTTCTTACACCAAACTCATCCACCAAACCTTGAAGCTCCCTGACGTCTTCACTTAACAACACAGTATCATCTGCAAATAACAGCACTAGTAGTTTCCAAACACTGCCCTCTCTCACTAGGACCACTCCAATATCCACTGCCCTACCACGTATCTCTTGTATTTCCCCATCCATGTACAGATTGAACAACCATGGGCACATGACACATCCATCCATATACAGTACAGACTGAACAACCATGGAGACATGATACATCCTTGTCTCAATCCAACCTTCAAACAGTAAAATTCACTCATTTCACCATCCACATGCACTGCAGCCTTAGCACCCTCATACATACTCTTCACGTCCTTCAGTAATTTCCCATCTGCTCCATATATTCTTAATACTTTCCACAATCCTTGTCTATCCACCCTGTCATATGCTTTCCCCAAATCCATGAAGGCTGCATACAACTTCTTTCCTTTCTCTAGAAATTTTTCCACTAAAGATCTAAGATTGAATATCTGATCTACACAACCTCTTCTCTTCATAAAACCTTCCTGTTCTTCTCCAACTAATTCCTCTGTTATTTCCCTAACTCTGTCAATAAGTATCCTACCATACATTTTTCCTATTACACTAAGAAGGCGAATGCCCATATAATTACCGCACACTTTTTTTTCCCCCCTATTCCTTTGTACAAGGGGATAATTATACCTGACTTCCAATCCTCCGGGACTCTACCTTCCTCCCAGGCCAATTTGCACATCTTCCACAACCACTCAAGCACCATCTCTCATCCATGCTTCAGCATTTCACCATACACTCCATCAATTCCTGGGGCTTTCCCCATTTTGACTTTCTTCATTGCTTACACAATTTCCATCCTATTGATTTCTTCCTCTCTTCTCACATCCCTCCTTCTCCCAGTTATTCCCCAGCCACTTATACCTGCATTACTTTCATTCTCTATGTTCATCAATTCCATAAAGTGTTCCCTCCATCTGCTCACTTTTTCTCCTTTCTCCACTTGTGATCTACCATTTTTATCTTTCACTCCCCCAACTAACTTCTTTGGCACCCTGTCTAACTCTCTTTACCTCTTTCCAGAACATTTTCTTACACTCCCTCTACTATATACTCAAATTCCTTCAAAATTCCTCATGCACTCTCTTCTTACTCTCTTACTAATCTTTTCATCTCTCTCTTCCTCTCTATATATAACTCATTTTTCCATCTCTCTACTTCTTCCACGCCCCTGTTTCTCATCCACTCTCTATATGCTTTCTTCTTTTATGCCACAGCCTCTCTCACTTCTTCAGTCCACCATGCTGTTCATTGCATCCCCTTTCGTCTTCTCTTCACCCCACACACCACCTCACATGCTGCACAGATTTCTTCTGTGAATATCTGCACACACCTTCCACGTGGTAGGTGGGGGTGTCCATCATCCATCTACTTAATGTAGTGGTACTATGTTTTTAAGGTAGCTCTACATTGAGTGGCAAGCCAAATGATTTCATGTAAACCAGGAAAGCATTTACACGCTGGGTGGTAACCTTATAACCAACCGACATGTGTTCCCTACGTGACAGCAAGTGGGTTGGCATAGGGTTAGTGCCCCTCCCCGGAAAACAGCTAACTAATAATACAAACAAGAAGCCTCGGACCAGGACTGACCAAAAGATAACGACTAAGGACCGAACAAAGGACATGATACGGATGGCGACGTGGAATGTAAGGGGTGCAAATAATGAGATGAAAGAGAGAGAGATTCTCCAGGTGCTTGAGGGTGCAAAAGTGGATGTATGTAGATTAACTGAAACTAATTGGAGAGGTGAGAGTGTGAAGGAATGGGACTATGGATGGGTATATGTGCAGGAGTAAGTGAGAATGAGAGGGCAAGAGAAGGAGTGTGTATTGTTATGAGTAACAGATGGAAGAAGAATATAAGAAAGTATGGATCACTTGGCTTAACGATTGTGTGGGTTAGATTGAAAGTTGGATTACAAATGTGGGCGATTGTGTGCTTGTATGCACCAATACATGATCGTGCAAGGAGAGAGAGAGCAGAGATCTGGACGAATGTGGAATTGTGTATGGAAAAGTTTGAAAGAAATGAGAGTGTGTTTTTGACTGGTGATATGAATGGTAAAGTGGGGAATGTGAAGGTGGATGGAGAAGTTGGTGAGTGGGGTGTGCCTGCAGAACTGGATGAGAATGGCAGTGCTTTAGTGGACATTTGTGCTGGGAGGGGGTTGGTGATAGCCAATACCCTCTTCAAGCACAAAATGATCATCGGTATACATGGCGAATGATGAGAAGGGTGGGTGGTGAACTGAATGAACGGAAGGCAATGATTGCTTATGTGTGTGTGGAAGAAAGAATATGAAGATGTGTAATGGATGCAAGAGCATATAGGGGTTGAGGGAATGGACTTTCTTACAACCACTTGGTGGTGGTCAGACTCAAGGTCCAAGTAAAATGGAGAAATAGAAGGGACGGACGGGAGGAAGGAGTAGATGCAAGGAGAGTGGAAAGGTTAGAAGAGAATGTAAAAAATGCAGAATATAAGAGTGAACTGGAGGAACGATTTGATAAATATGAACTGGGGCAGATGGGGGATGTTGAAGGTGTGTGCAAGATATTCACAGGAGAAATATGTGCAGCATGTGAGGTAGTGTGTGGGGTGAAGAGAAGACAAAAAGGGATGCAAGGAACAGCATGGTGGAATGAAGAGGTGAGACAGATTGAGAAACAAAAGAAGAAAGCATATAATGAATGGATGAGAAAAAGGGACATGGAAGAAGTTGAGAGATGGAATAGAGAGTTATATGTAGAAAGGAAGAGAGAGGTGAAAAGATTAGTAAGAGAGAGTAAGAAGAGAGTGGGCAAGGAATTTGCAAGGAATTTGAGTGTAAGAAAATGTTCTGGAAAGAGGTAAAGAGAGCTGGACAGGGTGGCAGTGAAGTTAGTAGGAGAGTGAAAGATAAAAATGGTAGATTACTAGTGGAGAAGGGAGAAATAGTGAGCAGATGGAGGAATTGCTGAACATAGAGAATGAAAGTAATGCGAATATAAGTGGCTGGGGAATGGCTGGGAGAAGGAAAGAAATGAGAAGACAGGAAGAAATCAGTAGGATTTAAGTTGTGGAAGCAATGAAGAAAGTCAAAATGGGAAAGCTCCAGGAAATGATGGAGTGTAAGGTGAAATGCTGAAGCATGGGAGATAGTAGTAGAATGGATGTGGAATATGTGCAGATTGGCCTGGGAGGAAGGTAAAGTCCTGGAGGATTGGAAGTCAGGTATTATTATTCCCTTGTTCAAAGGGAAAGGGGAGAAAGAAGTGTGTGGTAATCATAGGGCCATTTGTCTTCTTAGTGTAATAGGAAAAGTATGTGGTAGGATACGTATTGACAAAGAAAAATAACAGATGAATTAGTTGGGGAACAACAGGGAGGCTTTTGGAAGGAAAGAGGTTGTGTAGATCAGATATTCATTCTTAGATCTTTAGTGGAAAAGTTTCTAGATAAGGGAAAGAAGTTGCATGCGGCCTTCATGGATTTGGAGAAAGCATATGACAGGGTGGATAGACAAGGATTGTGGAAAGTATTAAGAATATATGGAGTAGATGGGAAGTTGTTGAATGCTGTGAAAAGTATGTATGAGGGTGCTAAGGCTGCAGTGTGTGTGGATAGTGAACTGAGTAAGTTCTTCTATTTGAAGGTTGGGTTGAAACAGGGATGTGGTATGTCTCCATGGTTGTTCAGGAATTACATGGATGCGGTTATAAAAGAGATACAAGGTAGGGCAGTGGATGTCGGAGTGGCCCTAGTGAGAGAGGGCAGTGTTTGGAAACTCCCAGTACTGTTGTTTGCGGATGATACTGTGTTTTGCTAAGTGAAGACAAAGGGGAGCTGCAAGGCTTGGTGGATGAGTTTGGGATAGTGTGTAAGTAACGGAATCTAAAGGTGAATGTGGGGAACAGTAAAGTTATGGTCTTCGAAAGAAGTGAAGCCAGTGAATGTACAGTAAGGATGTATGATAGGAAATGGAAAATGTGAGTACGTTTAAGTACTTGGGTAGTGTGCTGAGTAAGGATGGAAGTTTATAGGGTGAAGTGTTTGAAAGGGTACACCAATGATGAAAAGTTGTTGGTTCCTTGAAAGCAGTGATAAGAAACATGGAAGAGAGCATGGAAGTGAAAAAGTTATTACATAACAGTATTGTGATACCAACTCTAACGTTTGGAAGTGAAGCTTGGACATTGCTGGAGGGACACATGTCAAGAGTGAGAGCTGTGGAAATGAGTTATTTGAGAGAAGCATGTGGAGTCACACGGAGAAACAGACTGGCAAATGAGGATGTAAAGGAATATTTTGGTGTGGATGTGGATGTGATAGGAAGCGTTAGGAGAAACACACTGAGGTGGTTTGGCCATGTGGAGAGGATGGAGAGAGAGAGAGACTGACGAGGAGAGTGTACATGAGTGAGGTGGAGGGGGAAAGAGGGAGGGGAGAGGCTAAGGATGAGCTGGAGAGATGGAGTGCGGAGGTATATGAGATGAGTTGGGAGCAGGGCAGTGAAATGGCAGTTGACAGGGCGACGTTGAGGCGATTTATTTGTGGCCACCCTGTATGGGATTAAGAAGACTGGCAATAGATAGATAGACCTTCCACGTCCCCCATCTGCTCCAATCTATATTTATGCAATCGCTCCTCCACTTCCCTCTTATATTCTGCCTTTGTTCTATCCTCTTGTAACTTTTCCACCCTCCTTGTAAGAAGTACTTCCACCTGTCCTTCCCTTATATTTCTCCATTTCGTTTGGTCTTTGATCCTGACCACCACCAAGTGGTGGTCCGAAAGTTCACTCTCCAAGCCTCTATTTACTCTTGCATCCATTACACACATTATCGTCATTTCATCCACACACACATAATCAAGCATTGCCTTCCGTTCATTCAGTTCACCACCCACCCTTCTCATCACTCGCCTCGTATACCTATGATCATTTTGTGCCTGAAGAGGGTATTAGGTATCACCAAGCCCCTTCCGGCACAAATGTCCAATAAAGCACTGTCATTATCATCCACCTCTGCAGGCACACCCCAATCTCCAACTATTCCATCCACCTTCACATTGCCTACTTTTCCATTTCTATTTCCAATCAAAAACACTCTCTCATTCCTTTCAAACTTTTCCCTGCAAGGTTCCACATTTGTCCACAACTCTTATCTAATTCTGCTTGCACAATCTTGTGTTGGTGCATACACGCACACAATCGCCCACATTTGTAGTCCAACATTCAATCTTACCCACAGAATCCTTGAGCCAACTGATCCATACTCTTATATTCTTCCTCCATCTGTTACAACAGTGCACACTCCTTTTTTTGCCCTCTCATTCTCATACTCACGAGCATAGACCACGTCCATACTCCCATTCTCTCACATTCTCACCCCACCATTTTGTTTCAATTAATCCACATACATCCAGTTTCCCACCATCAAGCACCTGGACAATCTATCTTTCTTTCCCCTGATCATTTGAACCCCATACATTCGATGTAGCTATCCGTACCAAGTCCTTTGTTCGGTCCTTAGTCGCCACCTTTTGGTCAGTCCTGGTCCGAGGTCTCCTGTTCGTATTTTTAGTTAGTTGTTTTCTCGGGAGGGGCACTAACCCTCTGCCAACCCACTTATTGTCACGTAGGGAACACGTGTTGGCTGGTTATAAGGTTTGTGTGTTACCCTTTATTTATTTAACCCCTACACCGCGGGCTTGTTTACCAATGACTTGCGTGTGCCGCGGGGTTATTTGGGCTCCGACAGACTCTCAAAAAATATTTGCCAAAAATCAGTTATTAGTCCTAGAATAATAAAATTAAATATGCTTATGGCACATACCTTCAGCTTTCTCCTGGAATGATTGTTGAGCCTTCGTCAGTTACCGTAGGACTTGTGGAGACCTCTGAAGTTGGGTAACGAAGTCTCCACTTTACACTTCCCGACAACCCGTAATATGATTACCACAGCCAGATACAAACACTATAAACACTATTCTACAATTTTCAAGTAGTTTGGGATCCATACTCAAAAAAAAACCCCTGTGAAAGCAATGGAAATTACGAGCACGTCTGATCGTCGCACTGGCACTAGTTCGCTCATGGTAGTCTGTCATTTATTATTCATAAAACCCCTCACACTTTATATTTCTATTACTATATAACACTTATATATATCTACAGTCTTTATCCATAAGTTTCCTTCAGTAGTATTAGTTTATTGTCACTGTAGGGATTCAATTTCTTTCAGTAAAATATGTAGCATTCACTTTCTCGTCCTGTATACTGGCATTGAGAGTGAATGTCACTTTCATCTTCACTCTCATAACTCATAGTATTCAGACATGCTAGAGTGAAACTTTCACTTTCATTACTCCTAGGGTATATACTCGTATTCTTATAATACTACTCATTTACATTTCTATTTACGTTCTCTATTTTATTTACGTTATTTACATTTCTATTTTATTTACACTGTGTTGTGCACTGTCACTTGAAATAATTATATAAAACTATTTTCCATTGTTCACGTATATTTACATTCATTACTTTCACTTGCTGTTTACACATTATTTACACATTATTTACAATTCCACTTGCACTGTTTTACTCAATAGAAAGATCGTAGTCACTCTTTTATCAATTGTCAGCCCTTTACCTCTTTCCACACGAGGTTTAGTAGGGGGTAAAGGTCACAGAGCCATTTGCATGGGGGTGAAAAAAGGCCTTGAAGTCAGCAAGTTGAAACATACGTCCTCTCACTTCGGAAGATGAGAGTACACTGATAACGCAGGGGCAGCCTAGAGGCCTGCTTTAGGGGTTATTCAGAGTTACCAATATTACTTCTTGAAACAGCTAAGTCTAGCACTGATATGATTGGCAGGAAATCTAGACAATACATTATAAATTTGGTAGTTCCAGGTGAATGTAAATATTCTCCCTTCCCTCCTTACGTGTATATTTATTACGAAAATAGATTAGAGGCCTACTTAGGAGATATATAATCAGAGCTACCAATGTTAAATCTTGAAACAGCTTTGTGTAGCACTGATATGATTGGCAGGAAATCTAGACAATACATTATAAATTAGGTAGTTCCAGGTGAATGTAAATATCACTTAGGCTTCTCCCTTCTCTCCTTACATGTATATTTATTACGAAAATAGATTATACGGCATATTTCAAGGGGAAAAAAACAGCGAAAATTAGCGAACGAGTGCACGTGAGGTGTTGTCAGGTGATAATTAGCCAATTCCAGGTGTATGGCACTCTCACTTACCTGATTTCTTTCTTGTATATATTATTTGGTATAAGAATACCACATAGGGCTTATTTCAATGGATGAAATCAGTGAAAAATTCCAGGGAAGATTTACTTAGCGTAGCATGGCCGGGCAGGCGAGAGCATAGGGTAATGGAGGGGGGGTAGGGAGGGGAGTCAAGAACGGGGAGAAATGGCTAAATTGTCAACAATGGATGGGAGTACAGATGAGATTAGGAGTGCTGACTAGTGTTGGACATCGGCAGTACTGATAGATGATACAAGCCCCCACTTGGAAGCCCGGGTGAATTCAAAATAACACAGAATCACAAAAGCGACGCCCCGCAGTATGATCCCTTGCTCCCAAGCGTCACGAAAGTGACGCCCCGCGGTTAAGGGGTTAAATGATTTACCATGACTTGGTCCAGATTTACGTCGTCATTCTACTTACTTCACTATCCCTGTGGTAGAAATAGATATAATTACGGTTCTGGATCATTTCCGTAGCACTTTTTTCGCCATCAGTATTGTATTCTAGTGTTTTTCTTCTGTTACGCCTCAGCATTTAAGCTGGAGAGATGGCAGTTTTAGGCCAGAGAAAAACAACATACCAATGCAGATGTCTAAAGATATTATGATTATTTTATGTATTTCAGAATGAATGTCTTTCTGGACCATCCTTACTTCCCTCCGGGAACCCCACCAGTGACTATGGCGAGTTGGTCGTCTAATAAAGGATTATCTAAGAAAACATGCATTCCATATTATCCAGATAAATTTTACAAGTAGGTTCACGTAAAATAGTAGTTTCTAATAAGTCGTAGTTATTCTAAGTTATTGTACAGTGTGTTCACTTTAACAGGGTGGCGGTTTTCGACCTATGGCATCTTATTTTTCATAACTCTGTGGCAGAATCAGGCAAGAACGACGGCTCTTTGTGATTAGCATTAAATTCAAGCGTTAATTGTTGCTATAGCATGGAAATCAAAGTGGAGAGTTAGTAATTTTTCATGTAATAAAGTGATAAGTATTATTAGCCGTGGAAAATTAAATGTACCAGTGATCGCATCTACAAGCAATTTCCTGTTACAGAAGATGAAGATTAAAGTAAATTATACTATCAAATCTACAAGAAGTTTTTCTGTTACGTAAGATGAAAGCTAAAGCAAATGATCATATATATATATATATATATATATATATATATATACTGTAGAGAGAGAGAGAGAGAGAGAGAGAGAGATTGTGTTTAGGTGACTACGAATTTTAGTCCGTATGCTACTATGTAGTAGAGTTTTGTGTAGGCTACTCATACTTATTTTGTGTATTTGCTATTGTGAATGAGGTGTTTGGGGTTTACTCTGAATTGTGCTGTTATTTCCGCCAAGGAGGTTTTCCGCATTTTATGTGATCACTTGTGTCTGTCTGTTTGTCTTTCGACAAAATATCTCAAAAAGTTAGAACCAATTTTAGATGAAATTCTCCAGAGGGGTAGCCATTTGGGCAAAAGAGAGTTTATTAGATTCTGAAGCAGATCCGGATCCAGATGAGGGTCCAGGATTTTTTTAATTTTTTTATTAACCCCTTAACCACAGGGATGTCGGAAGCGCGCCGTGCCTGTCACTCGGGGATAATCACGCTCCAACTGACTTTTTAAAAATATTTGCCAAAAATCAGTTATTAGGTCTAGAATATTATAATTAATTATGCTTATTGCACATACCTTCAACTTTCTCGTGTGATGTTTGTTGAACCTTCGTCGACTACTGTAGGACTTGTGGATACTTCTGAAGTTGGGTAACAAAGTCTCCACTTTACACTTCCCGATACCCCGTAATATGGTTACCACTGCCTGATATTATCACTACAAGCACTATTCTATTAATTTAAAGTAGTTTGGAATCCATATTCCAAAAAAAAAAAAAATTGTGAAAGCAATGTAAATTACGAGCGCATACGAGCTTTCCACCTGCGCTCATTCCCCGCTGGTATTCTGAGGCGGAGCTGTCATTTATAATAAACACACTCACATTTTATACTCCTAGTACTTTATTATACTTCATATATATATATATATATATATATATATATATATATATATATATATATATATATATATATACACATTATTTATCCATAAGTTTCATGCAGTACTAGTAGCTTATTTTCAATCCAGGCATTCACTTTCTCGTTCAGTAAACTAGCGTAGAGAGCAAAGCTTTTACTTTCACTGTCATTACTCCAAGTATTTATACTCAAATTCTTATATTAGTAATTATTTACACTTCTGTTTACATTTTCTATTTTATTTACATTATTTGCATTTCAGTTTATTCACACTATGTTATGCACTGTCACTTGCAGTAACTAAGGGCTCCTTTCCCTTGGAACCAGGACGAACTTGGAACACTGAAGCACTCGTACTGGGAGTATCTGTCACCATTTCCTCCACTGGCTCATCACATGATCCACCAGAAAGATCGTAGTCACTGTTCATCATCATGGATATATTAGCCAGTTCATATTCCACAGCAGAGTCACTTAGTCCTTTACCCCTTCCCACACGAGGTTTAGTAGGGGTAGAGGTCACAGGGCCCTTTGCAATGGGCTCAGATGCGGTGTAAATGGAGGGGCGCGAATCCGACATGGTTTCACCTCGAAAGACGACAGTAAACTAAATGATGTGGCATATTATGGACAGGGAAGGGTTGACAATGTCAGCGTGGTGACAGCTGCTAATTTATATGCTGTGAAATAATTGTCAGGATATCTAGACAATACATAATAAATTAGGTAGTTCCAGGTCAACAGTTCACTAAAAGATCGAACTCTCCAAAATGGTTTGATGGCAACTGCGCCAGAGCAACAGCCCAAAACTCATTAGCATATAACTCTTACTTAAAATAAAAAACATCTGAATCACTCTGTCAATTTAATATTGCTAGAAATCATGCAACAGCTGTATTACATCTAGCTAAATCAAACTTTCTTCAAAAGCAATCATCAAAACTACTTAACAACCCTAATGACAATAGAGTATTCTGGTCAACACTTAATTCTTTCAATAATAACTGTAACAAGTCATCTTCCATTCCCCCATTAAAATCTTCAGATGGCAACATTACAAATGACCCGCGTGGGAAAGCAGATATTTTTGCCAGTACATTTGCCAATAACTCTACCATAGAGGATACCAACCAGAAAGTCCCGGTACTGGAACTTGACTCTCCCGAAATTGCCCAACTTAAAATACAGACTATCTATCTATCTATCTATTGCCAGACGCCTCAATCCCGTTCGGGGTGACCACAAACAAATCGCCTTCACGTCGCCCTGTCCCCCGCTATTTCACTTCCCTGCTCCCAAATCACACACCCCTCTCTCATATACCTCTCCACCCCATCCCTCCATCTCATCCTCGGCCTTCCCCTCCCTCTTCCCCCCTCCACCTCACTCACATACACTGTCTTCGTCAGTCTTTCACCCTCCATCCTCTCCACATGGCCAAACAACCTCAGTGTATTCCTCCTAATGCTTCCTATCACATCCACATCCACACCACAATGCTCCTTTATATCCTCATTTGTCAGCCTATCTCTCCATGTGACTCCACAAGCTCCTCTTAAATAACTCATTTCCACTGCTCTCATTCTTGACTTATGCCCTTCCAACAACGTCCTAGCTTCACTTCCATACGTTAGAGTTGGTATCATGTAGTAACTTTTTCACTTCCATGCTCACTTCCCTGTTTCTTATCACTGCTTTCAAGAAACCAGCAACCTTTCTTCCCTGCTGTACCCTTTCAAGCACTTCACCCTCCAAACCTCCACCCTTACTCATCACACTACCCAAGTACTTAAACGTACTCACATTTTCCAATTCTTCACCATACAACCTCGCTGTACATTCACTGACTTCACCTCTCTCAAAGACCATCACTTTACTCTCACTGCTTTCAAGGAACCAGCAACCTTTCTTCCCTGCTGTACCCTTTCAAGCACTTCACCCTCCAAACCTCCACCCTTACTCATCACACTACCCAAGTACTTAAACTTACTCACATTTTCCAATTCTTCACCATCCAACCTCGCTGTACATTCACTGACTTCTCCTCTCTCAAAGACCATCACTTTACTCTTCCCAACATTCACCTTTAGATTGCGTTTCTTACACACTCTCCCAAACTCATCCACCAAGCCTTGCAGCTCCCCTTCGTCTTCATTCAACAACACAGTATCATCTGCAAACAACAGTACATGGAGTTTCCAAACACTACCCCCTCTCATCAGGGCCACTGCAACATCGACTACCCTACCTTGTACCTCTTTTATTACCCCATCCATGTACAGATTGAACAACCATGGAGACATGACACATCCCTGGTTGAACCCAACCTTCAAAGAGAAAAATTCACTCAGTTCACAGTCCACATGCACTGCAGCCTTAGCACCATCATACATACTCTTCACAGCATTCAACAACTTCCCATCTACTCCATATATTCTTAATACTTTCCACAATCCTTGTCTATCCACCCTGTCATATGCTTTCTCTAAATCCAAGAAAGGCACATACAACTTCTTTCCCTTCAATAGAAACTTTTCCACTAAAGATCTAAGAATGAATATCTGATCTATACAACCTCTTCCCTTCCTAAAGCCTCCCTGTTCTTCTCCAACTAATTCCTCTGTTATTTCCCTAACTCTGTCAATAAGTATCCTATCATACACTTTTCCTATTATATTAAGGAGACAAATGCCCCTATGATTATCATACACTTCTTTTTCCCCTTTTCCTTTGTACAAGGGAATAATTACACCTGACTTCCAATCCTCCGGAACTCTACCTTCCTCCCAGACCAATCTGCACATTTTCCACATCCATTCTACAACTATCTCTCCCCCATGCTTCAACATTTCACCACACACTCCATCAATTCCTGGGGCTTTCCCCAATTTAACTTTCTTCATTGCTTCCACAACTTCTATCCTACTGATTTTTTTCCTGTCTTCTCACCTCCCTCCTTCTCCCAGCCATTCTTCAGCCACTTATACTCGCATCACTTCCATCCTCTATGTTCAACAATTCCTTAAAGTGTTCTCTCCATCTGCTCCCTTTTTCTCCCTTTTCCACTAGTAATCTACCATTTTTATCGTTCACTCCCCTGCTAACTTCACTTCCACCCTGCCTTACTCTCTTCACCTCTTTCCAGAACATTTTCTTGCAGTCCCTCCACTTTACACTCAAATTCCTCCCAAATTCCTCATCCACTCTCGTCTTAGTCTCTCTTACTAATCTTTTCACCTCTCTCTTTCTTTCTACATATAAGTCTCTCTTCCGCCTCTCAACTTCTTCCATGCCCCTATTTCTGATCCATTCATTGTATGCTTTCTTTTGTGCCACAGCCTGTCTCACCTCTTCATTCCACCACGCTGTTCCTTGCACCCCCCTCCGTCTTCTCTTCATCCCACGCACCACATCACATGCTGCACATATTTCTTCTGTGAATATCCTGCACACACCTTCCACGTCCCCCATCTGCTCCAATTCATATTTGCCCAATCGTTCCTCCACTTCTCTCTTATATTCTGCCTTTTTCTCATCCTCTTGTAACCTTTCCACTCTCCTTGCAACTACTACTTCTTCCCGTCCTTCCCTTATTCTATTACTCCATCTTATTTAGGCCTTGATTCTGGCCACCACCAAGTAGTAGTCAGAAAGTCTACTCTCCCAACCTGTATAAGCTCTGGCATCCATTACACATCTTCGCATCCTTTCATCCACACACACATAATCAATCATTGCCTTCCTTTCATTCACTTCACCACCCACCCTTCTCATCACTCGCCATCTATCTATCTATCTATCTATTGCCAGACGCCTCAATCCCGTTCGGGGTGGCCACAAACTAATCGCCTCCACGTCGCCTTGTCACTCGCCATGTATACATAAAATCCATCCTAGACAATTTACCTACCAACAGAGCTCCAGGCCCAGATGGAATCCAGCCAATTGTTTTGAAAAAGTGTTCCCCTGAACTTGCCTCTGTTCTAGCTATATTATTCAGACTATGCATACGTACTTCTTTATTCCCAAATTCTTGGAAAGAAACCAATATCCACCCAATTCCGAAGAAAGGAAGTTCTTCTGACTCCTCTGATTACAGACCAATATTTGTCACATCTTCTCTTGGTAAGGTATTTGAAACTTTAATTAATAAGCACATTGTTAAACATCTTGAATCCTACAAATTAATTAGTGATAGACAATATTGTTTTCGCCACAAAAGATCCAACATTGACATACGCAATCTCCTAACTCATACCATCCATCAATCAATTGATCTACATGGAGAAACTCATGCAGTAACTCTTGATATTTCTAAAGCTTGCGACAGAGAATGGCACCGTTCCCTGCTGTCCAAACTCCCTTGCTGTGGACTAACGTCTTTTGTTCCTTTGATTTTTTCATATCTTAGTGAGAGGAAAGTAAGAGTAAAAGTAGATGATGTATATTTCAATTTCCACTCAATTAACACCGGCATGCCGCAGGGGTCAGTTCTGGCCAACCCTATTCCTGGGTCATATTCTTATCTGTCACCCACAATCCCATCCATTCATACTCAGATGATTCAACACTACATAGTTCATTCACACTCAGACACCCATTTACAAAGTCTAATATCTCTACCTCTCAACTCAGTACTGCTATCTCCATAAATCAAGACCTATCTACGATCAGTGAATAGGGACAAAACAACCTTGTCTCTTTTAATGCTAGTAAAACTAAATATATACAATTTACTAATAGACAGATATTGCCAGATTCGTACATTACCTTCAGTGCCACTAATATTCCCATCTCCAAAAGTATTGAAATTCTTGGTGTTTCACTTAACAATGCCCTCAGCTGGACCTCTCATGTTAGATCACTTGGTAAAACCGCCTCTAAGAAACTTGGATTATTGCACAGAGTCCTTAACTTCTTCGCTGATGAACAGTTGGCTATAATTTATAAGACTCAGGTGCACTCTCAGCTTGAATATTGCTCACCCTTGTGCAATGGATGTAGAGAGGTTGCATTAACCCTCTCGCACACAGTATGTTTCAGTAAGTTTTCCGGCGCACGACTTTATCTGCGAAGCCGCCCGGCCCGGCTGCCTGGCGTGGCAAATAACACGTATTCTCTCCTTATTTTCGCCACCCAAACATCAATATACTGCCATGAAACCTATGTCATCTTATTCGTCGATGTTTGTTCTACATGATAAGCACCACAAAAAAAGAGGAAAACCTGAATAAAACAACATTAGGCGGCCGTGAATAACCATTTCCCTACATCACGTTCACTTCCCAGCATCACCATTCGAATGTTATCCATCATACAGGAAAATGTTATAGAAGTTTTTATAGAGAATTTCATCAGCTTTCTAAAGAGACAAATCCGGTTGTGATACGATTTGTAGTTTTCGAGAAAACAGCCAAAAATTGAAAGCCATTTTTGAAAAAAAATCAAGGACCTCAAACTGAAACTTTCTCGTACATGTTATGTTTTTATTGCATAATATTATGCAGAATTTCATCAGCTTTCTAATGACCTAAAAATTATTTCGATAAGCCTCATAGTTTTCGAGTAAATCGCCAAAAACGACGAGGAACTCACGTCCGTACGTCACTTTCGTGATGTACGCATTGCATACGCAATATTCCCGCCTACGTAATAACGAATTCTTATCATGGATATTACATTGTTATTTCTTGTACGTACGTAGAACTTACTGCTCTTTATCGTGGTTTGTACAGGAAATCGATACGTCCAATAGTTTTCGAGTAATTGGCCGACAAAGTGAGATTACTCCTCCTAGCGCTTCTGAGTGTACCACTAGCGGGGAAAAAAACAAGTCTGTTCCCCCAACTTTTCCAACAGAAAATGCTCCCAAAGGCTTATATTCTGTAAATGAACATACGTACAATTTACTGCTCTTTATCATGGTTCATACAGGATCGCTACGTCCAATAGTTTTCGAGTAATTGGCTGACAAAGTGAGATTACTCCTCCGAGTGCTTCCGAGTTTACCGCTAGCGAGGAAAAAAACCAAGTCTGTGCTCCCAACTTTTCCAACAGAAAATGCTCCCAAAGACTTATATTCTGCAAATGAACATATCTAGAATTTACTGTTCTTTATCATGGTTCTTACAGGAAGTCAATACGCCCAATAGTTTTCGAGTAATAGGACGACAAAGGTAGATTACTCTTCCGGTCGGTAGCTGCTTTTACCGCAAGCGAAAAAAAAAAAGTTTTCTCCCCCTTTGCCTAAAGACTATGCTCCCAAAGTTTTTTTTTTTTTTTTTTTTTTTTTTTTTTTATGTACAGACTATAAAATCTTCCAAGGTTGTTTTTTTATGGTTGTAACCTACTACACATGAACACTACTTTTTCCAAGTTACTGCTAATGAAGCTTTACTTTCTGTCATATGTGTAATATGGAGAAGACAGTTATTTGCCTGAAAATTATAGGGGTAATGATAATAGGTCATTATACATATCAACAAAATTTGGAGAACTCACTTCCTCCAGGGGTGTTGCTTGAGTTGTAGGACCTTGTGGGATTGGAAAATGAGGAGGTATGTAGTGTGTGTGAGTGTGAGTGTGTGTGTGTGATAGTGTGTGTGTGTGTGTGTGTGTGTGTGTGTGTGTGTGTGTGTGTGTGTGTGTGTGTGTGTGTGTGTGTGTGAGTGTCTGTGTTAGTGTGTGTGTAAGTGTGTTAGTGTGTGTGTGAGAGTGTGTCTGTGTCTGTGTTAGTGTGTGTGGAAGTGTGTGTGAGTGTGTGTGTGAGTGTCTGTGTTAGTGTATGTGTAAGTGTGTTAGTGTGTGTGTGTGTGTGTGTGTGTGTGTGTGTGTGTGTGTGTGTGTGTGTGTGTGTGTGTGTGTGTGTGTGTGTGTGTGTGTGTGTGTGTGTGTGTGTGTGTGTGTGTGTGTGTGTGTGTGTGTGTGTGTGTGTGTGTGTTCTTACCTATTGTTCTTACCTAATTGTATCTTTACAGGAATGAGTCAAGCTCGTACTGTCCCGTGTCTTAAACCATATTTATCGTACATATCCTTAAATTTGTGAATTGTTTTGGCACACACTATTTCATTTGGTAGTGCATTCCATTGATCAATTGCTCTGTTTGGGAAACTGAATTTCCTTACGTCTTTATCAACTCTCTTCTTATGCAGTTTTTTGCAGTGTCCTCTTGCTGATGCTTCTCCATATGTTAAGTAATCATTTATGTCTATTTTTTCCTTTCCTGATATGCATTTATGTAGCATTATCATGTCACCTCTTTTCCTTCTCTCCTGTAGTGTTGGTAGATTCAGTTTATTTAGTCTGTCTTCGTAGCTTAGGTCCCTTAAGCTTGGTATCCATCTTGTAGCAGCCCTTTGAACTTTTTCAATCTTGTCTATATGCTTTTTGAGATGAGGACTCCAGACTACTGATGCATATTCCAGGGTTGGTCTAATGAATGATGTTATTATCCTTCTTAGCATGTCTTCATTTATGTATGTGAATGTTATTCTCATTTTTGCAAGCAGTGTATACATGTTCCGTACCTTCTTGCTGATGTGGTCAGCCGGAGATAGTCTGTTATTGATAATCACACCTAGGTCTTTCTCTCTTTCTGATGTGTATAGGGTTTTATTTCCTAACTTATAATCCCAATCAGGTCTTTTTCCACTTTTACCAAACTTGATTACATGACACTTGTCCACATTGAATTCCATTTGCCATGTACTACTCCATTCATGAAGTTTATTTAATTCTTCTTGTAGCTCTTTACAAGAGTCTGTGTTAGTAATTCTCCTTTGAATTTTTGCATCATCTGCAAACATATTCAGATAGCTCTCATTTCCAGTGTTACTGTTTATATCATTTATATACACTAAAAACATGATTGGTGCCAGCACTGAACCCTGTGGTACTCCACTAGTCACTTCTTTCCATGATGAGTAGTTTCCTCTTAGTACTGTCCTCATTTCTCTTTTTATGAGAAAGTCTTCCATCCAACAAAACAGTTTGCCTCGAATTCCTCCTTGATGGTACAGTTTCCATAAAAGTCTTTGGTGTGGTACTGTGTCAAAAGCTTTTTTGAAATCTAAATAGATACTGTCCACCCATCCTTCCCTTTCCTGTATTGTGTTTGTTACTCTGTCATAGTAGCTCAACAGATTAGTAACACATGATTTTCCTTTTCTGAAACCAAACTGTCTTTCTGTTACCATACTGTGTTCTTCTAGATGATTTACCCAAGCTTTTCTTATAAGTTTTTCTAATACCTTGCTTACAACACTGGTCAGTGATACTGGTCGGTAGTTGAGTGGATTTTGTCTATTTCCTTTCTTGAATAAGGGGACAATATTTGCTTTTTTCCAAATATCAGGTAGTTTACCTTGACTCAAGGATTTCTTGAAAATTAAAAATAATGGTTTACTTAACTCCTTTGCACATTCTCGTAATACCCACCATGAAATTTCATCAGGACCACTTGCTTTTCCTCTGTCTAATCTACTTAACTCTTCCTGTATTACTTTTTCTGCTATTTGTATATCTGGTAGTATGTGTGGACATGCGTGTTCCACATAGTCCCTCTCAAAATTTTTTTCTTCTGTAAAAACTAATTGGAATTTCTTATTTAGTGCTTCACAAATATCTTTCTCTTGTGTATAAGTGATTCCCTCGTCCGTAATGGATTGTATTATATCTTTTACTTTAGTTTTGCTTCTGATATAGCTGTAAAACAGCTTTGGTTGATCACTACTTTTATTTATTATATCCTCCTCAAACTGTTTCTGGGCTTCCCTGTTTATTCTTGTATAGTCGTTTCTTGCCTGTTTGTAATTATTATACGCCCTTTCACTATTGTGTCTTCTGTATCTATTCCACAACAAATCTCTTCTTTCTTTTGATTTTCTATATTCTGTATGGAACCATTTCTGTATTTTCTTATCTGCTTCTTTGTGCTGTGGGATGTACTTCTGGACTCCTATTTCATAAAATTCACAAAATTTTTTATATACAGCATTTAAATCTTGTCCTCTAAGTTCATTTTCCCAATCAACTTCTAAGAAATACTTCTTTAGGTCTTGATAATTTCCCTTTTTTATAGTTTAGGCTCTTTTTGTAACTATCATTGCTGTTTACTATGTCATATGCTATCCTGAAGTTATAATTTAGTACTGCATGATCGCTTTTGCCGAGTGGAGGGTGATATATTAAACTGTCAATATCATTTTCTTGCCTTGTAAATATTAGATCTAGCACTGAAGGTACATCAAGTCCTCTTTTTCTGGTGGTTTCCCTCACATGTTGCATTAAGAAAAACTCTTGTACGAGATCCAGGAGCTTTTGGTCCCAACAGCTTTCTTGGCTATTTATATCTAGAGTATTCCAATTTATATTTGTATTGAAGTCCCCAGTTAGTATAATTCTTTCCGATTTCTCTTCCATTTTATGTAGCAATGATCTTACACTCTGAATTGTACTCTCTGCCAGGTCCTCATATTCGTCTCTTTCCCATGTGTTTGATCTGGGTGGCATGTACAAATTGGCTACAATTACTTTACCTTCAGATGTGTCGATCTCTACTGCAATCAGTTCAACTTGTGATGGTATATCTAGATTTATTTCCTTGACTTTTAGATTTTTCTTAGTTAATATTATAATTCCTCCTCCTTTTTTTTTAAATATCTGTCTCTTCTCCATATATTGTATTCCTCTAAGTTTAGGATGTCATTTGATATCCTTGGTATTAATTTTGTTTCAGTTAGGCATAATATTTGTGGTTTATTTTCTCTGACATAATCATTCATCTCTAGTAATTTAGATACCATTCCATCCACATTTGAGTACATCAACTTTATCATCTTGTTTATATACTTGTCATGACATGTTTCTACTACCTTCCTCCTTTTTCTTCCATCCTGTTTGTGTACCACTTTCGTACCTGCAATCCTATTACTTTGTAAAAAAATTTCTTCTTCTCCTCTTCTGATCTTCCATCATTTTTTGTTTTTGCTTCCTCCCTTTTCTCTTTCAGTAATTCCAGTTCCTCTTGTGTTAGGCATCGTTTTATCCATACATTTTTGAATTCCTCTTTTTCCTTAAGATTCTTTGCATTTTTTGGTATCTCTTCCACAGTGTTTACACTCTGGAAAGTCACCTTTAGAGGTCTTGTCTTGCTTTTCTCGTATTTCCCTAACTTTTTGTGTTCCTCTATGTCTTTACTACAGATTTCCTCTGATACTTCTTTCAGTAAGCTCATTACATTTGCCATCTCCTTTTTGTCTCTTGTGATCTTGTTTTTAACTTCTTCCTCTTCTATACCAGTGATTACTATTGATTTGTTTATCTCTACTGAATCTCTGACTAACTTTGGATTTTTTGGATTATTCTTTTCACCTCCTTTTTAATGCTTTTTTCCTCCACCCTTGTTTCTAAGTCTTTCTTTACTTTCACCATTTCAGCATACGTGGTTTCTACATCATTTTTGTAGCTTTGCACAGCTTCATTCACTTGTGTTATCTTCTCCTCAAAATCACTGCTCTGGTCAATAAGACTGCTAACTTCCCTAATTGTCTCTGTGTCATTTTTGAACTCTTCCATAACACTCTCGTGATTGACTACTGTACTTGCCATTTCACTTATTTTCTTCCTAAGTGTACTCAATTCCACTGTTAGTTCACTGATGGTTGTGTCTTTCTTATTGGCCTCCCTTCCTAGTTTTTCTATTTCTTCCTTTTGCAAGTGCATCTGCTTCTTTATTTCATCAATTTCATTTTTGAAAGCCATTTCTAGTTTGTTTACACGTTCAACCAGTCTATTGTGAGTCTCTACTTCAACCAGTTCTTGGTAGAAATCATCATTTTGCTTTTTACCTTTATCCCTTTTCTTATCCAAATTTGTTTTACTGAAGTATGTATCCATTTTGCAATACTTAAAGTGCAAAGCATGTACTTACAATCTCCGTGTTGTTGTAGTCTAAACAAACCTCGGAGATGACTCAGCGTATTCTTTCATCTTGGTTCTATTTCCTGTTTGAACAAGTCTTGTTTAAACTTTTTTTTTTTTCCTTTTAATAATGAACAATTATTTATTATAACCTGGTACTGAGCTTGACTCATGTGTGTGTGTGTGTGTGTGTGTGTGTGTGTGTGTGTGTGTGTGTGTGTGTGCGTGTGTGTACACTGCACTAGGGAATATTTCGCTCGGCATGGAACCGTTCGAAGCAATCACCCACGCACAGTGCCACATCACAAACAGGATACATGTGATCTGTGTCCCTCCTCATCTTCGCCAGGGAACGCTGGGTGCATCGCAGCCTCCTCCGGTTGGGGATCCTCTCCAGTCGGTGGCCCGGTGTCTTATCCAGCCACATTCTGTCATCGAAGAAACGATGACGCTTGGCTGGATGTCCTCCTGGCATTCCCTGGTCCTGTCGTCCTGGAGGTGCAGCTGCAGGCCCTGGCATGGCAGCGGCAGCAGGTTCTCCCGATGGACCAGGAACCGGTGAAGGTTCTCTCAGCACCTGTGCTGGTCCTGCAGGCAATGGTGTTGGTGGTGCTGACTCCTGTCCTGGCCCTCCTTCTGGAGATGGTGGTGTTGGTGCAGGAGCTGGTGGTGATGGCACCTGTGCTGGCAATGCAGCAGGTGACACAGGTACTAGATGTCCTGCTGGCCATCGGGTTGGAAGGTCAGGGGCATGGTGGATGACGTGCCCTGATGCAGGCCACTCTGCTTCATCAAAGTAGAGGAGCTTGTCCACTATCTCCTCCACGAATTCAAGCAGACTGACTGACCCACGTGAGCACTTCTTGTACAGGGTGAACGCATTGAAAATGGCCATGGGAATGAAGTAGAAGGTAATCTTCTTGGTCCATTTCACGGTCCACCGCTGGATGGGGCAGTATTGGACCATCTGGTCGAAGTGGTCCACCCCACCCATGTGTCGATTATAGTCATCCATCACGACGGTCCTGTCCACAGTCTTCTGGACATAGGTTGTCCTTCCGTCAGGAGCCCTGGTCTTCCTTCAAACCTGCTTCTGGATGGTGCTTGTGCTGTGGGAGGTGGAGTCCATGTTGACAATGCACTTGTCCCTCCACAGCAACACCATCAAGTTGTCCTTGTGCATCGCTGTCATGCCCCCCACTGGCAGGTTCGTGGTCCTGGCGATGTCCTGCAGCTGCTTTGGTGCTCCTCTTGCCAGGCGTAGGGTCCCACACACGTAGGTTCCTGCACTGAAGAGGCTTTTGCACAGGGAGACAGAGTTATAATAGTTGTCCATGTAAACCCTGTATCCCTGATCCTTCAGCGGTTCTACGAGGCTCCACACGGTGGTCTCCAGTGCCCTCTTCTGCCCTGTATACACCTCGAAATTCCAGATGTAACCCGAGGAAGCCTTAGCCAGGATATACAGCTTGATGGAATGCTTTGATGGCTTCATTGGGTTGTAGACGTGGAAGCTTAGGCGCCCCTTCCATGGCAGTGAGTCTTCGTCCAGGCTGAGATGCTCCTCGGGTAAGTAGGTGTTCTGGAACCGCTGAAGGAGGTACTCCATCACCATGCAAACCCTGATGAGCAGGCCTTCATTATCCTGGGGTATCGCAAGTAAATTAAATGCATGGAAGTGTTTCAGGATCGCCCTGAAATGCCTTCCACTCATCACTTGTGTAAAGAGGGGGAAGTTGTGGAGGTGGGATCTCATCCAGTAGTGCCGGATGCTCAGGAGATTAAACACCCCCATGAAAAAGTAAAGCCTCAGGAACTTGGCCATCTCCTCTTCATTGCAGATGAACCATGCATCCAACGCAGTCCCCAGGAATGACGCGTAGCTGTTGGTCTTGTGGGTGAAATACGTCAACAACTCCCCCGAGAAGAACAGCTGGAAGAACTGGAGAGGAGTTCTTGGCAGATCCATCTTCATTCCTGGGGATCCTGTGAAGGGCCCATTAGCTGGTGTCAAAGGGCCACTGCTCCATCCTGGATCTGTTGCAGCAACACCTCATGCAGTGGTTGCAGTGGGTCGGCGAACCGACACCCTTGTTCCTCTTCGGACACCCCTTGGCCACCCCCATACCTGGGCCATGGACCAGACCGGCCTCATTGAGGTGGTGAGGGTTCCGATGATGAGGAGGACGAGACTGTCTCCTGCTGCTGGAAAACGTCAGGGGGGATGATCGCTGTTGGAGACAGAGTCCTTGTTTACCGGGCAGGGGACGACAACACAGTTGCCTCCTGCACCACTTGCGCCACAGACAATGAGCCGTGCAGGTGCCAGTGTCGTGTAACTAGGCCCTGCTTCCGGTGACATAGGCTTGGCCAAGGGGGAACTAGAGGCTTGAGATGGAGAGACTACGATGGCTGTAGGAGCGAGAGGTCCAAGCCAAGGTGATGTCTGTTGTCCAAGTGAAGACGATGATTGAGCCGAAAGTCCTGACACTGGTGGTGCTGGTGTCTGCTCCCGTTGTTCTTCATATGTGGGCAATGCCGCCCAAGGGGAATCCTCCGGGACCTCGTCCCATTCCTCCTCACTTAGAACATCGCTCAGCTCGTCCTCTACTTCGCTTTTGGTGTCCTCCTCAAAAAGAACCTTTTGCCACTGGTCAGAAGACAGACCTTTTTTCTCCATCTCGGCAAGTACTGACACAGAAAGTCAAGTATGAGCTTTTTAGGTTCTCTGCTGAAAAAGAAGAGATATTATTCACTGTCACACAACACCTTCCATTTAAAGTAGCACTACACACGTCATGTTATATCTTTCTGTACAGCTAATCGCTGAACCTTTTACGAACAGTTCACATAAAGGATAACTTTTCAGTGTCTTTTCACGGTCTCATAACTGGTCACTGGCGTCCGTGGGTGTGTGCCACATATATATATATATATATATATATATATATATATATATATATATATATATATATATATATATATATGTACAGACATATTTTCCCCTCCTTCCACAAACGTTCCCCCAACACATGGTACAATATTTTCCACAAACACTCGTGGCACATATCACAAATATTTTATATAAAAATAATAAATTTCAACAATTGTTTTTGAAAGGTACACTACCTGTCCACTGACGTCCATGGTTGCCCGGCGTTATAAGGTCCAGGACCTGTTCAGTGACATCCGACGTTCCTTGCCATTGTTACCTTTCACAGCACACCTGCCACTAAAGTATCACTCACGTACACCACGCATCTAAGCGAACACTCGTGGCACAGTTCACGTATATTTTACATAAAATATAATTTATCACTAAATGTCAGACCAAGGTACAGTACCTGTTCAATGACATTCCTCGTTCCTTGCCATCGTTACCTTTCACAGCACACCTGCCACTAAGGTATCGCTCACCTACGCCACGCACCTAAAGTAACACTCGTGGCACAGTTCATGTATATTTTACATAAAGTATAATTTATCACTAAATGTCAGACCAAGGTACAGTACCTGTTCAATGACGTCCCTCGTTCCTTGCCATCATTACCTTTCAAAGCACACCTGCAACTAAAGTATTGCTCACCTACGCCATGCACCTAAACGAACACTCGTGGCACAGTTCACGTATATATTACATAAAGTATGATTTATCACTGTCAGACCAAGGTACAGTACCTGTTCAATGACGTCCCTCGTTCCTTGCCATCGTTATCTTTCACAGCACACCTGCAACTAAAGTATCGCTCACCTACGCCACGCACGTAAACGAACACTCGTGGCACAGTTCACGTATATATTACATAAAGTATGATTTATCACTAAATGTCAGACCAAGGTACAGTACCTGTTCAATGACGTCCCTTGTTCCTTGCCATCGTTACCTTTCATAGCACACCTGCCGCCATGCACCTAAACTAAGACTCGCGGCTCTGTTCACATATATTTTACATAAAGTATAATTTATCACTGTCAGACCAGGGTATAGTACCTGTTCAATGACGTCCCTCGTTCCTTGCCATCATTACCTTTCAAAGCACACCTGCCGCTAAAGTATCACTCACCTACGCCACGCACCATAATTTATGCCATCATGAGGATACGTGGCACATTTCACTTACACTTGACAATATCATACACAAATACATGACTACCACAATGATTCCACCCTAACCTCCACAATTATTCCCTTTCTTACTATGGTTCAACGTGACTGTGATGCAGCATCCTTCACCAGGAGAGTACGATGCAACTGTTTTTTATTGGCACACACCACACTCCTTCACGAACACCCGCAGCATGTTTGACGTATATTTCACACAATTCCATACGCATTTTCACTATCAGAATCACAATAATTCCATCCCTAAACACCTCTAATTCTCCCTTCCTGACTATAAAAACTGTAAGTGATGCCTGCCCCATTCCACACTATGGTTCATGGCATCCATAATGCTAACTAGTTCCATAATTTCACCAAGCCAACCACAATATGTTTCACACAAAAAACAGATTAGGCATTGGCTTCATTATATACGTATTGGTAATCATGCCATAGGGCCTTGAGGAGGGCGAGAGGCGAAACCCTGCAACAGTGAACATGCATATCGTCTCTAAGCCTAACGATTGCTAACAGACACAATTCCTTTTTGTGACATATATTTATGTTCCAACGATAGTATCACATACAGATATGCTCACAAATACTGGATTATCACACTGAGTCCATAGGGGCTTTGGCTCGGGTAGGAGGGGGAGAATTAGTAGGAGTTTAAAGGGACAGTACACGCGACGCAATCTCATCGCCTGGCTGCTTGGAAGAGACTGAGGCTTATCGCTACGTGCTGGGCCCCGTGAGGCAGCTCAGTGTTGCCAATGCCTTATCATTGGAAAGCGTTGCACTCGCTATGACGCATCAAAATTTGACGCGAATCTGCCAGAAACTTAATTTTTGGCAAATTTTTTGGTGCTTAGGAACGCGATTTGAGTGACTGAACATCTTTAGAACAATCCACATGAAACGTAAATCATATGCGTGACCCTGAGAGGGTTAAAAACTAGAGAAAAGTCAAAACAAAGCTGTTAGAATTATTAACAACCCTGCCATTACAAATAAACTACCTCCCCTGCAAGTAAGAAGGAATGTTGCCTCCCTTGCATTATTTTACAGATATTTTTTTGGCAAATGCTCAGATGAAGTTGCATCCATGGTGCCACCTCTCCATTCTTTCATTCTCCGAACTGCATCTCTCTGGAACCCACTTCCCCAGAGTTGTTTCCCTCCAAATTTCAACCCACAGCTGTTCAAGTCTAACTGTTACAGATATTTTATGAACAGAGGACACCAGTAATCTGATATATGGATTATTATTTTTTTTATTCATTTGTTTTTCCTTCCTCCATTCTGTTATTAAAAAAAAAAATAAATTGAATGTAAATATCACTTACGCTTCTCGCTTCCTTTCTTATATATATTTTTATTACGAGAATAAGTCATACGGCATATTTCAAGAGGAAATAAACACGGAAAATTAGCGGACGAGTGCATGTGGGGTGTTGCCAGGTGATAATTAGCCCATTCCAGGTGTATGGCAGTATCAATTACCTTTTCTCTTTTTTTTATATATTATTTTGTATAAGAATAGGGCATAGGGCACTTTTCAATGAATGAAATGATTGGAAAAATCCGGGCAGGATTTGAGTAGCACGGCATGGCTTGGCAGGTGGGAGGAGAGGGTAATGGAGGGGAGATAAGGACGGCAGTCAAGGACAGGGGAAAAATGGCTAAGTTGTTAACAATGGATGGGAGTACAGATGACATTAGCATCGCTGACTATAGGTGGACACTGGCAGTACTGACAGATGATACAAGCCACCACTTGAAAGTCCGGGCGAATTCAAAATAACACAGAATCACAAAAGTGACGCCCCGCGGTATGATCCCTTGCGCCCGAGCATCACAAGAGTGATGCCCCACGGTTAAGGGGTTAACATTGCGAGATAGGGCAATTATACGGATATTATTAAATGTCTATAAAACTAATCCATAGGACTTCATTTATTTTTGTGTCGGACAATAATACTGTTAACATTACGTAAATAAATGGTTTCCTGTTTCCTGGAATATACTGTAGGTATTTCTAAAACCACCACTGATGATGTTTGTCTGATGAAAAACTGATACTGTCATGCTTTTTGTCATGGCATAACCTGAAAACTGCAGTCTGATTTTTAAAGTTTTTGGTTACAATGGCATTGGTGAAGGTGTGCGCTCTCTGAGTGTTTTGTATTTGTACCTGCATCTGGTGCTTTTGTAGATCTTTTTGGTCAACCTAGCTCGATTATAGTCCTTATGTAGATTATTTCACATAGGTCAAGCAAAAATAAGACAATGATATGGTTATACATCCATTACACAACTCTTCATGACTAGTATATTGCGTAATTGTTACACCTTAGCAATCAAGATGCTTGTAGAGCATATTAGTTCATATTAAAGTAAAAACAGCAGGGTGTGTATTAGACTTTAGCTAGTTTGTTTTCATCAGAGGGAAATGGGCCTCTCACAATCTGTTTATGACATGTTTGCAAGAAAGTCAACGAACTTTGTTTTGTGGAAGGGATGAATCATCTTGGTTCATAGTCAAAGTTATCCTCCAGTCTGACTACACTTGACCATCAACTAATGTGAAAGGGGTTGCAGTTAAGTGTCAGGTGAAAGGCCGAATATGCTGACAAAGTTATATGTAACTAATCCCTTGCTTAGGTTTGTCCATCGACCGAGGCTAATAGTGTCCAGACTCGTGATTGCCACTGAGAAAACTGAGACCGTGGACGACCCAGACCACCCTGGAGAGAAGAAAACCATCGCCTACAACGCCGAAAACGCTCTTATCGAGGCCATCGCCAAATCTATGAACTTCACGTAAGATATGTAAGCCTTGTTACTTTGATGGAGGTAGTGTGTGTGTGTGTGTGTGTGTGTGTGTGTGTGTGTGTGTTTACAACAGTTGCAAAAGAATTGGAAATATTATAAATCTTTGTTATCATTATATTTCACCTTCCAGAGTAGACTGAGTTAGATACATTTAATAAAAGATGGAAATAAAAACAGGAAAGAAAAGAACGGTTTCTTTCCACTAACTGTCCAGTGAAATGGGGGATAGTGTCAATTATTATTTACTTTGTTTCAAACCTACATCTTAAACTATCCACATAATGTTGCTTCATTAATATCTGTGGCAGACTTTTATCATAAACAGTTGAAATCATCATCATTATCATCATCATCATCATCATCATCATCGCCGTCATCATCATCATAAGCAGCAGCAGCAACAGCAGCAGCATGTGTGTAGCTCACAGTCAAGGACGTGGTATCTCGATATAATCAAATCAGTGGATGTAAAGTCTCAATATATAAATTGATTTATAGGATTTTTTAACTCTATAATTTTAACTAGTTTTCTCCACATTCACCACCACTGAACTGCCAGGTGTTTTATTCATTCTCGTTGTACCAGCTTTAAAAGGACGAGATGCTTCCCAGTGGTGACTACAATCGCTTGTAGGTGTCATTGCTCTTCACAAGGCAATGATTTGTGGGAAAGATAAGAAGTATTGTAGAGTACCTAGTTTACTCTCTCTCTCTGTCTCTCTCTCCAGGATCAAATTTATCCGGCCAGAAGATGGGGAATGGGGGTACCTAACCAGTGACGGGCTGTGGACAGGCATGATTGGCATGGTGTATAGAGAGGTGGGCAAGGTTTCCCTCGTTTAATATTGACTCTTACAATACTGAGTATTCAAGGAGATTTCACACAGTAAGTAGTACTTCGAAATTAGATTAACTTTGATATGAGGGCACTGATTAATTTCTATATGTATAAACAGATCTGTGAGGAAAAATGAATTTTACAAAATAGAAATTTAAAATTTAGGAAATTACTTGCCTGCTTAGCCTGAGTGATTTTTAAATAGAAACTGATAATTCAGGAAGTACTGGCTTGCTTACTCTCTAATTCTGTAGTCATTCACATCCCTCCACGAACTTCATGGGCAGAAAGATGGACCATTTCTCCAAGCAGTATATTAGGCACTTCTAAAACCCCTATCACACATGCGCGACTCAAGGGTCGAGTGCGGCACGACGCAAGGTCATGTCCTAGTTGGCTTCCACGCCTCCTGACTGGCCCCAAATCTGCTTTGCTCGTGACTGCCTAACGACTGCGTCAGGACTGCCTCACGACCGGTCGTGACATCCTCAAGAATGCAACAAGATCATGAGGCGACTACGAGGCAACAGAGCTACAAGTCTTCAGATTTGACATTTAACAAATTTTTCTCAGCCACAACTGTGACACGACCGCCTATGATTGCAAGACAACTTCATGATGCGTTTGGGGAATGCACCCCAACCCCCCCAGGATACCCTCACGACCCCCCCACGACCGACCCATGGGGCGGGGCATCACACCTGAACCACCAATGACACCCAGTGTGGGGCAGGGCATCACACCTAGACCACCAATGACAACTGGTGTGGGGCGGGGCATCACACCTAGACCACCAATGACATGGACCTCTCCTGTGTTTAGTCAGTTGATGAGGGACACACAATCATAACGTTTTTTTTTTTGTCGGCGACAGCATCACGACAAGCAACGACCACATCACAACGCATCCAATTGAGTTAAGACTGCTTCACGACCGACGTTCAACACTCCCGACTGCAATGCAACTGTGACACGACTTTTGGCAAGTCGTGAGGCAGCCACGATGTTTTAATGTGTGCTTTAAAAAATCGTGAGGCCCGACGAGTCATCCCAGTGGCTCATGAGCACCCTAAAGAGTCGAGGCTTTGTCGGCGAATCAAGAGACAATTGATGAAAAAATGCGTTACGATCTTGAGTCATGCCGCGGTCGACCATTGAGTCGTTTGTGTGTGACAGGGGTTTAAGGGCTATTGTAGTTTACATTTCATTCAATGGAATTATTTGTACCTGTGAAAGTTTCCTCTCCATTTTGTAAATCAATCTTTAACATCACCTCGAAGTGTATTCTAGTAAATACGTTAGTGAAAATTTTATAGAATGCTTCAAGCCACCATATTCCCCACCCCAAGAGGAGACAAAAATTACAATTGAACTGTTAGGTCTACCCTAAGTTGAATACAACCATGTAGATATGGTAAATACTGACTAAAATAAATAGGAGGCTCCACACAGTTCAAGGATCATAACTTTTAGTATATTGCCCACCTCAATAGGAAGCAGACATTGCCCTAGGACTGTTTACAATGACACCCGAGCGAGCAACAGCAGTCGACTTCACAGACCACGTGTCCATCAACTACGCCAGAATCTTAGCAGCCCGAGGAAGTCCCGAGGTCACACTGTGGGGGTTCCTGCAGCCCCTGACGACGAATGTGTGGGTAAGGATTTCTCTCTCTCTCTTTCTCTCTCTCTCTCTCTCTCTCTCTCTCTCTCTCTCTCTCTCTCATTTCATTGAATCCGGTGACGTTCTTTTCACTGTATTTTTACTGCTAACAGACGATTTTATTCAACTTAGGAAAGGTCTGTTGTATACTGAAGCACTTGATTAACGTTTTACCTGTCCTTTCCAGTACAAATTCGTATACTTTAAGCTGATTCATATATTCAAGAGTTTGACAAGAATAAGATAAAAGAGACATTCCTGGGATCAGCTGGAGAATATACATTTAGCTGTAGACCGGTGGCATAGGAGTGAAGACCATTACGACAAAAAATATGAATGTTCTGCTTTACCAAGAGTTTGTTAAAAAATTGAGTTATCTCTGGGATAAAATGTAATTGATTTCTGAAACAAAAATTGAAACAATGGATATATGAAAGCCAACACAAAATAACATGTTCTTGGTTTGCACTACCTAATGTTTTTGCTTTTAAAACTTGTTACTTAGTTAAACAACCTAATCTAAGTAGTCAACAACAAAACTCCTGCTGCCTCTCCCAATTCGTTTGACAAATCAGCTGCAAGCAACACCTGATTTCACCTGGAGAAAGATAAATGTCATCAGTTTCCTTTGCGTTGTATTTACTGGGTAAATTTTGAAAGACCGTGGAGAGAAAAGCTTGAGAGGCGACCGAACTTTTGTTGTTGAGAATACCTGAACAAATACAAATTCAAAAAACAAATTATATCATAAATTCAATACAGATTGGCATCCTGGCTGCGCTGGTTGTATACATGTTGGTGATGGTGATGCCCTTTTGTATCCCCGATAAGACTCTTACTCGCTCCAGGTTGATGAGGAGCTCTTTCCACTGTGTTCGTGTATTGCTGCAGCAAGGTAGAGTAAAACACACTCAGCATACCTCAGATATGACTGATTCATAAGGCACAGTCTTTCAACACACTCTAACGAATTCTTATCAATCGTGAGTAAGTTGCTCTTGTTTTCGAGTACAATCCAGGTCTGATGGTCAAGCAGACCCATTGACAGCAGGCAAGCAACTGCCCTTTCAGGCCCACCCTGTGCGGTAAACCGATGTTTCCAAGTGGTAGGCAACGCCTTGCCACAGCAAGTCATGGGGAAGAATGTAAAGGTTTGATTCCCGGATGGGTGACACATTTGCTTATCTCTACCCAGTTAACAATGACATAATTAAAGCTTCCACATCACCCTATTGTTGGGCTGTATGGCTACCACCCACTGTCGAAAATGTCTTCCTGACTTACAGGAAATTACTAGGCTTTTTAGTCAGTGTAGAGCCACCTGAAGTAGAAAGAATACTAATGAAAAAAGACAGGAAGGATGGAAGAAGTAGGAAGAGAGGAGGGTAGACACAGAGAAAGAATAACAGTGAAGAAAGAACTAGGTAGCACTACATCAAGTGAGACTATGATGGTCTCCACAACCTACCACTATTTATAAGTAAGCAGAATAAGCTATTCTTAATTTTTGGTAGTCAAGTGCTTACAGGACGATAATCAGGGGAACAGCCCTTCTGTGTGCCAAAAAATTTAACAACTAGAGGTAACTGTGGGTTACTCATTCAGTGTACCATAGAGATATATCTTTGAAACTATGCACTATAATTATTTCCTGCCCCAGCCTTGGATCAATTTTGCATCATCTCTCTGCTTTAGATGTGGATGAAGGTTCGAGCTGGTGGTGGTGGGAGCGTGTGGTGCTGGGGGTGTGGATGCTGATGACGCTGGTGCTGACGCGGAGCTACTCCGGCAACCTCATGGCTCTACTTTCGGTCAGGTTGATTCCTGAACCCTTCCAGGCGCTTGAAGACCTGCTCGAACACCCGGTTCAGATCATTATGGTCAAGGGAACCGCCGAAGAACATGCTTTTAAAGTGACTTTCTGGTGTTTTGTGTTCATGACACACACACACACACTCTCTCTCTCTCTCTCTCTCTCTCTCTCTCTCTCTCTCTCTCTCTCTCTTTCTCTCTCTGTCTCTGTCTCTGTCTGTCTGTCTGTCTGTCTCTCTCTCTCTCTCTCTCTCTCTCTCTCTCTCTCTCTCTCTCTCTCTCTCTCTCTCTCTCTCTCTCTCCCTCCGTCTCTCTGTCTCTGTCTGTCTGTCTCTCTCTCTCTCTCTCTCTCTCTCTCTCTCTGTTTGTATTGTTATTATCGTTTTTTTTTGTGTGTGTGTATGTAGAAGACAAGATAACGTATTAAATTTAACATATTCAGATAAGTCGAGTTAAATTTTCAAAAGGCTTTCCGTTTTAATTTTGAGAAGAAATCGAATTATTTAAACATGATGTTTGGGGAAGGTAATGTGAAGAAGATGGATGGAAATTTTAGCGAGCTGCATATAAAGCAATAATCTTAGGAATACAAACATTCTTTAGTTCGTCAGAATTAACTAAATGGAAATTTTAGTCATTTTGTAGCTTATTTATCTCAGTTCAGTGGCAGAAAAAGACAATATTAAGATTCTGCCTCCAATCCATAGCATTAAATATCGGGTGCATAATACATTAATGTATATCTTTTATTACAAGTCTGCATTAATGACGGAGAGTTTGCAAATATAAGACACACTGAAGGAAGCCTAATACGATTCTTCGAGACTTGCAACGTGGTCTAGTGTTTCTCCCTTATTATAGTTCTGCGTTGAAGATGGAAGAATGGGAATTTTAATCATTGTTTAAAGTGAAGAATATAGTGATAATTATCTGTTCATTTACTATACTTTCTTCGCCTTAACTAGGCGTATTGGCATCTCCCCATCTTGACCGCTGAGCTATAAAGAGTAATAGTAAAGTAAGGTGCTGCTCACGAAAGTGCTGTGGAAACGATGCAAGGCCGTAGTGTTATCTTCGCTGCCACCGAGATACGCGTCATATGCAGGAAAAAGACCAATATTTCCTTCAGGTTAAAGTAAATGACATACTGTATGGTACCACGTATTTACAAAGGGCATATCGGTAATACTCCCCAGATAGCTACAAGTGGCATCAAACAAAAGATCTGGAATCTGAGGAAGGAGAATCGTATCATGAGTTTTGGTGCCGCTCAGCTGGGCGGTGTGCAGGCCATTCTTTTGGAGGGGAAGTCTGCCATGATCTCTCTGGATGTCTACCATAAGAAGAGAATGGCATCGCAGTATAGTAAGACAGGTATTGTGGATCTCTCTCTCTCTCTCTCTCTCTCTCTCTCTGATCAGTGCCTCTAAATCTCTTGGAATATGAATCTTAGTAACTTCATTACGGAAAACTGATAGTATAAATCACGAAAGTAAAAACTCGCCTCCTCCACTTTTAACCCACTTAAATTGGCAGGTTCTCACTTAGTTACCTAAGTTAAGGATACTATATGGTTTCGTTTTTTTTTTTTTTTTTTTTTTTTGAGATCAGTGAAAACTGCTGCACTTTAAAGGTTTCCTTAGGTCCTTCGACGAAAACGTTTTACCTGTCCCCGCCCAGGAAAGGCTCGAGGACGGGTATTGTTTTCACTCGGTTTGTTTGTTTGTTTTTCTCTGTCTAGCTGTCTGTCTGTTAACGTTGCACGAAAACTACGGATGCGATTTTGACTAAAATTAGAGGGATGATGGTCAATGACGTTCTGATCACCCACTTATATTTTGGGCCAAAGAGGGCCAAGGCCCAGGCTGTAGACTCCAAGAATGTAATCAATATGGGGATGGGGGACAGGTAAAAATCTTTTTTTTCTTTCGTCATAACTCCTTTCAAATTCGTCAAATCGGCATGAAACCAAAACCTAAAGATGCATCTTTCAAATCTGCATCCTATAACATGCCCCATTACATCAGGGGGATCACCCCTAGTTGGTGGTAAGGGGGTCAGTGTTTGGTGGGTCGGGCATAAAATCGTCAATTTTCACCTGATAACTCCAAATATGATATGTGATATCTTTGACTAGATATCTTATTGTGTTTACACGTCAGCTGGGGATGGGTATTTTGTGCTATGGCATCGCTTCTTGTTAAAACCTTGGTTTGTTCGTTTCATGAAGGATTAAGATTCTAACCTACAACGATAGCGTGTTGTGTGTGTGAGATTGGTGTATAATATTTACAATCCAATAATATTTATTACCTCTGGCATCTCACAGGCAAGTGTGTGTATAGCCTGGGCAATATGCGGTACATACCCGCCGTGGAGGCCATGGCGGGTCGTAAGGACAGTCCCCTCGTTCCTGCCCTCGGACGCAAGTACGCACCTTATATTTTTACCATAATGCTTAAAGGCCGAGCGAACGGACGTATGACTCATTGCACTGAGGGCCGAATTCTAGGTGTTATATGAGGCCTCATAACACCTCCTCCTTAGCGATTTATTTTGCATATGTCATCTCTCTTAGTCATGTCATTTCGTTGTAATACCTACACCATTTGCATCATCAACGTACAAGGGATAGCATATGCAGAATAAAAATCGCTATGAGTGATACGAAACCTCCAAAGCCAGTCGGAATACGATGATAAATTTTCGTAGAGGTGGATGAGTGTGTTAACTAAGTGGATATGCTGCTGATAGTTCTCCCATATAGCCATTCTAAAATACCCTGCCTTACCTTATTGTTAGATGGAAATGTCGTTCATCATGATAATGCTTATGATGATGTGAAGATGATGATCGTGTTTCTTACTTATTTACAGGGATGGGATAATGATAAACTGGTGTACAGTTTAAAACAAAAATCGAAACATTGGATCATTAGAGCGTAAGGAGTGATAGATTTCATGTTAGGCTACTCGTCGATAGTATATGAATTAGATTATACAAGTCATTTACTACCATCTTTAAATACTTCTTCACCGTGTAGTCTTATGCTCTGTAACACTTAACTTCATTACAACCTACTCTTTAGCTGTTGATCTAAAATTGTACAGATTCAGCTTGATCATTTCTTCTTCTTCTTCTTCTTCTTCTTCTTATTATTATTATTATTATTGCTACTGCTACTACTACTACTACTTCTGCAACTACTGCTATTGCTACTACCACTACTACTACTACTGCTACTAGTATTTTTTTATATTTTTGCATATTATTTAATATATAATTAGTCTGTCATTTACTATAATGAATTGAACTGATGCTGCTACTTATTTAAAGTCCGAATTGAAGTAAAACAATGCTTCTTTATTTAAAAGATATGTAGGTGGCCAACGGGTGTGGTGCAATACTGTAGAGCCTTGTTTAAAGATACTTGGTCTTCAGGATTACGGTGTAGGGGTGAGAGTGGTGTGTGTGTGTGTGTGTGTGTGTGTGTGTGTGTGTGTGTGTGTGTGTGTGTGTGTGTGTGTGTGTGTGTGTGTGTGTTTACATTACAGTGTCACCTAGAGTGTGTGTAAAATTCTCTACCTAAATGTTTTTGTATGCCACAGTTTTATACCACCTGGCCTTGCTATTGGTTTGTACGCGTATGTAAATGATAGTTGTACAATTAGTGGCAGTGGTTGTCATATTTAGTGCCTGATATGGCGACTGCAAACCGTATGGTTGGGTGGTGTGTATGCTAATGATCAATGGGTGTATTATGTCAGTGATATACGGTATGTAGTAACCGCTGATGTGTTAGGGAAATGAAGTTAGTGCCCCAAGGATAATGGAGTGTGCAAGAGGTGTGTGACAGGCTTCCCACGTCACTTTAATATTTGTTGACAAATAACTATTAATACTACTACTTCTACTACTACTACTACTACTGTAATTAATAATAGGACAGCTACTGCTTCTAGTAATAGTACTACAACAACAACAACAACAAGAACAACTACTACTACTACTACTGCTGCTGCTGCTGCTGCTGCTGCTGCTGCTGCTGCTGCTACTACTACTACTACTACTACTACTACTATATTATTATTATTATTATTATTATTATTATTAGACTACAGTACTTGAACTCCGGCTGTACACACGTTCTTACCTGTTTTTGTCTCAGGATCGTACAGATGACACAATCCGGTTTGTACGACTACTGGCAGAAAAAATTCTTCCCTAATCTAACCAGCTGTCTCAACTCACCCACCAAGTTAGCCATTACCACTCCTCTGGCCATTAGGAACATCTGGGTGAGTTACAGTGTGACATCGAACATGAAATTAGTGTGTGTGTGTGTGTGTGTGTGTGTGTGTGTGTGTGTGTGTGTGTGTGTGTGTGGTCGGGCACTCACCGTCCGCCCACTCAATGTAGTGCTGCTCTCGGGTGTCTGCCCTTTCCTCTCCTCCCTCCTTTCCTTTCTTCCTCTTCTGTCTTTCTTTATTTCATTCTTTCTTCGTCCTTCTGTCTACGGTTGACTTTGCACTCCCTCTTCCGTCTTACTTTCCCACATTCTTTCCTGTTCCTGCTGCCTATGGATGACTCTACGCTGAGTGATAAACCAAATGGTTTCCTGTACACCTGAAAAACATTTATTACGATGGGTGGTAACGATATAACCAAATTACGGCGTCTGGTGGTTTAGTGGGTACTTGCGGAGCTCCAATCGGATTGAGCCTGTGAAGGTTTATATCCAAGGGATGGTTGGGGTCTGTTGCTCACATAATGCCAGTCAGGGATGAGTGAGGCTGGTCACTCTCATCTTAAATGTCAGGACCAACTTGCCTAGCCTCGGGCTCCTACGCACTTCATGGATCAACGTATGATTGCATGATAGATGGATTGGCGGATGTGTGTGTGTGTGTGTGTGTGTGTGTGTGTGTGCTCCTACGCTCCACATGGAGCAACGTAGGATTGAATGATGGATGTGTGTGTGTGTGTGTGTGTGTGTATGAGAGAGAGAGAGAGAGAGAGAGAGAGAGAGAGAGAGAGAGAGAGATCCTCAGTTTCTAGGACAATGTTAAACATACTGTGCAAAAGAATCAGCAAATAATGAATTTCGACCAAATATTTGTAATAGTGATGTGTGTGTGTGTGTGTGTGTGTGTGTGTGTGTGTGTGTGTGTGTGTGTGTGTGTGTGTGTGTGTATTTAGGAATTATCAGTCTTTCGATTATAAATTCAAATAATGTTTGTACAGCTAACAAAAATCTGAGGTATGTAGTATATTGGTGCAGGGAAAAATCACTTGTAATGCATGACCATATATTAAGCAAGATTTTAATCAGACAATAGATGTTACTGTATGCCTTACATTTTACTGGGACTCGGCGCCTCGCACCCCACCATAACATATCCAAGTTTCAGTGTCAGTTAAATAGGGGGTAAGCTAAATATTTTAGCACTTTATAAAGCACAGAATTGGAGATGACCTCTCATTCTGTAACACTGCATGCAGGTCGGAGAGGCTCGGGCCATATTAAACACGTAAAAAAAAATTCATATTGACTTAAAAATAATGTTAAATACCAAGACGATTCGGATTTAGGCAGTTGAGTGAATTCGTGCAAGGTTAATGGAACCTAATGATAAATACTGGAGATGACTCCGGTCTAGCCGGTGTAAGTCTACAACACCCAATTCCATCATTTTCTTCAAGTGTTGTACAGTCCGAGACAAGAATCTTCCCAAAGTTTGACGAATACATAGCGGAAAAGTCGAACCATCTGAAAAACGCACTGGTAGAGACTGGGTGTTTATTGTATTTCGCCAGTTGTCAATTTTCTTCAGACGGACCTGGGAATATATTTGTTTCTTTGACTGTACTTTGTGAGCATCGCCGAATCCATCATTCCGACCTTCAGGGCAGGTGACTATCTAGTATCGATAATTCTTATGATCTAGCATTTACGGTATTTAGCCTTCTCAGTACGAGAACGTCTTGCTACCACCAGATCGTAATTAGCTGAAAAACATATCTTTTCTAGACTGACGAATCTACTGAAAGCTGATTACAGTCTTCAAGATGTTGAAAAAAGCAGCTTAAACACAAATTATCGTACTGAGAGAGTTAGAATATATGTATAGTCAATAAATCACTAATTCTTTCTTAATGTTATTCTTGCAGGGAATGTTTTTGTTGCTGGCGGGAGGATGGATTGCCAGCTTTCTCGTGCTTTTCGTCGAGATATGCTATCTAATACCTCTCCAAGGCTGTAGTCTAAACCAAGACCGTATCTCATTCTAATTTAATGCTACTCAATCCATTAATGAACGAACAACACATACCTATGCAGCTGCCTCAGTTAATGGCATAAATTGGTCAGGACAATGAATCCGGCAACACATTTTGGTATCTGTTGGCAAATGCAGCCAGGCTATGTGTTTGGAACAAAGATTTTTGTTTACAAAGGTATAACCCTGTACCCGCATTAATCGTGAATTTAGTCAACTGCACCTGATCGTTACGCAAATGTCCTTATGCCACTGATGAGAGAATGTGACATTGATCCAAGGTGTTTCAAGGAAGCCAACACCGCACACTGAAACAAACTGATAAACTGTACTTTAAATACTTGAAATACATATATGAACTGAGGATATTGAAATCAATAGGCTGACGTTACCAAAACCTGTAATAAGCACACAGTGTCAGTTTAGATGAACTGCAGAATTTGGCATCTGGGAATGGAATTATAACGGTATGTTTGACTGTAATGGAATGAGATTTATAATGTATGCTGTTTACAATGGAAAGCGGCCATAGGTGTCCTGCAATGACAGCTTTAATAATCCAAACATCATATCATGACTAATACAAAAGAAACAGTGAGTACTTTTACAATCAGATAAAAAATTTAATTAATACAAAACAAGACAATCAAAAGTAACTCTACCAAATCAAAAAGTAAATGATAATTAGGAATGGTTTTACAAAACCAAAGGGCAGACTCACACTATTTGTGATGAAAACATGTAGATCATGTGGCGCTATTATGTAAAAAGAAAAGTGTCCAAGCAATTTCATTTTGATGACTCAGTATACTTATCTGTTATTATATTCCATACTGTCTGTGCGACTAAGACAATGTATATTATTAATAACAAGTGGCTATTATTATCCCTAGACAGAGATATGTACATCATAAAAGTGCTTAAACATATGTGGTGCAGAATTACTCATACATTCACAATCACATTCTGTGTGTGTGTGTGTGTGTGTGTGTGTGTGTGTGTGAAGGTAGTGTTTAGGGCTTGAATTAACATTTTTTTTTTTTTGGACGAAAGGTTACCAATTATTTACATTACTTAACTATCCATTAAGAAGCATACTGAGTTAATGTTTTTTTTTTTTTTTTAATGTGTCCGGCTCTGGGCATAGGCTCCACAGCCCGTTCTCAAGACCCAGTAGTCCTCCTATATTCCATAAACCTCCACATGTTACCACTTCGGCGCTAACACCCACCGTTTATATTGAATACATGCTAGGGCTGTCTCATATAATACAGGTATTAGCAGGGGTATATTTATGACATGTTGGTGGGCCTTCTCGCAGATCAGTAGAGTCTGCTTTAATGAAATTTAAATCCTTCTCCCTGCCCCAGCAGGGATACGAACCTGAGTCAGTTAGGACTGCAGGCCACCTCTCTACCAATTCAGCCACCGCCTCAGTCTGACAATGCCAGTTGGCCTTAGCAAAACTAATACTAAAAATACCCTCGAATATTTTCTTTGCGTCATTATTTCCACAGTGTATCAGTAGATTCAACACAATCTCGAAAGTTTCCTTCACACACTAACAGCTTCCATACTACAAAGTATTCAGTTTCTTGGCATGGATTAAGCTAGATAAAGTTACAAGCAGAACATTAAGGTAGGTCATAGATAATTGATCGTAGAATGAAAGGAACCCTGTATGGGAGTGTGGATATGTTGGTATACAATAAATACTGAGTCCCTGTGCTGAATGACTCACTTGCCGCCTGACCTTGCGCAGCTGACTACCTCAGTCTCCACTGCCTGGTCATCCTTTCTCTGCTACTTAAGTTTTGACATTGTGGCGACGTGCTGGTGTGGTTGACGGTGTTAGTAGTGTGGTGCTGGTTTGGCGACGATGTTAGTGTGGTACTGGTGTGGCTGAAGGTGTTAGTGTGGTGCTGGTGTGGTTGACGGTATTAGCGTGATGGTATTGTTGAAGGCGTTAGTGTGGTGTTGGTGTGGCTGACGGTGTTAGTGTGGTGTTGGTGTTGTTGAAGGCGTTAGTGTGGTGCTGGTGTGGCTGACAGTGTTAGTGTGGTGTTGGTGTTGTTGAAGGCGTTAGTGTGGTGCTGGTGTGGCTGACGGTGTTAGTGTGGTGTTGGTGTTGTTGAAGGCGTTAGTGTGGTGCTGGTGTGGCTGACGGTGTTAGTATTGTGTCATTTAGATATCGATTATGATAAGTGTACAGACATGGCTGAACGTGATAAGGTTGTTTCTGCTGAGAAGCTTTTAGGTTTGGGTCTTGAGGAATAAATGTGTTCCGCAGTACAATATGATAATAACTAACAATATTGTAGAGACATTTCAAAGCCAGATGGGAGTACTGAACAGATAAGTGTTAGCATGTGTGTCTGATTTTCTGAGATGATGCTAATACTGTACGTATATTCTAAAGAAACATGGCCTCGTTTGAAGATGTTTACAAACAGTATGAAAATTATACTGACTGAAAGTACGCTTCCCATTGTTGAGCTTTATCACCTCCGACAAGGAGGTTATGGTTTTGCCGGCGTTTGTTTGTTTGTTTGTTTGTCTGTTAGCAACTTTACCAAAAACTTAACGAACTATTTTTGATGAAATTTTGTGGAAGAGTGGGCCATGGGCCAAGGAATAAAATACTTATATTTTGGGACGGATCCAGATCCGGACCCGTAATATCCCGCACAATATCTCCAAAAATTATCCGTGAATTTGTATGAAATTTTATGGAAGGTGAGCCATGGACCAAGAAAGAATTGATTAAATTTTGGAACAGATCCAGATTCGGAGACTATATCCACGGATCCGGAGGCAATGGCATTGAAGGAGGTATGCTGTCTCTGAGCGTTTTCTAGCTAGTTTTTATTTTTAAACCTACGTTTGTGGCGCAAAAACAGTGTAATGCTTTGAGCAGTTTGTGTGTGTGTGTGTGTGTGTGTGTG